>NC_072731.1:176006777-176327740 GCF_026930045.1 Uloborus diversus
TCGGCGCGAAAAGTACTCTTTTTAGAAGATTCCTTACCCTCCAAGCCGCCCAAAAAATGAAGAAAAGAATAGTTATCGATTGGAAGCAGGAGGGTCGGGATCTGTATTTTCTTCTTCTTGCTCACTTTTCCTTTTCTTTCTTTCTTTCTTTTTTTTTCCTGATTTGCTGCGGGATTTGATCATTAAAGGCTCCGCTTTTTTTTTTCTTCTACAAAATGTGAGCTTCCGAAATTTATCGCTTTTCTTTCGGCGAAATTTAATGAAATGGGACTAATATATCGATCCAAATTGCTGTTGGATGAAAAGGGTTTTTAGAGTTTTTGTTACTTTGTAAATAGTTTGTCAAGTATGTCAGTTATCGTTAGGGTTTAACGGTGGCTCTCCAAAGGTTGTTTGGTAGAGCGTTTAAGTGCACTAATTTGTCTTAATGATTCCACAAAGTTATTTTGACTTCCGACATCCAGATATCTTGCTCTTATTAAATTATCTCTACCACCTCTATTTTTCAACAACTCTCTTAGTAACATTGTGTCACATCTACTTTATTTATACGTATATTTGAGATTTTATTACAAAATTATGAAGACCTTAGTAGGTAAAACAGTCACACTTGCTAAATATTCTGTTTGCCTGCAACTCTTAGTAACAGTCATGCCGCATTTAATTTTCGACATTTCTCTTATCATACATTTGAAATAGCATAACAATGATTGTGAAAACCATAGAAGGTGAAACTTTTGTAATTAACTACATAAAACTCCACTTTCCAGCAATTCTTAGTAACATTTGTGCCACCCATACTTTTAGGTATTTTATTATTGATTTACTATCAATTTATTGCTGCTCCACTCCTATTAGTCATAGTGTGACCCTACAGCCTCTTTAATAAATGAACTATTCAACACAAAAAGAATTTTTCAATTTCAACCAGTAGTTCCTGAGATTAGCGTGTTCAAACAAACTAACTCTTCAGCTTTATATTACTGATATAGATTGAGACACCTCTCCAAATTAATTCAGTTGGAAAGAAAGATTGCCACTAGAATAAAATAACAATGTAAGAAAAGTTAAAACAACATTCTACGTTATTCATACGTTTCTAGTGAATATTGCGCGAGTTTTTAATGTATACAGTCGATGTACAGGTAATATTAATAGTTTAAAAACAGTCCTTATTTCAAGACTACATAATCGTGCGAGGAGCTCTCAGATCGTGAAAAAAAGCACGCTAAATCTTTAATAGATAATATTTTAAACTTTCGTTTTTGCTACGCATCGTATCTTGACTTATAACATAGCGTAAGTATTATTGATGCATTTTTGTCAATGCGCCAATCTACATTTGCGATATTACTCACGTGTCTTAAAATTCAATGGACATTCTCCTGGCTCCTTCAATCTCCCCAACTAGGGAATTATATTGCAGAACTCTTTTAATTTATTTTTATTTATTTATTTATTTTTGCCCGGCATTGTTCAGCTAGACTACACCAATTTTGACCATTTTTGCATGTATTAAATTTTATATAGTGCCATAGACGGTTATTAAGTATTGTTTTTATTGCTCTAATTGCTTACACTCTATTTTCAATGAAAAATAAACAGCAAAATAGAAAATATATTCGTCCTTATTTGCAGTTGTTAAAAATTAGTCACATATAATCCACCAAAAACTGAGAAGTGTTCAAAATCTTTCTTTTTTCCCCCTATTATACCATTGAGATTCATCATAAAATGTTACCAAAAATGTAATGCTGCAAAAAATGAGCTGCAAAAATCATTTCGGTTCCTCACCTTAAAAAAATAAAATCCATAATAATAGAATTCGGAAACTGGAAGTCTAGTCCAGTCTTATGTGCCTCCTTATACACCCAAAATAAAGTTCATTCAAACTGCTGAAGATTTGGAATTGTTTTACAAAATAATGTAATTAAAGCAATTAAAATCAGTTTATGCTTAAAATTGGTTATTTATCTTTCCTAGAGAGTATCAGGACATATTTTTTTACAGTTCTAACTACCTTAAAGAGAATAAAAATCCAAATATTCTCCAAATATATTGCTTTTATTATGAATATTATTGTTATCATTATCATTAAACAGCCGGGCCAGCTTATTTGAATATCGCTTAAACGAATACACCGCTTAATGTAACAAGTTTTCAATGTATCAAACCAATATAACTTGTTATTTTAATCCTGGATAATGGAACATTGCGCTCATTGGAATAATTTGTTGTGGCAAATTGGCTAATCCATTAAGCAGCGTCGACTGTATATTTTCATCAATTTATTTACTTATTAGTGTGTTCTTTTCTTTTTTTAGTTTTTTTATTTTGCTTTTCTTTCGCTTTAATTATATCCTTGAAAGTATCCAAGAATGAATCTGGCATCGTAACGTTTTCAAGAACATAAATTAAATGAACCTAGCTCTTAAAAATCGAGAATTGTTACGAATTGTAGGATGAAATCAAAATAAGCATTCATTGTTCGTGGAAAAAACGTAATTATAAACAAGCAACTTACTTTTAACTTGCCACCTTGAAGAAAAAAAAATCATAATTAATAGACATGTTTTAGTATGCTATTCGCTCTCTCTTTTAGCTGTCTAAAGGACATATTTCATTTCATCATTGTTTTCCTCTTAAAAATACCACAAAAATTTGGTTATAAATCCGTAAGAAACACAATGTCTTTCTTTTCGACCATGACTGTCTTCAGAACCGTGCCGGCTAATTGAACCAGCAAAGATACAACCTTTGAGCATGTTTCAATGGAGAAACATTTTGTGTTCTCAAATGAAGGAAACACTTAGCTTTTGTGTGAAACAATTGCTTGCTCTTTAAAGAGCATGAATTTCAACATCTCATTATGTTCAGTGCTAGATCTTAACAGGAGAGTTCTTTTCGTGTCATGCCATAAACAAAAGGACTTCATATCATTGTAACAAAAGAAAATAAAACCCTCGTAATTCACCTGTCTCTTAAAGCTTGAGATTGGTTAAGAATTCCTACTGTTATTTAAATAAGTATTAAGTGTTTTTGAATAATACTGAGGTAAAATATTTGTTCAATGTAAAACTATTCATTCAAGGTTGACGTTAGTGTTGTTTGACTTGTTATTCTTGAAGCGTTATGCGAAATTTAGATATGATTGTTTTAAATTTTATGTTTACATTAATAACGTATAAACCTATAGATTTTAAAAACGCTTTTACACTAATTCGTGCATAAAAAAAGGCTTTTTTGAACTGTCTCTTTAACCTGTTTGAGAAACATTAACGCTGAAGTGGAACATTAAAACTCGTGATGTTTTCAAAAATGATGATAATAATAATAATAATAATAATAAAATTGAAAACTCACTTTGTTTTTGCCAATGTTAAGGTTTTTATGCCTGAATGACGTCAGAAAATAATTTTTCAATGGTTTGCATTCGAAAATTTATAAAATTAACTTGAACTTAGGAGACATATACAAAGCTGTGAGAAACAAAGGAATGTTTGTGCCAAAATTTAAAATTTGGAGATAACAAGTACAAATGAGGTAGTGAGAAGCAAAGGGATGTAAGTGGCAAAATTAAAAATTTGGAGATAACCAGTAAAAATAGTAGGGAAAACTCTCCTCTGTCTTGGGGCAAGAGATAATACTAGTAGCCCTGGTAGGTGCTTCCGTACAGCAGGATGCAGAAAAAAAATCAACGAAAGTCTACCTAGAACGTTATCTTTAAACGCGTTTTACTCAAAACTTGAAAATGTCCACTTACATCCCTTTGCTTATCACTGCCTCATATGTCCTATGATGCTTCTCAAAGGATTGATATATTTGTTGAAATTCCTACTTACTAAAAAAAAATTCAACGGAATTTTATCCATCGGACGTAAAAATCTTCGAAAATATTTTTACGGCTGCTGTATAGCATGATACAGAAAATAATCAACGAAAGCCTACCTAGAACGTTATCTGTGAACACATTTTACTTGAAACTTGAAAATGTCCACTTACATCTCTTTGTTTACCACTGCCTCATATGTCTTATGATGCTTCTTAAAGGGTTAATATTTTTGTTGAAATTCCTACTTACTGAAAAAAAAATCAAATCAATTTTATCCATCGGACGTAAAAATCTTCGAAAATGTTTTTATGAAAATGAAATCTTTAAAGAAAATGAATGAAAGGAATCTAACCATAACTTATAATTTTTTCGTCCAACTTGACGAAAACGAACCATTGAGCCAAATCACACGGTTAAGACACAGTGCAATTTTTTGCTCAACCGCTCAAATCTATAATGAAGGCCCAAGGGATGAAGAAAAAATTACACGGAAGTAGCTATTTTGGCCTTGGCTCTTGCTAACATCCATTAACCTTCAAATAGGGGAAGGGTAGACGCTAACACATGACCTATTCCAAATCATTAAAAGATTTCTGCTCAAGTCGGCTTTGGCGTCCTGTAGGAGGGAAAAAGTTGGTTCAAGTTGGAGAATAAACCATTTTCGTTGCTAATGGTCAGTGATTACGCCATGTTGTAGTCAATTATCTATGCATTGACGACTATGATTCAGACAACTGTTGTTTTTGTTTCCTGCCAGTAATTCCAAGTTTGAGATGGAGCAAATGATATCTTAAGTGTCTACGCTCACTTGCGGTGGCTTTTTATTATTTGAAAATTGCTTGTCTTGTTGAAATTAAAGGTTTTCTAGCGTAGCATTGTGTATAATTTTATGTAATGTTTTATTTCAAAAACAAAATCCCTGCTACTGGTATTATCTCAGCAATGAAAGTTTTTTTTTTTTTTATCATTATTTTTTTTCACATTTGGCTGTGGAGTAAACACTGGCATAAAATATCGATAGTAATATGAGCCCTTCAAAAATGTAACATAAACGATCTTATATTTATCAATTATGAAAGAATAATTTTCAATAGGTAATGTGTAAAAATTACAAATATTAAAAACACACAATAACGTTTTATAAGATCATATTCTAAATTATTATATTTTATTTATCAATATTCTTTATATTTATTTAATTTTACTTTATTTCATTTATTTATGTATCTTTTTATTCTAATACGTTTTGATGGTTTGATGGTTTTTCATTTTTGGTCAACTTTGAGTGGTGTTAGCTTAGCAATCGTAGTTTGCTCTAATCTGATAAAGAATAGCCCCAATCTGCAAACCAGCAACCTGCAATGCCGAAACAATCAACTTTTGTATTTGTTCTTACAGTAGAAAAAAAAATTGCTTCGCAAAAATAGTGGAGATATGTAGCCTGTTTAATAGGGTAATAGTAGATGCTGTATTTGGAAAAAAAAAAAAAAGGAGCTGATGTGTGAATCACATGACTTCTTTTACTCCAATTTTAATGTCATTTTCCCATTATTGGCAATTTTAATGTGATTCAATAGTTTACTCTCTAAATATCTCCACCAGTGGCCAATTTGACACCAGATTCAAAAAAAAAAATCGCCAAATTTGTCCCCAACTTGGCGACAAAACTTGGCAACCAAAAGACTGGCGATATATCGCCAAGTGTCCGCCAAATTATAACACCACTTGAGTTAACCAAAAGAGGAGGTGCACAACTAGACCCCACTAGGAGTCTACGTACCAAATTTCAACTTTCTAGGACATACCGTTCTTGAGTTAAGCGACATACATACGCACATACGTACATACAGACGTCACGAGAAAACTCGTTGTGATTAACTTGGGAATCGTCAAAATGGATATTTTGCGTGTCTATACGTTCTTAGACACTTATCCACGTGTGGTCGAGTAGGAATTAAAACTCAACATTCATTCGGGGGAGTGCAAAATGGAAATTAAGGTCGATTTTTAAGTGAAAATTCTTTCGCGAATACAATATTTCCTTTTTTGTAAAAGGAAGTAAAAAGCGTACATTATTTTGTTTTTCAAAATAAATCGTTCAAAGACACATTGAATTTGCATTATTCTTACAAAAAAAAAAAAAAAGAAATATTTCGGAGAATGGTGATCCTCCCCCTCCACCAAGTCCTGCTGCTGTGGACCAGTTTTTTCCGCTGCCAGACCAGCGGTTGAGAATCGCTGATTTTGACATCGATAAATACCTCAACCTATGAAACACCGCGTCTCCTAAAAAATGTCCGATACATTGCTATTATTACCAGCATTAAGAACTGTCGATGCGCGAACAGAAATCGATGAAGCCATCCATCACGGCTGCCCAAACTAATTGCTTTCCCTTGATTGTCAAAACGATTAGACGACTCTTTCTCTTCCTCCCACACTCGGAGAGGTGAAAAGCCAATCCTCGTCCAACAACTCTACAAGTTGCCTTATCGGTCTCTTACTCGTGTTGTAACGCCCTAGATGCTAAGCCCCAGATCTAAGACTCCGCTCTTTGAGGATAACTCCGAGGATAACAACTGGAGGAATTATGGTACATTTACGAGGCCGGTTTCTCAGCTCCGAGGCATTTAACTGCCTCATAAAAATACAGCTATTACCGGAGTGGGCACGCTTTTATGACAGGCACGGGCTGGCGGGGAAGTCACAATTGATGTTTATCAGGGTTTTTATAACCGCGGACAGTTTTTTTTTTTTAAATAACTCTTTTTACTCCGGCTGCTATTTTATATCGGACGTTATTATTGCTTCTTCGTGACGTGTAATGGCTTCACGTCTTCTCTCTCTTCTCTTTTTTTGTACCTTTACTGCTTTCTGTTCCTGGGAAGTATTATCTCGAATATTGTTTCTGCGAGACTGATGATTTTATTTCAATTGTAGAGGAGAGTTTAGATGTGATTTTAAAATTCACCCATTTTGTGCGCAGTTCATCTTTATGGGTTTGAGCATAGGAATACCGAGAGAGGGAACTGATTTAGTGCTTCGCTCCAAAATGGAATCAGAGACTCTGACGTGACTTCCTGCAAGAAAAAAAAGAATGGTTGCCAAGTTTGGCTTTTTATCTTGATAAATATATACTTGTTTACTAAGTTCCTACTACAGATGCATGTGAAGGATTAATTTATTTTTCCAGAAAAGCAGTATCGTTACGGAGTTCTGACACCAATTCACCATACAAACGTATAAGCTACAAAAAATCCATTTAAACTATCTTTAATCACTTTTGAATATTGTCTTGATGTCAAAATGAGTGTCTGTTTGTGTTTGTACTTATCTCGCATGACTGAAAAACGGTTAGACGTAAAAGGTTGGAATTTTTAATGTAGAGCCTGTAGGACTTCTAGCCGTGCACCGCCTTTCTTGGTTGCAATTGGAGATTCTAAATGGACTTTTTCTTTTTGTGGCAAATCAATGGTAATTTCAAGGCATATTTCGAATAAAGATATATTCTCCAATTCATTCATCTCTCTAGTTAAATGAATGTTTCGCGTTATATGGCAAATGTTGGCGACATATTTCTCATTACATTATTAGAGGCTGTATGTAAATGAAGTCATACTTTTATAGACTCCCTCTTCCCTGTGTCACAAAGTGTGACACTCTGTCTTACCCTCCCCCCCTCGACGTATGTCACGCTGTTTTTCATAAGCATGATGTTTTAAAAATGCGTGATGTCACACTTGTTACCCCTTCTCTTCCCCCTTGTCACAAACTCACAATTTTGCAATTCTTCCTCTTCCTTGAAGAGGAGGAATGATCGAAGCGTCACATCATTTGTTGATGGTCCGTTTATTGTATGCAATCAAAGAAGCCTCAAATTCTACGTTTTCAATGTTCAACGAAGATAATTTTTACTTGTCGAACAAACGTGTTATGTAATGGGTATACAAATAAATAAAGTTGATGTCTACATCAGATTTTTATTTTATGAAAATTAAATCCAATTCATAAACTCTTATCGCGTGGCCTCCAAGTATAATTTTTAGGAATGAAAAAACTCGTAAAATTACCTAAATATATGTTTGTTTTTTTCCTCTGTAGATTGCTGTGAAAACCTGTCCCTGCTCTACGATCTCCCATAAAAATGGGAAATTACAAACATTAGTTTCTAATTCTTCTTTGATAAATGCCTAATTACTTTTATGTCTTAATGGTATTTTTCAGATTAACATAATGAGTGGGACTGATTTGTTATTAAGCAGAATAAAATGCAACTACTTACCGAGATCTGCGTAATTGCTACCTGCGCCAAAAATAATCATTTTCTTGTTTGTGATTAATAAACGTCGAAATGATCTTGCCTTGTTTTAATTACACGTTTGAAAACCCATTTGTTACTAGATATTAGTCATTCATTCATGAGTTATTGTTTTCTCATGGCTGTATAAGTTGTTCGAAGATTAAATCAATAATGTATAGTCCTTACTTATTTAATCAGTATTTATTTTAATTGCCAGCAATAATGCGTTAAGCAGCCTTTCCCCCCCCCCCTTTATAATCAGCTTTATGTGACGCCTTTCAATCATTTTTCAACAACAATTTTGCATCGCAATCGGAATTTGTTTTGTAAAATATAGTAATGCTTAAAAGTAAATTATTCTAAAGAATTTAAATATTATGGTGTGCGTTGAAGAACTACTGATGGAGTCGTGTGTAGTAGTAACTTTTTTCTATTAATCAAATCGTCTGCTATCTCGCGAATGGTCCTATCTTTTCTTGTAATCAGCTTTCTTTAACGCCTTTCAATCATTTTTCAACTACAATTTTGCATTGCAATTAGATTTTTTTTTTTTTTGTAAAATTTAGTAATGCAAGTAACTTATTCTAAAGAATTCAAATATTATTGTGTGCGTTGAAGAACTGTTGATGAAGTCTTGTGATAATAGTAACTTTTTTCTATTAATCAAATCATCGACCATCTCGCGAATGGTTCTATCTTTTCTGTAATCAACTTTTAATTCAGAGTAAATTTTTTAAAAATAATAGTAGTGCTTAAAAATAAATTACTTAATAGAATTTGAATATTATGGTGGGCGTTGAAGAATTGCTGATGACTTTGTGTGTAGTAACTTGTTTCTGTTAATCAAATCGCCGATTATCTCGCGAGTGGTCCTACATCAGTTTTGCAAGAGAATATTTAATATGTACGTGTGTTTTTATATCGAGTAAAAATGAAAGAATTTTCGTTAAATTTTGTTTTGAAATGTAATTACATACTGTAGCATTTTGTACAGAGTTGCAGTTCGAAGTGAAATTGTATAACCACTTTGTTTGATTAAATGACATAATCTTTTCCTAAACGGTATTCTTGGTTTTTTGGTTACTGTCGAAAATCCGAACAATATGCAAATCCGAACTGCTTATGATCCAAATTAATTTGGATTTTTGACACACTACTGTAGATTGATCAATGTGCAAAAACTGTCTTCTTGGAAAATACTTTTTTTTCCCTTCTCAAAAGGTACAATTATATTTTCTTGCAATATGCATTATTATTATACATAATGTCTTCAGAATATTTAATTTGTAATACAAAAGCTTCCGTTTATTTGACTCAATGTACTAGTGATGGACATAATCGAGTTCTCATAATCGAATCAGTCGATTATTCAAGATCACTCGAGAACTCGGCTGTCACTAGTTTTCGATTATCAGATGTCGAGTTCTCGATTATCACATCTCGAGTTCTCGACTATGACAGATCCAGTTCTCGATTATCACATCTCGAGTTCTCGACTATGACAGATCCAGTTCTCGATATCAATAGATCTCGATTATCAATAGCTCCAATTCTCAATTTCAAAAGATCTCTCATCAATCGCTCGAGTTCTCGATTTCAAAAGGTCTCTTATCAAGCGCTCGAGTTCTCGTTTTGAAAAGATCTCAATTATCAATCACTCGATTATTAGAAGTGCTCGATTCCCGAGATCTCGACTATTGAAAGTTCTCGATAGGCCGTTTATTCTACGGGGCTCCAATTAAGTAAGTTTGGACATTCAACAAATATCAACACAACGTTCTACGACATGTTTCAACAGTAAACCATATCCTTACATAATACTGTAACCAAAAAATACATAGACATCATTTCAACGTTGCTGATTAACAACGTTTTTTATTGTGACTGCTTACAAACAAATTTTAAAACCCAAAAGGCTAAACAATCAAGCTGAAACATAATGAGATTTTGGTGAAGCTTCCCGGGCTATTTTTTTAACTTCACCATAAGATATTTATGTTCGTTTTCTTTATTTATACTTGGTATTTCCGTTTTATTCTTATATTATTTGTTAAAACATAAATGTTTGTTTTTTATTCCTGAATTACGTGTATGTTTGTTTTTTTCCTGCTCAGTTATTTTTTCAAGCCTTAGGCAAAAAGTTTACGCTTACCTCGCTTTTCATCCTGAATATTTTTTCATCCATTTTTTTAAAATTTGATTTTTGTTTTTTACGTTTTTTTTCTTTCCATAACAAGCAGACGATCTAAGCAATAAAAAATATTATACTGCGAACTACCTTTTTTTCCCCTTTAGACATTTGCTACTTTTTATCCCATCCTACCCTCTGTTCTTCAGGGCATTTTCTTCTTATGCAAATATTTATTAAACGCTTAACTGATGTGAGTAAAAAAAGTCTCATCTATTTCTTTCGAATTTCCCCTTCCTTCAAAGAAGTTCCGCCGCGAGCCATAATAATAATCTCATTTTCTTCAGTAAGTCGCTTCGACTTCGGATGGAATTTCATTAATTTTAAATTGAGAAAGATTCTTTTTTTTTTCTCTTGCATTCTTTTCTTATTTTTCCATTACTTTTAAATCTCGTTTTTTAAAATGCTTTTCCTGAAAACTGGATTACTTATTGGAACCGTATGTAAAGTTGTATTAATCCATAAAAATGTTGATTGAGTCTTGCAGTTGTTAACTCCACTATTTCTTTATTTATCCTGTGGATTTAATGTTCCCCTCCCATAACTTAAGTCGTTTTGTACAAATCCATTTCTTCCATTTCCGTTCCAAAATTATTAAAAACATTGTTCTTGTGTGAAACATTGCTTTTTTCACTTTTAAGTTAAATTGACGAGTATATTTAATCACTTTGTCAAAAGGATTCTTTCAGTGACAAACAATTTAAACGCAACTATACTTTAACTGTATTTTCTTGTTCTTCTGAAAGATTTGTCTTTATAAATACAACTTGTAATCATTTTGTGTGTATCTCAACTTTTTCTTCTTACTTTTTTTTCCTTTTCTAAAATTATCAAAACATTTCTTTATAGGCATGTAAGAGTTTGGTTGTTTTAAATTAAGTCTCGGGGGATCGTAATTTCTTTTTCTTCACTACACGGATCTTTTCAATTTTAAACAAAATTGAATACACACACGCTCTCTTTTTACGGTTTTTGTTGTTGTTTTGTACATTTCACGTTAATCTCTAATATATTTAGTCATTGTTTTCATTGTCTTTTAACTTTCCTCCCATGCATTCTAAAAAACTCCAACTTTTTATATGTTTACTTTATTTTAAATTGAATATTGTAAAAGTTAAAAGTTGTTAAAACATTCTCTTACACAGACAATTATATTTATATATTTTAAACTAAAAAGAGAGAGTAGTTTACAGGGTTCTTATTTTATTTTTTTTAATTTTTTTTATTCATTTGATTATTTTTATTTATCGACAGCTTATACCGTGCACTATGTAAGTTATTTTGTATTTATATTACTGCATTATTTTTTGTTCACTTTTTCATTCCAAAATTGTGAAAATAAATTCAGCATTTTATGAAATAAATTCTTTTACTAACTATATAAAAACTTAGTAGGTAAAAGATTTTGATTTTTTTGTGCCTATTTTTAATGTAAACCTTGTTTTCATATATATATATATATTTTTTTTTTTAGTTTTGAAAAAATGTTGAAAACGTTATTGAAAGACATTTTAAAATGTCGAAAAAAATTCATTAAAAATGTAGTTATTAATTAATATTTTGTTCCCTTTTTAGGTGCCACCTGACTTTGAACCAGCCAGGCCAGAGACACCGAAGCGTAAGTTTTTTCTATCTCGATACATTGAATACATAACATACGTAAATATATAACATACGGACCCCGAAGAGTTCCTATTTTTCCTACTTTTTCCTACTTTTTAGAGCTCTCTCCTTATTTTCTTTCTTTTTCCTTTTTTTTCCTACTTTTTCTTCCTTTAGTATAACACTTCTAATTGTGCATTGATTCTTATTTTTACAATGCCGATTATTTTCTACATGTTTCAATTTTGAAAAGCAAAGAAGGAAGCAAATCCTGAGCTTTTCATTGACTTACTACATTAATTTCTGAAAGGAATGCCGCGGCGGCGTTTGCGTGTTTGAAAGTTAAATTTTCGTAAGTGACTTTTTTGCCGTTGCACTGTTTATGATCGACTTTTCTTTTTATCGCTCCAACTTCAGTCCTACTGTATTAACGGAAGAAAAAAAATAGATACTGGCACATTCTGTTGCAATTATATATTATTTACTCGTCAATTAAAAGCTTTAATTAAAGTAAACGGTCGACTGTTCAAAAAATGCGAGAAAAACCGAATTTCCTATTCGCCAATTTTTTTGTTTGATTACGAGTAAAATGGAGCTCTATTTAAACAGAAAGGCAATGTAAAACCTTAAAAGGAACATAATTAAGCAAAAAATGAAAAACCTGTACACTGTACATATTTTATTGATGTTAGTACAAAATAAAAGCAACAGATAACAGAAATTCGCAAAAACAGACCACTTCAAAAATAATCTCGGAAACTAACTTTTTTCGTACATAAATATGATTATTGTTCATTCAAAACCGTAAACATGACTACAAAATTTATAAAATTTCATTTTCTTTCCTTGCAAAGAGTGTATTTGCAAAAATAAAAGCGCAAAACCTAGATGAGCAAAACGTTCCCGATTTTTGGAGAAAATTCGGAAATCAATTTAAATGCGATATTTTGTTTTTATTTCTTAACATTTTTAAAAGTTGGAGGATAAAGCCACAAACTAATATCTATTTTTTTTTCTTTTTAATGGGTATTTTTTGCTCTGATACATCATCAATATCGAGGAGTTGCTCATCATTTTTATGTGCTGTGTGTATGGCGATGCGACATTTCTGAGAATTTAAAATTTTTTTAACAGACTCTTACACTTTTCGGGATGCGGCAATCATACCGATGCGGTGTATCTACTGTAAGTTATTGTACTTAGTGTGCTTGATCAAAGGGAGGGGAGGGGAAGAGATATATGTTGGCATTTGATGCCAGGTGCTTCCCCCTCACTCTAAATTTCGTGAACAATTTCTGAATGAATATTTTTGTTGTATGGTGAGGATTGAGATAAACTACATGCCTTTTCTTTTATGCACAGAGAAACATTAGTAACTGATTTTTTTCTTTGATAAAAATGTTATTTTTACCATGCATGGATGTTTCCGTTTTTTTCGTGACAAAAATTTTGGAACAAGGAGGTAAAAATCATCAAACCTTTAAAACAACATTCGTTTTTATTACTTGATTAAAATTAGAACTGACCCGTCACTTTGATCCCCCCCCCGGAGGTGGCTAGCGAAGGATGCATATTGAATGCAAATTTTATCTGAAAACAACAAAAACCGCACAAACTTGTATAGCTATGCATTAATTTTCCAAAGTCAGGGAGGAGAGAAATTGACCCCCTTAAATGACGCGCCTGAAACAAAAATGTATGTTGAATGCTGAAAATACATAACGTAGTACAAATCCTTAAGTTGACTTTTTTCGTTATTTATTTAGTTTAATTATTTTATTATAAATTTTATGCCCCATATTTAAGAACACATTTTTTTTTAGTTCTGCATTTTTAGTCGTTTTCCTTTTTTTTCAAATTCAAACATCTGCCTCTGTTTATGCAAGAATGCATGTCAGCTGCTGATTATTTTTAACTAAAATTAATTTAATATTTGCTTTGCTTTTGTATCATAGTTTATGATAACAGGAGCTGAAAGTGTCAGTATTTTTATATGATAAATGGATGCTCTCGAAGGAATAATTTCGTTTTTGACAAAACAAATCTTTAGCAAAAATGGTTTTATTGCACCAAAAAATTGTTTTATTATTATTTTTTTTTTTTAATTTATTTATTTTTTTTTTATTTTTTTTTTGCGATTGTTATATTGCATTTTATTCTTTCCCACTTAGAAATTTTATTACTGTATTGGTGAAAGGTGTTTCTTTGTTTAGATTTTATTTTCATATTTTTGTAATTAATATCTTGTTTCCACCAGTTTATTTTTCATACTAATGATTGTCAGTCGTCTTGACGTGTGTAGTTTTATCTCTTCCTATTTTTTCCTACTTTTTTAAGTGGTTTTTTTCTACTTTTTTAATATTTGATTCCTTATTTCCTACTTTTTCCCCTCAAAAAACCACTTGGGGTATGAACATAGGTGCAGTTATAAGTTGGACTAGATGATGCAAAAATATCGCTTTTCTGTTGATACTCATATCAATTTAATTAATATAAGTAAATAATAAATAAAATAAGTAGGTAAAGACTTGAATTTTTTTTAAAAACCATGATTTCTGTTCGTTTTGTGAAATATGCACGCACCTTGAAGTAAAAATCAATCAGAATTATTCTTTGTATTGTTGATGTAACACGGCATATTTCGCGCATTCCAAAAATGATAAATACTCTAATACCTATAATATTCTGCCAAAGAAAGCAAATCCTGTATATATAACTCAAATCGCTTGTTGATCTTATTATAAATTGTGCCAATGGGGTTGTTTCCTTCAGACAAAAGTAGTACTTTTAGTCACTGAAATTGATAGACCAAGGGGAAAAAAAACCATGAACCCAGTAAATTCTTCTTTCCAACAGTTATTTTTTAATTGATTTTTTTTAAATGTCCGATTTTTCAAACAAGGCGTGGTCTAGATGACGTCACAAATGATGCTTTTTGGCGCATCTTTGTACCGCGTTTCCATGTTATGATAATCAAGAAGCGAATTAAAATTGCGCTCTACGCTTGCTATCAACCATGTCGTTGCCAATACTCGTGAGTAAAGATGCAAATCAAATATTTTGCTCTGTGAATGGCAACACAGAATGGCATTTCATCATTTGTGGTGTCATCGGCAAGAAATGTAAACAATGAAAGCGCACCGATTTAAGTAATTTTTTAAAAATATTGAACTTAAACAAATTATTTAAAAAATTGTTAGATCCTATGTTTTTAAGCTTGTTCTTTCAGAAAAAATACTTTTAAAATTTTGGAAACGATCCCATTATTGCCCGTTGTCTTACATCATCTTTGTCAGATAATTTCTACTGGAATTTTCGGACAGATTACCTCACAATGTGGAAGATATGTGGCGACTCCTCAAGAGTTCACCACTCTACAGCTGCGCATACAAAGCAGCGGCGTCTAATTCTTGTGCATGACTTAAAATAAGCTATGTGATTTTTACAGGTGCAGGAAATGACACTGGAAATAACGCGCGTTAATGTCCTCTTTTAAGAAGATGAATTGCATGCGAAAACATTTGCACGTGTTCTTCCTCTATTCCTGTCGCCAAAACGGGGAAATTTAAAAACTCGCGAATGTGTGATGCGTGCTCCGGGAATTGTAATTAGACTATAAAACAAGTCGTGTGAGTACTAAATGGTTCTTAAACATGAAAACATTTAGTATGGCTCTGGAGAAACTACACGTATTAAAAAGGTGCATTTGAAGAGGGAATCATAATTAGTAATCCTCTAATGATGCATTACGTCATTTATAACTTGTGGAACACTATGAAAAGTCTCTGAGTTAAAAAAGATTTTCTCTAAGAAAAATGCGAATTAAAATTGGATTTTCGTCAACGTGTGTGTGTTTTCAAATTGAAGTGTTAACTGACTGCTTTTAAATTCTGAGAACGTTGTTTTTAGACGCAGTAAAAAAAATACTTTCATTAAAAAAAACAAATATACTTTATTTAAAACTAGTGGTACCTGCACGGTTTCGCCCGTAGTTGAAAATTAAAAGGTCATTTCGTTCACTTGTTTATTTACGAATAATGGATAAGGAATTTCTTGCCAATTTGCTATGTTCATTTGCTCGACAATGTTACGGTTCCACGTTATGATAATTTCGTAATTTACTCTTCCACGTTGTTTATAATCATTTGCTCGGTAAAATGTTCTTAAAATTGGAATAGAAAAAGAACAAAATCGAATTTTCGAAAAATCGCTTCGAGATGCTGACCCTCATGCTACAATTTAACTTTGTGCAAAATTTCATGAAAATCAATCGAAAGGTCTAGGCGCCATGCGCTTCACAGACATCCAGACAGACAGACAGAGAGACTTTCAGCTTTATTATTAGTAAAGATCTAAATTGTTAATAGATAAAATACATATAGCTATTTTCGAAAGATCAACGAAATGCAAATTGTCAAAGTTTAAGAAACTGATTTTATGTTCGAGTGATATTTCAAAAACGTAAGCCTGTCTACACGCCCTTACTAACATAGATTACCCACTTATTGAATGCATTGTTATTAACTTAAAATATTTAATACTTAGCATACGACAAAGAAATGTGTAAATTGTGTTTCATGATAGTTATCTGATCGTTATTTAGCCTCACCTATAATATTCCTTTATTTCTCTCTCAAAATATTATTTCAGATATCAACAACTTCGAACGCGACTTCAGCTGCAAAATTTGAAGCCTTTTTTTTGGTCTATTTAGTAAATCCAATATTATGGGTGATTCCACCTCCACGAGCGGCACAAATCGTCTTATTTTTTCCGTATATTTTTGTGTATTTATAAAGTATTTATAGGTCAAGAAGTTGAAAATTTTCTGATCTAGTGAAAATATTGTACTTGCGTGATTTTTAAGCGAAAAACTCCGATATCTTTTTTAACTGTTAAGTTGACATATCACGTGCAGTACAGTTTTGAACATCCGTTTCCAGGGGCGAATTTACAGTCTATTCAAGGGTGTAGTGGTTGAAAACCGTAAAAGCCACAGCCCCCCCCCCCCCCCAGACTCGTCAATTGCACTCCCCCTTATCCTGTTTTTAAATACTAATCGCCCTATGGCCCCAATCACGAATTAATCCTTCCCTCCCCCGCTTGAAGTGACAAATCTCCTCTTTGTGGGCCATACCCCCCCCCCTCCCCAAGGTTGGAAACCACTGTTCTAAATCATAGCAGTATAGTGTAGTCTTGGAAGAAAACGGTTGAAAGACACACATAGAAATATAAAAATTATTAAAGTTCAAAAAAGGCGGGAGGGACAGCTTAAGTTCAAATTAAAAAGTGGGTAACGCTGCCCATCCACAACTACACTACCTGTCTAAAATTAACTTAAAGCAAATTTGGAATGTACTTGAAAAATTAGTTGTGATTGCTACTAATCCCTTCAATTCTACATTATAGGTTTCAGAAAATGACGGTTATGGAGGGGCGGTAGCCCCCACCGCCCCCCTAGTAAATCTGCCACTGCTCAATTCAAGCAAAATATTTTCCAAATTTAGCTTTGAAACTTTTAAAAATATATGTGTATCTTTCATACTGCTTATTTTATAATGTTAGTCTCAAAAAGAAAAATATTGGACACAAAATATTCTACGGGAAATCAGACATTTCGCTCTTTGCGTGACAGCTCATTTTTTTTTTTTTTTTTTTTTTTCGAAAGTTGTAAAAATGTAATAATCAAAAATTGTTTGTCAAAGAAATAACATACCTGTGATTTCTTTGGCCAAAAAAAAAAAAAAAAATTTTACCCGGGTCGGGATTACTTATATAGTTGTCACGTGCACAACTAAAATCCGTGGACATGGCCCTGTAATGAAATAACTTCGCATTGTTAATTATTTTATTAATCGATTGCAACTGAACAAATTGTTCAGTTTGTAGTGGAACAAGTAAAACGCTATTTCTAAGAAATTACTTCAAAATACTGAAATACTAATCTTTAGGTCTGATAAATCTTCCACAATCTTTTTTAATTCCTGTGTCATAGATTTTTCAATTCTGACTCTTAAGTCTAGTTGCGACAAAGCACTTGTGAAAGGCTTAAAACAATATTCTTCAAGTGTCAATTGTCTTCATTTCTGAGAACATTTCTCGAGGATAAATTGTACGTTCCTCAATGACCTTAACTGCTGTACTTAAATGTCATTTCTTTCGATTGCCTAAGTGCCTCTTACCATAAAATATCTTCATTGAAAAAACTCAAGTTATCTTTTATTACGTTCATTTTTCTGCGAAGCACATTGTATATTTTTCAAGCAGTTTCGCCGAATTCTTTAACTTGAATGTCAAATAAATAATTCCATTTTATTACGCTTCTCGAAATTGACTCATTTTATCTTTATTTTGTTTAACCGCTATTCTTAAGTTTTATTGGCTATGCAAAACATAAAAGATTGATATAATCTAAAAACAAATACGTGTGGTTTTATTTTGGTCTAAAAATTCTTTATCTAATTTAATCCTTGTACAAGTTTTTTCTAGCTTTATGTTTCGGTTTTATTTCAAATATGGGAAAACAAATTCCAAAGCTAGTGGTTGTTTTTCTCGGATATTTTATTTTAATAGTAAATTTCACGAAATAAAAAAATAAAATGGATATTAACATTTGTTTTCATTAAAATGAGGGTCAGTGAAAATTTTAAATAACGACTTTCTCAACTATTATAACTAATTTGTAGCGAAAACAACCACGCCTTAATAATGCGATATTTGTTCTAAGATAATGAATATGATTGAAGAGCTGGCACAATTTCTGAATAGCCTTATTCAAAATTGTTTGTAGGAGGTTTACGGTGTTGTTTTCCCAGCAGATGAACATCATTCTTTCATGATCGATTACGATCAAAATTATTTCATTAACTAACGGAATAAATGAATTTTTGCGTAAGGTTATACTACCGGTAGTCAACACTGCTGGAACAGTTGACACTGCACTAGTAGTTGACATAAAAGGAAAACTAAACAAGCAAGAAAAATTATGAAATTGTTCAAAAATTATAAAATGTTTTAATTTGCAGGGGTGCTCACCTTTCAGCGTACTCTCTTCTGATCCTTCGCTGCCTGTCTTTCTACTGTTAACCATGTGATTTTTCATAAGCGTCACTTACTAGGGGTGTGTCAAACTGGTAGTTTTACCTTAATTATAAACTAAAAGCAAGTAATAAATAATGCAATTGCTCCTGACATTTAGTGATACTGCTATTTATTCGTAATTTATGAATTGTGTATCAATTAATTGGAACAAAGAGGTCAGTTTAGTAATTATTTCAGTTAAATTGGCATACTTTGCCTGAAATCATGCGAAGTGAATAGCTATAGAAGTGGCTGCAGGGAAAACTACCTGATAGCAATGATTGGTTGCATTATTACACGAAATTTCACTTTAGAATATACTGTTGTAACTACCTATCTATTTAGATCAGCTCTTTGGTATCGTATTCTTAAAAACCAACTAAATACGACACTAACCATTAAAATGCAAAAAATCGCTGAATGCATCTAAAATTAAATTAGATATCTATTTTATTTATAACCTTTTTTTAAAGTCAAATTAATTTTAGCTAATCAACTGGAGCAGCCAATTTATTGTGGACATTAGCCATTAAAGTGAAAAAAAAAATAACCAACACATACAAACAGCACTAAGCGAATTCAAAATGTTATTAGTTGCAGTAGTAAACACAACGTTAATAAATGACAAATTAGCAACTGAATGCGAACTCGTGTTTTGGGGTTTTAAGAAACCCATTTTTCAGTGCAAAGAAAGACAGATTTTTGATGAAAAGTGATTAGATAAAAATCGCTTGACTTGAAAAGAAGTTAAAGAACGTAAAGTTAAAGAAGGTAACTAAGAAAAAGCTCTTTTCTCACAATGTGAAGCCATCCAAGTTTTTTTGAGATGACTTTATATCCAAAAGCGTTTTTTTTTTCCTGCGTGTAGGAAAGTATTCTTTGAAACCTTGAAAGACGTCTGCAATCAGTTGCTAGTTTGTGCTTAATCACAGTTGCACAGTTGTGTTTACGACTGTTTGTTTGTTGCGCAAAAATATTTATTCCTTACGTCATTAATTTCATTCAAAAACTTTTCTTTCATATCATTTTTCATAAAGAACATTTTCTAAAGAATATAGATTGATTTCCAGCTAATCAAATTGCATAACCAATTTGCTGTGAAAAGTATAATTCGTTTTTATTAGAAGATGTGTTACTTTATTAAACCAACACTTAACCAATATTAATCTAATCCCTTTTTTGTGTTCGTTATCACTCGATCTATTGTTACAGGTGTGACAAAGGTGCGTGTATATTTGTATTTTAATCCATGAATTTTAGGTTTTGCCTTTCAATTTTTAAATAGTTCAATATCAGTAATATCACGAATCTTAAAATAAAGGACCAACTTTCTAAAAAACGATTTTGTACTATAAAATAATTATTTGCATATGTTGCTTGAGTGATGTAGAAATTCACACAAATTTTTTTTTCGAAAATTTATAATTTTTTAAGATACATAATAATTTTATATTCAAATATATAAAAAACTAAAGGTCAAAGTTTAAAATTCCTGGTTTCACTTACAAATGTCATTCCTCCAAAACAATCGGTTTAACATTACAGAATGTAGCTACATGATATTAAATAGCGTTTTTAAACATTTTTACATTGAAACCTTCACTATTCATTAAAACAGCCAGCCTCTTAACTAAATGTTACATGAATCAAAACATTCGTTTTATGTTAAACTATATTTTTTCACCTATCCTTGAAGTCTCTCCATCTCAATAATATCTCAGCAGGCGATCTTAAGTGATATTTGAAATTTCATTCTCCGCGCAACGTTTATCCTTTTCTTTTGCTAACTGCCGGAAGTTCTTCACTTTTAGAGTGGACAAGTTTTAAAATGAAGTGGTAGTCTTGAGAGCGGCTTAGATGAAGAGTTTATCGCTTTCTGCACAAGATAAACGGTCACTTTTCAGAGAGGGTTTTTGTGTCTGTCTTTTTCAAGTGATAAAGTGCCTACTTTTCAAGTCTATAGTTGGACAATTGAGTTTGGCTGTGTACGTCTATCTTGACTTTCCCTTTTCTTCCTTTTGGATGATGATTCAGAAGACTCCAAATCATTTTATCTAATAAATGATTTATTTCTGATATTTTCCTCAAAATTGTGCATGTTTATTTAAAAGATATGTACATTTTAAAAAGTGACCATTTTTTCTGATACCACCATAAGTAACGTTCAAAGAGTACACTTACTTGGTTTTCTGATATTTTCCTCAAAATTGTGCATGTTTATGCAAAAGATGTACATTTTAAAAAGTGGCACCATAAGTAATGTTCAAAGAGTATACTTACTTGTTTTTCTGATATTTTCCTCAAAATTGTGCATGTTTATGCAAAAGATGTACATTTTGAAAAGTGGCACCATAAGTAATGTTCAAAGAGTATACTTACTTGTTTTTTTTATATATATATATTTTCCTCAAAATTGTGCATTTTTATGCAAAAGATGTACATTTTTAAAAAGTGGCACCATAAATAATGTTCAAAGAGTATACTTACTTGTTTTTCTGATATTTCCTTTAAAATTGTGAATGTTTAGTTTATCCAAAAGATGTACATTTTAAAAAGTGACCATTTTCCTGCAAGCACTATAAGTAATGTTCAAAGAAATACTTGCTTGTTTTTCTGATATTCTCACCAAAATTGTGCATGTTTATATAAAAGATGTGCCTTCAAAAAAGTCAACATTTTCCTACTATCACCTTAAGTAGTGTTCAGAGTATACTTACTTGTTCTAGACTATAGTATTTTAACTATTAATTATTTTTACAAAATATTTATTCTGTAATTGAATATAATAAAACTTTTATGGGATACTCTGTGTAGCATTTAAAGACAATACGATTTATGGATGCCACACATGTACATTATTTCTTATTAAAATACACAAAATTGATTTCCCAAAAACTCTACAACTAACTACTACCTTATTTTATCATATTTACCTTATAACATAAAAATTTAATTATATTTATTAATTTGAATGCATTATGTTTATTAACACAACCATTGTGTCATTGTTTTTCACACACTGGATCGTTTTGTTTTGTTATTAGATACTACAATACTTATTTATTCTTCATCATTTGCTTCAATTTAAGTCTGTCCCCATAACTCAAGTAATGAAAACAAGTTTGAAAAATATCCCAAGCATCTTTGTTGCGAAAGTTTTTATCAGAAACAAATAATTCCATTTGCTGGCACTTTATTGAATAAACTATATTATTTTTATTAAGGCTAAATCCCGTTTCAAAAAATATTTTTTGTTTACAAAACTAAGATGCATCTAATATAACACTTGGTAAACAATTGGTTACGTTTAACAGTGGCGACTCAATGCAATTATACAATTAAGATTCTTTGCTATTCAAGGAATATATTATTCAAATTAAGCTGCTGCAGCTGAAAGCAGAAACTAAGGAGTAAATATAATTACGGTAAGAGCAGAAAAATAAACAAACGCGTTTGATATTATGCGTTTAATTAAATTATGATGTTTACTAAGGAGTTTTAAATGACTTATATTTGGCGGTTAAAAAAGGTTGTGTCAATGGAATAACCTAATTTGGTATTCAGAAGTAATTTGATTTTTGATAAGATATCAAGTTGTTTGGTAACAGTGGCAAATTAAATTTTGTTTGGGATTTTTCTCCATTTGCTTCTTTGAAGAATAATTGTTACATCTTTAATTCGTAAGTGTAATTATGGATATTAACTTCAGCATTAATTAACCACGTGGATACAATATGAATATTTTATGATTTAGAAAAAGCTATTCGAAATGTTTTTCGAATGTGGTTCGATAGCAGTTACTCAAAATTTATGATACTAATTAGTTGAAATAAAACTCATCTGGATTTTTTTTTCTCGATGTTTAAAAACTTTAGAGCTTGATTTTGCGTTTCAATTTATTTCTGAAATCTAGTCTGACCACAAATTGTGCTTGCCTTTTAAGTCATAAAAATAGCCCTTGAACATTTTTATAGGAGATATATCATTTTGAAATATATGAACACCATTAATTAAAAAAAATAAAAGTATTCATGTGTAATATTTTTTAAATTTCAATCGTAAATCTGTAAGGGGTCATCCACAATTGATGGATATCACGCTTTGAGGAGGAAGGGAGTTGAGTTTGTGCCATTTTGTGACGAGCGGGGTGAGGAGGAATTAGAAATTTGACATCACACAGTTTGGTTGAAAAAAAAAAGAAATTTTTTCAACATGTGTTTGTATAAAGTTGCATGACGTGGTGACAAGGGAAGGGAAAAGGGTGAGGTTGAGTGTGACACGCTGTGATACGCGGAGGGGTTCAAATATGTTGGGAAAAAAAAGTATCACAGCATTTATGGACAGCCCCCAAGAAAAATTAAAGCAAAAAAGAAACTTTACACGATATGCACACTTAACATATTGTGATTTTTTTCTGTGGATGTTTTTTATTCAATAGCAATCTTCTTCGTACCATGTTGAGATGAAGATTTGATATTAACGCTGAAAACCATGGCCTTTAGGAATTATTTGACATTAACCCTCACACCTCTCTTTAAAAAAAAGGATATAGAAGCGATATTTTCAAATAACTATTAGCTCATATTAGAATCCACCATTGATGCCTAAAATTCTTCTTTCAATTGAAAATTATAGACAAGAATTTGAAAAAATATCAAAGAGAAATGCGTTAAAAATGAAATCTGAAACCGAAAAATGTCCTCTTCACGTCTCAAAATATTCCCTAAAATTTAGAATTAAAGGTCGCAGTTTGTAAAATTCCTAGAATTGTGAAACAATCTTCAATTTCTGAAAATGTTGTTAAACCTGCAGCTTGAAATGGTAAAAGAAATGTAAAATAAAAACCAAATTGTTTATTTAAAAATTAATTTTAATATTTTTACAGTACCATCTCAGATATTAGAAAACATTACATAAATGTTGCATTACTGCTATACCACTTATGACCCCTTAACCTGTTAGGGTAAATGACTTAAGGGGTTTGTTTGATACTATTGTATATCAATGTTTTTAACGTCCTCGACGAGCGTATTTCACGCTTTAAAAATCTGAAATAGTGTGTCTCCAAAACTTTATTTAGCGTATTTTGAGGCTTTGTATTTTAAATATAAATCTAGCATTGTGCAAAAGGGGGGAGGGATAAAATTCGATTAAATTTATTTATTTTTTTTACAGTTCAAAATGCCAAAAATTAAATATAGTACACATCTCATCTTTCCCAGCTATCTGCAATTCCACCAGTAGAAAGTTATTGTTCCTATGGAATTGATCTCTCTTATGATATTTAAGGCTCTCGTACATTTCACATCTTCAAAATATATTTCGTTCTTTTTAAAAATTGTAAAGGTTTTTTTTTTGTGCCTGCTTGAAAAGTAACTCTAGATCTATGACTGAATATAAGAATATAATACAAGTAAATGTATCGTAAGAAACTTCTGTTTTTAATTTCGTTTTTATTTAAATTTTGCATTGGTTTTATTAATCGAAACAAGTTTGTTACAACGTATTTACTAAGCAAGGTATTGTAAAGTGTCAAGAAAAGTGCCACCTGCAAACAAAAACACCAAACTTTTCACGCGTAACCAAACTGGATACTTTTTTTTCAGCAAAACATTCACACCCGTCGGTTGTCAACACGATAGCGGTAGGAAGATAACATCATTTTTATCATCGACATGTTATTTTCTTTTCTTCCGCCGCTCACATTGACTACATACAAAGCGTTTTTTTTTTTTTTTTTTGCCATGAGGTTTATTTCTTACAAGTGTTACTTTTTTTCGCTTAAGGCACTTGACATTGAGAACCTTCTAACTAAGTGCAAAGCGAGGCGAAAGACTCGAAACCCTCAAGCAAAGAAGGTTAAAAGTGAGATCCTCCATCTTTTTCTTTCGGTTATTATTATTTCTTTTTTATCTTCTCCCCCTCCCTCCCCCCTTCCACGCTTGTTCTGTCAAACAGCGCCCTCGGTGAGATAGCTTGTGACAGATGTTTGAGAACTTGCGACTCGAAAAAGAAGTTGTACATACTTCAAAGTGAAGTGCCGTGAAATGTTTATTTTTCTTTCTCGCGCCATTGATAAACATCCGGTTTGGATTGAAATTTAATATAAAATAGACTGCCATCGTCCGAGTTGGGAGTTGATTTATTAATTAAAATCACCGAAAAGCTTAATAAAGTAAAAGAAACATTTTCGCCTGTCAGTCCAGATAGCGTTGGGGGTTATTGCAATAGTTCATTTCCGAATTAATGCAGCAAGTTGAAAAAGTAACTCTGATACTTTTTAAAACACAAAAGTAACTCATTCATTTATTTTATGATTCGATTGAAGAGCGAGAAATAGCAATTTTTTATAAATTTCCGGCAAAAGGGAAATATTATGATTCATACAAAAGCGAAATTTTCTTGATATTCATTCCAATGTTTTTGAAATAAATAAATGATCTAATAAATTTTTATTATAATTGTTTTAATTATAATTGTCTAGTTGGTTTCAATTTTATTTCTCATATTAAAAAGAAAGTAACATATCTGATAGAATTTTCATTGTCTGCCTTTAATTTGCTGCTATCGCTGAAGAGTGGAAAGAATTATTGTATTGAATTGCCATTAACTGCCCATAAGTTCTACTTTTCTCATATATACAAGACATTTTTATTATTTTTTTTTTCTTTCTACGTACATTTCAATGTTCAGTGAAACATAGTAAGAAAATAACAACGAACAAAGTTTAGTTTCAGTGTTTTCAATCTTATAATTTTCAGGTAAAACTTTAAATCCCCCCCCCCTCTCCAATTCAACAGTAGCTTTAACATAATTATAGAAATTACCATAATGGGATTAGTTACTGCTAATCCACCAAAATCCTCCCTCGCTGTGAAACATTAATCGTTTCCAAGATCCTAGAGCTTCATCTGCAACTTTGCCTGCAAGTTGGTTTCTTTCGCAGCTAATATTATAGCAGGAAAAACACATTTAAAGCACTACTGCAATCGGTGAAAGACGGGGTTAAAGGATTAAGATTCTGGTGATGGTTTTAATCTGAATTTATAGAAACTTCGTGTCTATTTTTTACAAATGATAAACTTTGAAAGTCTTAATACTTCAACTATGCATTCTGCAATTTTGTTAACCATCCATAAAATGTATCTCAACTCCTGTGCCAATCAATAACTTATTAAAAAGACAGACTACGGTCGGAACGAACATTTTTTGAACTAATATAGTTTCTGCACATGTCTTTGTACTTCGTTTTATGGACAAGGATTTATAAGCATAAAAACTTGAATTATAGTCTACGTACGTTTATAATTTCGGAAAAAAGGGTTGAAAAGACGAAAATTTTAGTTTAATTTCATCAAAACGGCCAATTATCTGTAATAAAAAGTATTGACACAATCTTAAGCTTTTGTTATGTCTAAATAACAATAAAGATCAAAATTATATTTAGCTAAAAAAAAGTGTTGAATTTATACAACAAAAGAAATAAAATAAAAGCGTCGAATTCTCGAAAATTAGGGATCAATCCATCCAAGCTTATGCAATGAATTATTAAATTTAATTTTAAGACTATCAATCAAAAATAGGTATTATTTAAGACTTAAACTAAGTAGAGTAGTATAGAATTAAGTTGTTTAAATTTTTAAATATTATGATAACTATAAAGGGGTTTTCTGAAAACATAGATTAGAGGAAAATTAGTGCATACTAATTGTGCCAATATCCCTTCAAATTTTTATTGTTCCAATAGCCCTGTAAAATTAGAACTACTTCTCTGTTAAAAACTAAGTTGTTAACGAGTTAAGTTATTAGTTCATTTGTATTAAGAAGTTTAAAGAATTAAACAAAAGAAAGTGAGTTATTTCACTGCCATTTACTCGTCCCTTTCCCATGTTCTGCAAAATCACAGTATTGACTTAATAAGCATTTTACTAAAATAATACGAACTGGAAAGTATTTACATTTAAGTTACTGTTTCATTGATGTATCGAGCATCTTAAGTTTAAAAAAAGACGTAACAATTAGATATTATTTTCGGTTAAAGTCTCAATTAAAATTTGAAGTTACATTCTCGTCAAAGAAGCATATCCATCTCTGCCACTTTGGCAAAAAGGGGCAAAAACCTTGTTTATACTTGCCCCAAACTTGTTCACATATGTCTCCTATAGGAGCACGTGTAAACAATTTAAGAAGTTTAAAAAATGTAAAGAAATATATATATATTTTTTTCAATTCAAAAAAAAATTCCATGCCGCAAAGAAAAGACGATTTAAATATGAGGGTGGTACTTCAAATTATAAAGCATAACGATGAATGTTGGTGATGTTGGGAAATTCGCTTGAATGAAACGTGTTACTTATCTTCGTAGCACACAAATGTTTAAAAATATAGGCATGTCTAAACATTTACATTTAAAATCATAATTTTGATTTAGATCTGCAAGATCAGAGCATTGTTCGGGAGAGATAGAAGCGAAAACCAGTTACTTTAATGTATTTGAGCAAAATAGTAAAAAATACCTTTTAGTAGGCGAATCTCGATGATGGACAAAAACTAGGATAAAATCTCTCACCAAAATTAGAACGGATTTAATAAAAAAAAACCAAACCAAGTCGCCAATAAATGAACTGATTTTTTTTTCTTTCACTTTTAAGCCATGTGACAGCGAAAGTAATTTGCTGGGATATCGAAAAAATGTAATGGAAAATGAAAAGAGATTCCTTATATCCAACAAAAAGATCCCGTGTTTAGTATTTCGGCTGCGAAGATCTACTTTATACATCCTGCATAAAAGAAAGACAAGAAAAGGAGAGAGAAAAAAAGCTCCAACTGCTGGCAACCCTACTGTTAAAAAAGAAGACTGAAACAAAAACTAGAAAATGATGTAGGAATCCATTCTATCCACGTAACCCATGTTCCTTTTGCGGAAACGTGTCTTGTTTATAGATGCAGTCCTTAATCCAAAAATGACTCAGTTTGAAACATTTATGCGTGTAGCGTGTCTTTTCAAAGAAGCCTTGCACGTTTCATGACGCCAATGAAATAAAATCCCTCTCTTTTTTTCCCCCTTTTATTTTTACTCCAAGTTCCAAATTTTTATGTTGTTGCCACCTGAAGCAAAATAAAAACTAAAATCTGAGAATTTTAAGCCATTTGAAGTGGCTGCGGAGGAGAAATTTGTAGGGTTTTCTTTCACTTTATTTTATTACTCTTTTTTCCCGCCATTGTTAGCGTGTAACCCTTAATGGAGTTTTCGGGAGAGATTCCGGTGTAAGTTATCGCTTTACTCTGCAGATAAAAATCCCTCGCGGAAGTCCCTTAATCTTTTTAATCCCGGTGATAGATTGTGTGGTCAAACAAGTGTTAAAGTCAGAGATGAAGAAAACGAAAGAGTTGTAACCATTTTTTCTGCCTTCTGTTTCTTTTGATGACTTTAAGTCCTGGGCATTGCGTAATCTCGTTGCTTTCTGAGTCAAGTTGATGATTAAATTTAATATTTAGAGATAGTTTTGGATTACTTGTGGTTTTGGAGAAACGGGCAACTGTTGAAGTTTTCAAGGATGAACAAGTTGGATGTTGGGCATGACAAAACTTGATGTAAAGCATAGTTTTGTGTTTGAGCGAAAATTTGTTTGATATGGTATTACTTCTAACTCTTGACACAGTTGATAAACGGGACTTAGGGAATAAACAGGCTAATGAACGATTTTTACATATTACAAACAACTATTCTGTACGTAAGAAGCTAAGAAATGCATTTGAACGGAAAAGGAAAGAAAATATTACAATATGAAATCGCACAATTTCGCTGGGAACTGCAAGCATTTGTGTCGGAGTTCTAAGGAAACATATCCGACAGAAGTTTGCTTGATTTTGATCTGAGATACGTTTGTCAGATATCTTTTCATCTATAGGCTCATTTCTTTTGCAATGGAAAAAGAAGTTTATTGTGACCCTGAAACACGATCTGCAGTTTTGTAAAAATTTGTGCGATTTAACGCTGTAATATTTTATTTCATTGCATCTGAAGCACAGTGTCGTAACAGGACTTGTTTTGGGGAGGGTTTTAACAGACGTTTTTTTCTCATGAAGTCCTTTTGATGTTTTTCTTAGCTTCAGGTTTTCAAAACTTGAAGAGAAATTCCATATTGTTTTGTAAGAATGTTCGCAACAACTGCAATAAAAAATAAATGTTGCAGATAAAGCAGCACGTTTGTGCAATTCTACAATAACAATAATTAAAAAATAAAATAGTGAGCACCATTCTTCCAGCAAGAAAAAGGTATAAAAAAGCATTATTTTTTATATTTTGAATAGTTTTGAAAAATTTTGGATTAGCCCTTGACACTTGTGTCACGGACACTTGAAACCTACCTTTACATGGATGCCTCACTTTCCAAATCGATTAACTCCATAAAACAAAAAGTCGAGAAAAGTTATGAAGAAGATAGTTTTATCCATGGGAGTGAAAAGGCCCTCGTGTTACATTTTCTGTCATCACATGTTTAGAAATGTACTGAACCAAAACTTTTAATATAAATTCACATTCTAAGCATTGATAAAGCACTATTAAAGCAGAAATGAGGATTTTTTTTAAACGTGGAGTTAATCGATTTGGCAATTGAGGCATGCTAATATGCCCTGATATAGCATGTAACTGTCACATAAAAAACTTAAATATGTGTCACAGCGAGAATGAAGGTAGCCTAACTCAATCTAATTCAGTTTCGACTAACTTAGGTTTTTTAAAAGATTCCATGATAGTTTCGGCTAACGGACAACTTTCGTGGACTCCTAGTGGGTAATATATTTTAGTATGTATTTTTTGCACACAATTCGTACAATTAATAGAGGTACTAAAGAGTAACCCAAATCCATGCTGAACTCAAATTGTAAAATTTTTTGCTTATGCCAAAGGACAAATGCTGGTTAATTCTTGCAAAAAAAAATAATAAAATAAAATAAAATAATAAAAGGCTTGTTCTTTTTTTTAAACCGAATGAGAGCTGACAAGGTTTATAGTTTTACTTCTCATTTTTCTTAAAAGAATGGTGTTTTTCAGACATGAACAAAAGAGCTTGGTTTTTGTAGTATTCGTTTCTCAAAAACGTTGATGAATCAAAAGTTGATGCGGTAATTGTTTTAAATTTAAATGAAAATAAAAATGGCCTGATACATGAATGAACACTAAGAAATAAACAAATAAGCATGTCACAAGTTAAAAACAGTTTTATTTTAGTTTTATTGGACTTTCTTTTGTACCGAATAAAAGTTGTTTCCTTTATATATATTTAAAGAATAGAGCTAAGCATAATTGTAACTGTTGAGGGTTGATATTGGGACTAACTATATCAATTGTGCAGAGAAGCAACGAGAGTTTTGTTTTGGAGTGAATTATTGCACACAAGAGGATGCTGAAGTGTCCGACAACTCTCAAAATGTTTGTGAAGATGCTGGACACCTCCCTCATGCATAAACAGAAAGAAAAAGAGGAAGACTAAATTATATGGGAGAGTCTTTAACAATATTTTTAGACTAAATATCTAAATTAAAAACTTTTAAAATATTTTCATTTGCAAAATTGAAAGTTTGACTAATACCTGTTTAAATCTTGGTAGAGTTTATTAAAAATATTTTGTTTAAATGCATTCGAGGAATAATTGCTCGTCCTCCTTTTAAACTGAATTCAGAATAAATTTTTCAAGATTTCATTTCTGTTCTTAGTTTTTTAACTCATCCCTGAAGCTATGCTCGTCTAAAAGATATAATTATGCAGATGTTCTTGAAAGCGTTTTATCGTTTCCAATCATCAAAAAACCTCTTTATAAAACAGAAAACTAGACTCCACAAATAAAAAGCAAATATTTACATCATTAATTCGATAAATAACAATGCGAAAGACAACAACGCCAAATTTATTTCTTTATCGCCAAGAGAGAGAGGGGGGGGGGGGAAACGCGAGGGAACGGAGATGCCTTTCTAATAAAAAATAAGAGGAAATCTATTAACCGTAAGCTCACTACAATCAAAGCACTTCAGAATACTCGGTCAAACGATTACGTAGTTTATAGACTCTTTTTCTGCCAAAGAATACAATAGAGCAGCAAATCGGGCAGAAGATAATAATAAAAAATAAATCTCTCTCTGGAATGGTGGCTGCTGGAGTGGGGGGAAAAGAGGGAACTCTTTGTGACCTGGCTATTTAAAACAAGGCTATAAAAATAATAATAAATAGATGATAAAGAACGTAAAATAAGCTGTGGTTCGTATATCCTAGTAGTCTTTTTTTACAAGTGATCATTATGAAACTATTACACGCTTCGCTGAGAGGATTCGGAATTTTATTATTATTTTCGACGAGTATAGCAACGATCTGCAGAACAAAGACCAAATTCGTGACGTCATGGCTAGACGTTTGTGGATGAAACTTTTTGGCAGGCGTCATATCGCTAAACTTTTTTTTTTCCCCGACTGTTATATCTTTTATTTTTGATGACTGGCATTAATAGAGAGTCAGACGATATTATCCCGCTCGGTCATGCATGCACGCATACTTCTTTTGCTCGTTACCTTTGCGTAAATGTTGTTATGCATGTTCTAAGAACCCATTACCTTCCGCTCTTGGTTTCATTAAAAATGCAATTTTCATTTTCTAAAATTCTTCCTAGGAATAGTTTTTGTAAAGGCCGTTTTTATTCATTTTTTTAACCTGTCATCAACCCAGTCATTTGCCACCAAAACGGCGCTGAACGCTTTTTAAAACCCGTTTTACATTGGTACCAGTCGCGGTTGTTCAAGGAAAATTACCTGTTTCCAAAAAATGAATAGAGTTGTTAACTCTAACTCGCGCTAACGAAGGCATATTAGAAGCACCTGAGAGTTACGGGTGTAAGGACCAAAACTAAAAATTTGGTGATCATTAGTAAAAATTGAAAGGTGAAGCCATTATATGTTTTGAGATCAGATATGGTAATAATAGTCATGTGCTGCTATACAGCAGGATTTGAAAAAAATGTTTTAATGAAAGCCTACTAAGGGTTTGAACTGCACACACATTTCTCTTAAAACTTAAAAGTCCTTTTGCATTCTTTTGCTTCTCACCGCCTCATTATGTTCTCTGCATCAACTTCAAAAAACGGAAAAATGTTTGCATCTGCGATTGACCAATGCACAAATACGACTTGAGTTTCACTATCCAAAAAGTTTACTTTTTAAAATAATTAATGTCGATCAAGTAGAGTACAGTATCTCGAATGTATAAACTCATTTTCCCTTTAATCTTCAATGCATAAAAAAACGCACCAATAAGGAAGAATTTTCGCCAAGTAATTGTCTCATATGAGCTTAAATATTGTAGAAACTTGTAAGCGCAAATCTTTTATATACATTTTGGTACCTTATGATTAAGATTTTGTATCACATCAGTTATGGTTCCCATTCCACATTAAAGGATAAAATCATAAAAATTACGTTTTTTTCACTATTCGAAAAAATATACGAAATTAAATTACTCCCCTGAAAAAGATTTTCTGAACTTTCAAAGGGGGGTAACCATTTTCATCATTATTTTTTAGAAAGGAACAGGTGCAGATTATTGTTTTGTAAAGATTTGTATGTAAGTAATAAAAGCATAATGATTATATTAAACATTTTTTAGTATTGTGTGCCTTCAGTATTTTTAATTATTTTTATAAATCAGTGTTTTCAGTTTGATATTCCTTTACCCGGCTATTTAAAAAACCCAAAACTCAAAAATGGGTTCTTTTAGCTCTTTCAAAGTTTTTAAAGACTTATCCATTCTTGTAAAGATCAAGATTAGGAAGCTTTTCTAGTTGCCAGTGTAGAAAAGTTTTTAGTTGCTTCTTTTTTTTATGTTCACAACATTGTTTGCTAACAAAAAAAAAATAATAATAATAACCAGACAATAAATTGAATTATCTTTTAAATCGCAGCTAAAACATAAAAATTATCAGTTTAAATGAATGTTAGTGGAACTAATTGGTGGTTAACAAACAAAACACTTGGTGCTTAAAAATTAAATGAATGAATTACCAACGTTTTAATGCACAAAATTGCAAATTACTGCAGACATGTGTTTCGGGTTACAAGGAACCCCTTTTTCACTGCAAAAAAGTGTGAACTTTTAGATAAAAAGTCATCCGAAACAATTTTTGTGCATTAAAACGTTGGTAATTCATTCATCTAATTAGTGGTATTCAAGCGTTAATTATGAGAGCAAGAAATTATTTCATTTTTGAGCGAAATATTTTCTGACTACGAAAAAATGTTGAAAGCACTGGTGGGATAGAGGAGGTATGATGATGCTAATATTTTTAGCCGCCGCTTGTTTAATTTAGTCGCCACGTGGCGTTTGGCGACTGCTAATCTTGATATTTGCGTTCTTGGCGATATATCATTCACACTTGGCGAAAGGCGCATAATTTCTCCCTTGAGCGCACAGCGTCCTGTTTGGTTAGCAGCGATTTGTATCTTCTAAGTGGCGATAAACGCCTGTCACGATGCGTTATTTTTTGAACGTGGGAAAACGGTTTGTCTACAAATTGGTTTTCTTGCAATACACCGCGGCGGCTTTCCCCCGCTGTTTCATTATTTATTTTCGGAGAAGAAATTGACTGGCGGCGTTTCGTCTCTTTGTTAACGAAAGAAAAAATTCTTTTCAGAACAATCAAATCAATTTTCGGGGTGAGAAATCGTGTTGCATATATGTTAGGAAAATAGTCATAAATTTAATGTATCTTGACGCTAATAGGCATGTGCGTGAGATGATTCTCGAGCTGGGTCGCTTTTGTTTTTGTCTTACTTCCTTTTCTGCTGTAAAAGGCGTGATTTATAGTTCCAAAGCAGCTTTTCGAACTCATTACGAACTCAACTTGCGTATCATGTGTTAAATGTTATTCCATTTTAGTAAGTATCATAAAATGGTGTTTGCTTTTTTTTCTGGTCGGGAACGAGATTCATTTCTTGTCCCATTAATTTTTAAATCTGGCATGTCTGAAACACTTTTTTAAATATGGTAGTCATAGCTTTTGATTATTTTTTACTGAATCAGTAATCATAAATGTAATCATGTCTGAAGTACTTAACAAAAAAATTAAAACTGGATATGTTTCGGAGAAAACTTTTTATCGTTACACCATTCAAAGAAAAACGAATGCTGAAACATAATTTGTAAATTTTATGCTCATTTATTCCATGCTTATTTTGTTTTTACAGATAATTTTCAAATTTTTTTCTTGTGCACTTCACATAAAATACACTGCCAGGTAAACATTATTAGAATTTATTATTTATTCTAAGGAAAATACTTGAAATCTTTATTAACTGTGAATGCATCTTTTAAAGAAGGGTGAGGAGAAACGTTTTAATTTATCTTTCCCTTTTTATGAAAATGTCAAGTAAAAAACTTCTGATTAATTTCCGTCTGTTTCATTCTTTTTTTGGAAAGGATATAAGACGAATAGCAATGGTGGTTCCGAGAAAATTAAATTCAACTGATACCAAATGATTTTTTTTTCTTTATTCTTAGTCATTAGACTTGAAACGACTTTAGCTAAATATTAACAGCTCCAAATCTCTTTTGCTAATTTTTGAAATGTCTAAATGATTTGCATTTTTTAATTGATAAAATGTGCGCATCATAACTTGTTAGACAATGAATCATCTATCCATTTTTATTGCTCATAAAAAATCTTACTCTTCGCGAAAATATTTTAATCGATTATCAAATATTGTAAAACTTTTTAAAAACGAAATGTTATTTCTTGTATTGATTAGATTTTTTTAACTGAAATATGTTAAATCGCAGCAAAGAAATATATTTATTCATCCAACGTATTGCGCAATTTGAAATTTCGACATTTTATTTGCTCTTCTTCACTTCATTAAACAAAAGGGAAAATATTAAACTGAAGTTTATCTTTTACTTCTCGTGAAATATGTCTGCGTGTGTGGCTATAAAATCGGAATCAACGCAGAGCGAATGTACTCTTTGCTAGTTTTATACTTTCTGACAATATTTCACCACTACGTTCGCTGTTACACGCCCTTTTAAGGAAGAAAAAATAAGAAAGAAACCTTCTCAGATGGGGTGGGGGAATACTTGGCAGGAGATGGAACGAAGGAAATTTTGGATGGAGGGAATAAAAAAATATCCCTCCCCATCCCGGATCGAAAAATATCTCATAAAATACATTGGCGACCATCTTGCTTTGGAATTGACTGGCGCGTGGAAAAGATATCAAAGCAGCCGATAAAAAGAAGAAAACGCCAAGAAATAAACTTGCAAAAAGCTCTCTGGGAGAGGGGGAAAAAATGGTTCGAAGGAATGAAAAAAATTACCATCGGGAATGTTTGCGTGCTTTCCTTTGAGTCTACAGATCGATGAAAAATTGTCAGAAAAGTTGTATCCAGTGACATAAAGAATTCGAGTACATCCTCTAAATGCAGTTTCCTGCCCCTGAGCACCCAATGAGAAAACAGACGTGACGTATACAAGGCTTCTAGGCAGCATTACGCTTCTTGTAACTGGCAACGAAGAGAAGAGATTTGGGGTCCCATGTTTTGGCTTAAAATCGCACTTTCACTTTGTTTATTTTCTAGGAAAAATGAGATGTGAAGTAGACGTCCTTTTTATTCATTTCTTTTTTTCTTTCTGAAAAATGCGTTTGGGAAATGATGACATTTTTATTTTCTCAGTATTGCAACCCACCGTCTATCTAACTGTGTTGGCAAACCATCAGTTTATTTCTGTTTTATATGAGTTCGAACGACTGTAGTTGGGGCAAACCTAACCTGGAAGCTTCTTAATGCTATGATTACGATTTGCATAGCCTTTACAATGCTGCCAGGTTAGTTTTGCCCCAAGTATAAATTCATTTTTATGCTTTTAAATGCCAGTCATTGATATATTTAAAACCATATCCCCGCAATTGAACGATGCATATGAATGAAGTTCATGGGTGTCGTCTGGTGTAATTGATTTGAATGTACTCTATTTTTAGTTTTACAAAAAGTTTTAAGTTTAGCTAGTGAGTGTATCAGTGCGTCTCTCTGTGGCATCTTTTAATCCCCGACATAAAAAAGTCTAAGTCTAGCTTTTGTATCCGTGTATCTATCAGTCGCATTGCAGCTTCTAAAGATAAAGCCGATTTTGATTTAGGTGATTTTTTCCAATTTTTAATTTTTGTTGTTATTTATTTTAGATAGATTTATAGAGAGTGTTCTTAATTATTATTTGAGAAGACTCGGTGAATTTTTAGAATATTTTTCTTTAAGTTTGCTTGATAACAATTTCATTCTGGTTAAAGCATTAAAAGAAAGCTTTAAATGCTCAAATAGAAATAAAATTGTGGACGTGAGATTCAAAGTTACAAGAAACCACTTTGCATTTTTACTCCAATTTGTGCATTCTAAACATTGTTTTAATGTTTTTAGCTGTTCGTACAAAAGTAAGTGTTGTAATTATGCACTCCAATATTTCTCCAATTTTTTTTAATTATTGTTTTTTCTTTTTTTTTAAATAAATCATTTAGAATGTTTCCATGTTTAAGTTTTGGCTGGCAATTTTCTCACATTGATTTATAATTTGATCGTTTTGCACTTCAAAATGCTTCTATGAGAGTCATAATGTATTTTAACAATAGAATTAGTATCTTTCTCTTCGGGAAGCGCAATAACGTGTCCTTCGATCCACAGAATTTTTTCATAAAATCTTGAATGGAAAAACACATTTCAAGGCATCAGAATACACTTTTAATTTGAAAAAAAAGTATCCCACTTCGTTCAACAAAAAATCCTTGCTTTGGTAAAAATCCTTTATCAAAATCGTTCCCTTTTTAAAATTTTTTGTGCTTCCAAGTTTCGTTATGTTGACGATTGCTCTATCGAATTTCAAGCAAAAACAGCACGCCAAAAATATTCCACGCATCAGTTTATGAGACTTTTTGTCCTAACCTCAATTTTGGTTTTGGCGATTTCAGATGGATGCTGGGAGCGAGCTGCATAGCATTTGCATGCAATTCTGACTTTCCTCCTGCTGTGGGGCAGTTTCTTGACTTTTAAGTCTTTTTTTTGTTACAAAATTTAATAAGCGCTTAATTTAGCCTCACAATACGGTGCAACTGCTATTCGCTGTGCCTAATTCATCCGATATATTAGCGGGTGGGGGAGGGGCGTGGCGCAGACTGCGCCATTGAAGTTTTTAGGGGGGGGGGGTTGAGGGGTATTTTCTCATTTGAATGGCTCTTGCTCTTGGGGGTGGAGTCACCTCGATATTTAGGGGGTGCGCCCTTGCTTATAGGGGGGGCATCCCTGTATTAGCTGAATTTAGAGTGTTTGTAAAGGTTTAGTGTGTTATAAATATTCAATGTTGAGAGGTTTCTGATCCGTTGAAAAAGCAAAGAAATTTATTTATTTTCTCCCCTGACTTAGTAAAATTCTTAGCGTACATAAAAAAAATGCCTTTAGCGGAGGCTTCTAATTTGCACTTACTTGAGCACGCAAGACGGTGTTCCATTACGTATGGTGGAAAAGCTTGACACTTATGCCGTGTTGGCATAACACTGATATATCCACAAAAGTTGACCTCGTAGCAGGGCCAAAGAGAACCCCTTATCAGTTTTGTCACCGGGCCCCCCGCTCCCCAGAAAAGAAGAGAAAAAAAGTGGGAAGAAGTAGAAAAGAGGAGAAAAAAGGGGGAAAGAAGAAGACAGGAAGAGAAAAGGGGGGGAATGGAAGAAGAAGAAATGGAGAAAAGAAAGGGGAAAAAATCGAAACTGCTTACTTGAAAATAATTAACTCTATTATAAGTGCCACAACAGTAAATACCAAAAGAGTAAATTTTACTTTATCTTTGCGTTTTCGCTTATTCGGTTTTCTTTTTTTTTTTTCCCTCCCTTTTTCTTTCTTCCTTCTTTTTTGCGTCAGTGTCGCTGGGTCCCTGGTTTCCGACTAGGCTGACATGACCTTTCATCGGGCCTGCCTCATAGTTGGCTGAAATTCTGAAATTGCAAGTGAAGTGCTTAAATAAACAGGAACTCCTAAGTGAAGAACTATGTACCTTAGAAATGTACAATTTTGTTTTTCCCATGATTGAACTATAAAGAGATATGTTAGCCTCGAAGTTGTTAGATTATAAAAATCTTTCTTACAATAATCACCGAAGAACGTCGAAAATCCGAACTAATTAAGAATATTCGGATTTTCTAATTGTTCAGATTTTCAAAAATAATCAAGAAAATGTCGTTTAGGAAAAAAGCTGGGCATTCATTGAAATGAAGTGTTTATATAATATGCATGTAACTTCCCAACATACAATACAGTACACAACACAACAATATGAAATTACATTTTTTAATAAAATTTAACTCTTATTATTTACTTGATATGAAGTAAAAATTTAAAATATTTACTGAATGTACTCTGTTAGGAACTATTACACAGTAATTGAACAAAGAAAATTGAATGAATTTCTGAAAAATACAGACTTTATACAAAGAAAGTTGAACTGATCTCTGTAAGGAAAAACTTACGTAAACTCATCGGGGGAAAAAAAAAAAAAAAAAAAAAAAAAAAACAGATTTTCCGCTGAGAGAGCTGTGAAAATTCTATTGATATTCTTCTTGAAGTGCGTTTGGATTTTTAATGTTCCACTCTGACATAAGATCCGATTTCTTAACAAGTTTACAAATTCAGTCAGATAAGTTTTACTACTAATTATCGGTGATAATAAAAAAAAACTGATTTGCATTCAATACTCTTAATGTACTATTGCGTGTAAAGTTAAAGATAGAATTTGTACTTTCAAATTGTTCGCGTGTCTCAAATTATAAGGAGCGAAAATTAGAGTTATTCATGTAATAATATACTGTGAACACTTATTGTGCATTAAATGGTGATTAACAACGTTTTGACGCTCAGCATTAGCAGATTACTGCATACACGTGTTTCGAGGTTTCAGAGAACCTCTTTTTCAATTCAAATAGGAAACTTTTGGATGAAAAGACATCGAAACACGCGTATGCAGTAATCTGCTAATTTTGTGCGTCAAAACGTTGTAGATCACCATTTACTTTTCCGCACAAAGGTATTTATTTGTTTAGTTAAGATTTAATTACCCAATTAGCATGATTTTTGAACAGTTTTTCTGTCCTTTCTAGCGAGTTTTGAAAGATAATTTTGGGCAATAGCAACATCAGTACTGCAACTCTGTGTTTCGGCTTTTATTCATTTTTTATTAGTGAATTTCGTTTTGATTAGTTTTTATCATAAAGAAGACATAAGAATTTGGCTGTTTAGGAGAAATTATGCTTTTAAAAATCATTAAATATACATTTTTAACGAAAAACCCTAAAATGGTTTGCCAGACCGTTTTTAATTTTCTATAGATTCTTATTTAAATTATTAGAATAAACAAATCATTTTTATAGAACTGTTTGAATAAACTGATGTATTGCAAAAACGTGATTCTTCGGACATTGAGTTTATAAAGTTTTCGAAATTTTAACGCATACATTATAATTTGCACGCCAAATGAAATTAATGGAGTCGTAAAAACATATGAAATTTCTCCACTAATTGCTTATTTACTTTTAATGTCTCTATTAAATAAATGTCAAGTATTCCTACGATTTTATAACAACTATAATGGCGATGGAGTTGTACTGGCAATTACATTAGCTTTAACGATTACAATGCAACCATAACACAAGACAGAGAAAATATATTATTTTGCTTTCATTTCATTTAATGGTTCCATAGATAGAAAAAAATCAGATTTTGTGAAACAAAATCTTCAAAATCATCCGTAATCATTTTCTATTCGCATGTTCACTGTATTCTTAAATTTCGTCATTTCCAAGTTTTATGCTGCAGTGAACCATTTGCTGTCTTTAACTTTTAACAACAGAAAAAGATATTAATAACGCAAATAGAGGCAAAGCCGATCATGGCGAACAAAAATAAACGGAGTAGTGTAAATAAATGCGGAGATAATAAGAATTCTCTCTTCGCCCTTTCACCTGGCCCAAATGCTTGGCGTTCTTGGCGAAGGGATCTGGAAAACAGAATATAAATCGAGTCATAAAAGAAAAGAGCAACCCCAAAAAGCCGAAGAAGGCAGGAAATAAAAATGCTGAAACTGTTGTGACGGATTTAACAAATGGCCTTCCATATATTAAAACGACCTCTGCTACTGGGGCGGGAGAACGCCTTTTTATACTCTCTCCTCCACCCCTATCCCTACAGTCTTCTTTCTCAAGTGAAACACTAGATGCATTTAAAAGGATGTAGAAACGTAGCGGTCGCCATGACGACGGCAACCATTTGAGCGACAGGCCAGGGCGACCAATAAAACGTTGACAAAACGGTTGTTTTAAATTCTTAGCTTCTGCTGCTTTTACGCCACTTGGATTCAGATATATCTATCTGCCTTGTTTTATGCGTTTCGCTGTTTTTATTCTTTGACAAATGCTCCCGGTGCATCGACAGTAAAAATTCACTTCCCAATTCACTATTTTTTCACCATTGCACGGACTTTTTTGCCCACTTTTTTTCTTTATGAAAATTCTTTTCTTCGCTCGCAGAAACATGAATTTCTTTTCCTTCCATTTTTCTTTCAATCCTTAATCTATGTTGTCTAGTGACTTTAAATTCATGCCGTCTTTCAATAAAATGCAAATGATTTTGCTATCCCTACAAATTTCTTTCTGATTGAAAATAGGGAGTCGAATGCATACCAGGGATGAAAACTTCCTTTTTTGTTGTTGTTATTTTTTTTGAAGTCTTTTTTAAAGTTCGTGGTCTCTATTCCGGAGGAAATATTATTCGAATTTCCTGTTGCTAGGCTACAAATCGAAAACTCAGCACTAGTAATTGACTCCAGTCCCCGCCGGGTAAAAGATCCTCTGTTAGGTATTCGTCACTCGTTGTCCGTACATATGCAGGGAGCTTAATATTATTTCCGAAGCTACTGCTTTAGGAAGTGACTTCTTTAATGGATGTTTCCATTTTGGTGAAAGTTTTCGTGGGGAATAAAATACTGCTTGTTTTACTTAATTTTAGAGCATGGTTTTGCGAACGTACTATTTTATCCAAAATCTAAAATAAAATATTGCGGCTATAGTTATAATTAAATTCTGAATATATGACGCGTTAAATTGAAATAAAAACCATTATGGACTAGCTTTTCTCATAATTTTTGGCAACACCATTTTATTTTTGTTTAGTTTACTTTTTAGCACACTTCCCACTGGGTTCCATTAGTATGCCAGGTTTTGTCAGTGTCGGATTTAGATTTGGGAGTCCGTCGCAAAGCATTTTTGTAGGCTCCTTTGTCCATCTCTGTCCTACAAAAAGCATTTATAATGTGCATTTTTGTTTCTTTCTTTGAGCGCCTATGGTAGTGGGAATCTCGCAATAGCGACGTTTGCAACGCTAAAACCACCACTGATTCATGTGTGAATTCTCGCAATACCTTTTAAGATTAAGCGTTTTTCCTAAATTAAAAAAAAAAAGTTCGGTTGTACTACCCCTTCCCACTTCCCCCCGCGAGTGGTTAGTGTAAGAAACTGATCAGCAACAGTTCACATCAGAGTCCGTCTGTATATTCATTTTTGTTTCAACTCGTCACTCTTGTTTTATATATAACAATCACCCTTTATGAGAGAAAGCGTTCAATTTTGCTCTCACTACGATTTTAGACAAAAACTAACCTACTCTCTTACCCATTGACGTGCGTCTATAAAGCATCTTTTGTTTCAGTCATTTACTTTTTGACACGTGGCAATCACGCTTAACTAGAACAGCGTTGGATTACACCAACACTCCTCGGAGCAGATAGCGCCAAAAAGTAATCAGAACTAGCTTCGAGTAAGGTTCATCTGTTTATAAAGTTTCATTTGATTCTCCGCATTACTTTTTGAATTGGATAACCCACAAAAAAAAAGTATTCACCCACATACAGACTTATGCATAGAGGCAAAGATTTACCAATAAAAAAATGTCATGTTCAGCAATCTTTAAAATGTGCAAATTTATCAAAATTCGAATTCTTTCAGGAATCCAATACTTTCTTCCAAATGTTCGATGTACAAAAATGTACACTCTAAAATAGATAAAAAATATTTAACTTTTTTTTGTATCTAAAGTATGAAGATAAATTATTGGGTTCTTGAAAATTTTTCAATATATGAATTTTGACGGATTTACGCGTTTTAGCTGAACACAGTTTGAGTTTTTGGTAGAACGTCTGCTTGTGTGTGTCCTTATGTGAGTAAACATTTTTTAAGGATGTTCCAACTCAAAAAGGGATGCAAAGAATAGAATGAAATGAGGTATATAGATGAACCCCAGAAGAAACTGGTGTTGATTAACTTTTGGTGGCAATCTTTCCTAGGGACGCTACGTAATCGAAAGCAATAACTCGTTAAATCAATAATTCCAAGCCCTTAAAAGTAGTAACGGTGTAAAAATAAAATGTAATACCGATGGAACCCAATGGGAACTCTAAGAGTTGGTTAGTTTTAGCAATAATAAACGCAAAAGACAGGTGGTCGTGGTGCAATCAAACGTTTTTCTTGTTACAAGCACCTGTTATATCTCAAGAAGTAATTCAAAAGTTCAAACAAAATTTGCTTAGAATTTTAGCTGAGGAGAAAGAATAAGTGTAATTATTGGTGCAAGTCAGAGATTTTACATACCTGATCATTCCCGTCTTGATTAGAATATATGATTCTTCTTCTGAAAAATTACCACTTAAAAGTAATCTTTCAACTTAAGAGTGACTTTTAAATGAGTAACCCTGACTTTTAAATGAGTAATGACGAATATGTCTCCCTCGCCCCCATAAGACTTAGATCACGCAGCTTTCCTATAATAATCATAAAAAAAAGTATATATGCGTGTGTGTTCAATGTGGTTACAATTTAACGTCTGTACAGTTAACGGATATGAATACTCGTACATTGGCGTCACATTCTCCTTATATTCTGCTGATATTTTATTCATATCTAAGCTACAGCAAAAAACTATCTTTTACATAATTAATTGTGTGTGTGAAAAAACTCGCCAGGGATTCATTTAAAGCATTCGGCATTTTTTCATCTCTAATGTTGTTGTCAACATAAAAATCAAAACAATGTACTGCATTACCAATTTCAAGAAAAAAGCAGTGAGAGAGGTTTTGAAGATTTTTAACATGAAGCGTAGGGATGTATAAATCATCCTTGATGTTATTATTATTTTTTTAATAGAATTAAAATAAAATCGTATAAAAAAAAATATTTTTTGCAGCATATGCTGCCATCTATTGGTATTTTTTCCAACGAATAGACAAATACAGCTTTCAAGTCACTGAACTTTTCTTGCGCATCGCAACCGACATTTTGCGACCACTACCGGGGTGCCCCCTCGCCCAAGGGCGCACCCCCCCCTCAATATCGTGGAGATCCACAATCAAGAGCAAGAGCCTCCCCCCAGATGAGAAAAATAGCCCTCAAAGCTCAAAACAACCCCTCTAAAAATTTCAATGGCGCGGTTTGCGCCATGACCACCCCCCACCCCAGGTGGGCACCCCTGACTACTATTTAATTCTCATGTTATTGGAAATAATATATTTCAGTTTTCTTTTTTTATATGTTATTAGAAATTTATATTTCTCATGCTTTTAAATTTTTTAATAAAGTGTTAATATCGCATATTGTATCACTAAATTTGTCGCCATATTTTGACTTAATTACTAGAAAATGGTAAAGTGAATCTTTTAATGCGCAGGTATATTCTACCCAAATTGACCAGACTATCTAGTCAATGGGGTCTGGACTTTTGATAATGCTTCCAGAACTCTTGGCTCGAATCCATTTATCCTTCTCTTCTCCAATCACCGTTACACCTGCACTACCCATTTTTTATTTTATTTGTTTTACTATATGTTATCTTTTCTATTTTTTTGAACTAGTAGAACTTAAAATTTTTGGTGTCCTAAAAGAATAGTTTCTTCAATAATAAAATGCTAAAATTTCACTTAGAATTTGTGGTAGGTCTTGCAATTTTTCATAAAAAATCTGCAAAACGCATGCTAATATTTTGAGAACATAAAGAATTTTTACGACGCGCATAAAACGGGGGGGGGGGGGATGCTGCGTGTGATGTAAGTAATGTAAGTGCCAAAATTGAAAAAAAATGGAGATAACCAGTACAAACGGTAGATCTGTCTTAGGGCAAGAGATAGTACTGGTAGCCCTGGTAGGTTCTGCTATAAAGCATGATTTAGAAAAACTTTTCAATGAAAGCCTACCTAAGATCTGAACTTTAAATGCATTTTACTCCAAACTTGAAAACGTCCACTTACATCCCTTTGCTTCTCACAGCCTCATTTCATGAGTTTTAATGATAATAATAAACTTGAAGTCTAATAAAGGGTCATTCTTTTGCAGAGGATGCCCCACAGACTCCTCCTAAAACTTCTCCGTTTCCTGTGAAGTCTCCACAGTATTTACCTCTCCCCAACAGACCTCTTCAGCAACCAGAGCCTTCTGCTGCAGTGGCAGCCGTGACTGTCACAGCCAGTGCCGCCAATCCTGCAACTGTTCTAGCCTCCAGCCACCTTGGTTCTTCGAACCCTGTATCACTGCCTTCTTCCACTTCTCCTGCAGGTGGAGTACCCTTCCCCACATCGCTGCTAAGCCAAGAATTCCCCGTCTCACCAACAGCCTCAACTACATCTGCCTCAAAAACAGTCAGTCCAGTCTTGGGAGCGAAGAGCTATGACAGTGCTGTGAAACCCCATCGAGGATCCAACAGCGACGTGGTTCATTCCCTTGCATTCCCTATATGTTCTTCCTATTCCGATTACACTGTCAATTACGCAACAAGTCAATATTCGAACAACAAACATTCATATCATAATCCGGAACACCGTGATAGCAGTCAAAGAGTACAGTACCAAAAACTGACACAGAGTTCTTACTATCACAACAGTCAGCAACCTGTGTTGGACAAATATTCTGCTTCCAAAGATTCTATTCCACGAACAAGTTCCAAGGAAGTTATTGCCTGTGATGGATACAAAACTGAAAGTTTTGTAGACAACCGTTACGAGAACAAATCTGGAGTTGGGAATATAAATTATTGTGTAAACCAAGCTTACGCTAATGAAAAAGTTTGTGATCCCCAGTCAGTTTATAAGAAAAATACGTCTGGTAACGTTTATAACTTCAAACCCAATGAGCTTTCAACGCAAAATTCTACGGAGAATATTGTAAAACCATCTGTTGAGAAAAGTCATACTAAAATCTCAAATGACTGTTATTCGAATGTAAACAAAACGAAAGTACCCAATCGAACTGCATATTATCAGACGATAGTTAATAAAAGTCATTCTCGTCACAAGTCGAGTAGAAGAGTTCTTCCTGCGAGCGCTTATGAAAACGCAAAACCGGGAACCAATTACGTGGCTTCGAAACCAGATTTGGTTCAAGGACATGCTAATAAATCTATTCATTATGCTCCATATCATTATCCTTCTGAAAACAGAAAAGGTGAATACTACCAACAGCCTTTAAACGCAACAAGTACAGCAACCCCAAACAATTACAACTGCGCTCCTTATAAAACCGATGTGCAACAAATACATCCAAGTAGTAAGGCAGTGCACAATAATTGGAATGATAACCAATCTTCGAATCCCAAAAGTCTGAAAAGTTCAGAACCACAAATTAATAATTACAGAGACAAGTCACCTGCTGGTGGTGCGCCTAATTCGAAGTCTTATAGTTATCACCATAATAGCAAAACTTACTCCGATGGACATTTGAAAACTGCGAACGATGCAGCTCCTTATGGAAACAGTGAATATCATCAAAAACAGAATGTAACGTATTCTAAATCAACGACAAACCAAAGTGCAATAAACGATAATTTCAAAACAGTTAACCATTCATCTGAGCATACCGGTTATCTAACAAAGATTCCAAGTTATCACCACTCACGCGTCCCGAGTGAAAAAGAACGAAATTATTATTCAAATCAAGAAACGAACGATAAAAGGCCAAACTATTACCAAAATCCCGAAATAAACGATAAAAGTCGAAATTATTATCCAAATCAGGAATATAATTACAAAACATACCAACAAGATTCAGTGCCAAAACAGGTTCTTGAGGAATCGTCCGGGTATAAAGTGCAAAGTGAAAATAATGTTTATCCTAATTATGGAGCTTCAAACTCTGTGAAACAAAAACAAACACAAAATCTTGAGCCTGTTAAACAAGTGTCGCCAGATCACGTTCCAAATCTTTCTTCGGAATCAAGTTCAAGCATTCAACCACCTGTTACGGAAGGGAATAATTACCATCCTCCACTCGTTTCGAAGGATAAAACAACATTTTACCCTTACGACACGCCTCATTTTGTGCCACACAGGACAACCCCGCCGTTGCCTGCCTCAAAATCCGAATCATCATTCGATTCACTCAGTTTTCCATCAAAGGAACAAGATAGCTTAAGGTACTCATCTACAACCACTGCCATATCACAGAGACCTACCACATCATCCCCAATCACTATTTTCGACAACTCTAAAAGTTCTGTGAAAACACTTTGGAGTCCTTCTGCCACAACATCCGTGTCAGTTGCCCCAAGTAGAGAACTGATTGCTGCATCTAGTCGGGATAGTCACAGCTCTCACAGCAACAGCAGCATATCTAGTTTAAGTCAACTAAGTCAATCTTTGGGTCCTGGTGTTCAAGGTAAACTCTTAAATCATACTCATGTCATTTTCACGAGTAAAAACTGCCATTTAGCCTTTTTCAATTTTTGTACCTGAAGTAAATTTGTCGAAATTAACCTACTTCAAAAACTTTATTGAAACATAGAGATATATATTCAATAAAACAAGTATGTACTCTTAAAAAATAAAAGTATTTGCTACATTTAATACCTTTTAAGGTTGTGTCCTGCGCAAAGACACGGCCCTAAAAATATATGTGGACCAATTCATACTACTATCTTATGTTAAAGAGTTAGTTCAGTACTAGTTTCATTGAATTTACTCAGACGTACTTATTTCGTTTCAGCAGATCATCTGTAATTGTTTATGAGTTATTTCGTACCATCCGGTTGGGAGTAAAAAAATTTTATTCATTTATAACTGTCTCATAATGAGTTTTCACAGTGACCTCCATATTATACTTCTAGGTTAATGAGTACTTGGCAATATGATCAGTGTGCTAACTGCTAGGACAATATTTTGAATCCTAGTACATGCAATAATTCATATACTGCATAGTTATATGAAGTTTTTTGAACTTCCATTGTTTTTTCTGTCCAGAAAAAACTGCGCTTCTTTTACTTTTATTTCACAATTATTTATTATGAAGAGTTGTTAATTGTGTACAATATGTAGGGTCAGACGAGGCAATTATGGGTCAAAATACCATAACATCTTAATATTTTCTTAAGTATAAAAGATAATATGCTTTAATTTGGCATGGAGTAAGCTTACACAATTTAGGAATTATTCAAATAATCCCTTTACCAAAAATTACATTATTATTTATTTTATTTAAATTAAATGAGTGACCAGGAATTACCCCGGATCGGGGCAATTATGGGTCACATATGGGGCAAATATGGGTCACCCCCTTTTTTTAAAGTAATCCATGTTAAAAGTAACAAACTATTTTAAATTATCATTTCTTAGCCCACTAAGAGACTTTTTAATGACAAAAAGTTTTATGCTTAAGAAATAACACGTTATAATTGAAATAATTTGATGTTACTCTTACTAGCCGGCTATAATTGGCTATTGCTCTAAGCTCACAATTCGATGAAGAAATTTATTTAATAGTTGATTGCTACCTCTTCATCATTCATGTTTCTATCAACTGCAAGGATTTTTCTTTTCAATTTCAATTAACTAGACTGAAAAAAATGCACTTATTTCAACTTACTTCTAGAAATGTCTCCCTTGAACAAACTAAAGTTTCCGACACCTTGTTCCAGAAAATTCATTTCGGCTTTTTTTTTTTTTTTTTTCCAAAATTTAAGTTACTTTCCCACTGTAGAATATGTTGCTTATCATCATACACAAAAAAGTATATCTGATTTTCCAAGTACAGAATGAATTCGGTTATAGCACCATATTTTAACATTTTTAAAATAGGATTGTTTTCTCAATTGTGTTATTGCAAATTCTCCCCCCTCCCCTTTTTTTGTCGTTGTCATAAACAATTCCAAAATAAGTTCATTTTGCATTTAACCGCTGTCTATATCAGCTTGTTGAGGTACTTTTATTTTTTGCAAGCAGGGTTTCTCTCATTGACTACGTTTGTGAATTCGATTTCTCTTGCAGTTACAAGATAGACAACTGAGTTTGATTTGTTATAACTATCGAACTTGTCTCCTTATTTGGTACTAAAGTGATTAGCATTAATTTGTTGCTTATTTTGCTTCTTGATGTGTGCCATAATTGCATGCTGACATAAATTACCTTCAAAACTGAAATTGATTTGAAGGGCATGATACTTAAGCAGCAATAAACGATGATAAAATATCTAATGTTGTACTTGGAGCATTAAAATTTCTTTTTAAGAGAGAGTTTGGCATAGAAAAGGATAAGTTGAAATTAATACTTATATTATTCACGTAAAAATAAATTCGAAAAACATCTAAAATATCAACAAAAAAAAATACTGACCCAGAATTACCCCGGTGACTTAGAATTACCCCGCTAAACTGAGGTATAAATCAGCATACTTTTATGCTATTTTTTTTTTTAAGAAGAAAAAATTTATGTAGGTATAAAAAGCTTAGATCATTTGCTATTAAAAAACAGCACCAACAAAATTGTTCCGTCAACAGTGTTTCACCAACACGAATCTTGAAAAAAATCATGATTTTCCGAGGCAATCTTTTTTTAAAGATGTTTTTATAGAAGTGTAAAAACTATTTTTTCTGTCTTATTTACTTCACTGTTGCATTGTTTTTGACCTTGGTATAGGAAAATTGAATGTATAAGGATGACTTAGCATAATTTAGTTTTTTTGCAAAAACATTTTGTAACAGTAAAAAGTTGGTGACTATTATTTACCCCGGAAAGAGAGTGACCCATAATTGCACTGTGTGACCCTATTTATTTATTTCGTTTAAGTGATTAGTATGTTTAAAAAATTCAAGTTTAGTTCACAAATAGTTTGACAAAAATATTTCCCCTTTTGACTTGTTTTGAAAAAAAAAAAAAAAAAAAAAACGAAATGCAGTATCTTTTTTTGCAGTTATTCAAAACTTTAAGCCTTCTTGTTGAAGTCGAAAAACTTAAAAAAATAATAAGCATGAAATGCTATTCATAACATTTCAAAAAACCAAACTTTAAGAAATTGATTTAATCTTATTGTTTACTGCAAGATGTGCTTCTTACTAAAATGTCAAACAGGGCCTGATTACTGCTCAGGCCCACTTGCCTGGGCCCCCTTTTCTTAAGGAGCCTTTAATTACTTAAAAAATCATGCATAACGTTACAACTATACGAAAAATACACATTTTTAAAAGAATAGTTTAAAAATAATGACTTGTTAATTGGAAAAAAACTTTCTTAAAAAAGAATTTTTATTCATTTTACCAGTAGTAAATTTATTGTGTCACAATTAAGAGAGGCATCGAAGGAGATTCATAAATGCAAATGGTAAATTATTTACATAATTCTGGGACAGAAAAAGAGGCTCCCAACCCTGTAAAACAACCACTGTATTCCAATATAGAGCCCTCAAGGGGCCTCCAAATTATTGTGGGCCTAGGACCTTGCTTTTAGTAAGTCGGGCCTTGATGTCAAACACTTTTATTACATGATATTTTGCGATTGAACTTTTTTGAGCATGAGTCTTTGTACTTTTAAGCGCTTCAATACATTTGATATTTCAGGATCCGCGCAATCTACGAAAGAGTACTCTCGAGAGGGACGAAGTAGCAGTCGAAGCAGTTCTAGAAATGAGACTCCTGTCTGCTGTGCAGCCCCTGTAGCCTCAACCAACTCGACCAGTGCTGTTTTTTCTTCTTCTTCGGGTTCCTATGGTGTGTCGGGAAGTTTAACGAGTCTAATCTTCTCGAAACCATCGTGGGCAAGGTATGAGAATGCCACTTTCCGTATAAATAGATTGTTTGAAAAGGTTCATTAAGTCATTTAACAGCTAACAAACTATTGTCGATGGCATTATGTGGATACGTAGAATCTTGTTGCGTTTGGAAAATTAAAGATTTTTATTTTATGCCCAGTAAAATTATTTTGATTTAAAAAAAATCAAAGAGCTTTATTAACAGGAAAAGTTTTCAGTTGCTAAAGCTTGACCATGGAGAGATGGTGGATGACCTTGATACAAAAACATCATTTGCATCATTTGTATTGGGCTGTTTGTTATTATTTTGTACTAGATACATCAGCGAGAACGCGCCTCTTACTACTCGGCACTTTCGGGCTGATTCTACCAATTGCAAATGATACAAATGACTTTCCACTTTAAGGTCATCCGCCATCTCTCCGTGGTCAATCTTTAAGTGATAATTTGAATTTACTTGATACTATTGACGTTGTAAATTCTTAACATTTTTTACACGAATTCTCTTTAATATTTCATGACTCCAACCAGTTGCTATGTTTTCTTTCAGTCCGAGCGTGACCAGCGTCCTTTCGAACCCCGGCACCTCCTCTCACTTCGCTGGCCCCAGCAGGGGCTCTCCAGTGCCGAGCGTCCTCCCCCTGGGCCCCTCGCTGCCCGGAAGCGCGCCCTTCAGCCCCGCGGCGCCCCCGCTCCACTCTGCCGCCCACCACGTGATGTTCGCACCCCCACTGCCTCCTGCTGGAACTCTGTCGTCGCCCCTGGCCGCTGCTCAAGGACCTTCGCCTTTCGGAGGTTAGTTACACCATCTGCAACTACTGATAAAAAAAATGATGGACAAAATATGTACGCAAAATCAAATGTTGTTCATATGACATAACCTTAGAAACAAAAGAAATATCACTTAGGATTGTTCTGAAGTGGGGAGGGACATATTAGAAGCTAAATCACTAAGCTTTATCTAGATTCTTCCATTCAAAACTAATTCATAATGCACAGACAGTAAAAAAGGAAGATCCTTCGCGCTTGTGTGTGTTTAATTTTTATTTATTTATTTCAAATCAATTTTTATTTATTTTTTAAATTTATCGAATAGTAGGTAAAAAACGAAACTACTGTATGCAACTGCTAAAAAAATATGAACACTCACACATACATTTAAATTATAGCTAAAACGTTAACATTGAATGTAAAAAATATAATTATGTAAAAGCTATAAACGAATAATAACACAATCATAAGTTCAAAAAACATTTAATGACTATAATATTAGTAGATATCGTTAAAAAAAAGTGAAAAGACCCGCGCATAATCCGACCGCCAATAATCGGGAGGTTACTGTATTAGATTTTGTTAGGTAAAGAATTTCAAAATTTCTTTCATTCTGAGGTAAAGAGTTAAAGAAGTACCTAACTTCGTTTCTTTGATCTTTGCTTTTGTTACAGAAACAAGCAAATATTTTTTTTTTTAATTCCAATTTTCAACTTAAATGATCAAAACTAATGAAACGCGCGATTGAATACTAGATGTAAAAAAAACTCTAGAAAGCCTGTTAAATGTTGTTTTTCCTGCAGCAAGGCTGTTATGATGAAGAAAACATATTTAAAGATTAATTGCTACCAGTCCAAAATAGCTTTAAATGTTTTCTCAAAAAAAAAATCTGAGTTTTTATTGATAAACTTTTCTTTCAATATAAGTTTATTACCGACTTTTGAAACAATCTATATTAAAACTGTTTTCCTTGCTGCTGGTGCAGCAGAAAACTTGCTGCAGCAGCAGCCAACCAATTTTTAACTTGAGTAGTCAAAGTTAATGAAATGTAGAATTAAATACTAGCTGTACGAAAACTCGAGAAAGTCTGTTAAATGTTGTTTTTTCTGCAGCGAGGCTGTTATGACGAAAAAAACACATTTAAAGATTAATTACTACCAGTTAAAAATTACTGTTTTAAATGTTCTCTCAAAATAAAAGCTGAATTATTTTTTTCATAAACTTTTCTTTCAATTGAAGTTTATTATCGACTTTTGAAGCAATCTATATTAAAACTATTTTCCTTGCTGCTGGTGCAGCACAAAACGTGCTCTAACAGCAGCCAACCAATTTTCAAGTTGTGTGGTCAAACTTAATGAAATATGCAATTAAGTACTAGCTGTAAGAAAACTCAGGAAAGTCTTAAATGTTGTTTTTTCTGCAGCGAGGCTGTTATGACGAAAAAAACACATTTAAAGATTAATTACTACTAGCTGAAAATTAGTTTTAAATGTTCTATCAAAATAATATCTAAATTATTTTTTGATAAACTTTTCTTTCAATTGAAGTTTACCATCAACTTTTGAAGCAATCTATGGTAAAACTATTTTCCTTGCTGCTGCTGCAGTACAAAACTTGACAATTTCTTATTTATCTTTTTTTACGTAAGTACCTGTTACCTGTGCTGAAATAATGAATTTAAAAAATCGTCCATCGCATAACTAGCTATAAATCTTGAATACATGTGTCTTTGAGCAAAACGCATCCCCTTTATCAAAATAAGAGAAAATAGCTTCTGGGTACAGGACATCTGGTAGCTTATTATTAGGGATTTAACGAGTATTCAGGCACTATTCCGTATTTGGCACTTCTACAGAATTTTGGCAGGCCGAATAATGAAAGCATAACATTTGGTCAAATGTCTTTATTTTAAAACATTTAAGAGATAGTCGGAATTGTATTTAACAGATTCTTATTAGAAACAATCTTCCTTATTAACATTTACTAATAGTGGTAAGTTTAGAAATTTTTTATACTTGTAGAAATCATATGAAGTTTTATTAGTGGTATGTTTCACAAACTTAAACTATTGCAAAAGAATTGCATCAAGAATGTTAAGATTTTTTAACTATAAACAATATGAGTCAGTTTTAATTGGTCATTAGTAATGATTTATTTCAAAAAATTAAAAACCGGATTTTTCTTCTTTTTTTTTTTTTTTTTGGAGGGGGGGGGGTTGCAACTCGAAATCGAATATTCGGTCAAATCTCTATCCATTAACACCATAATTATTTCATTTGCATAAGATGAAATACATCTTTAATGAAATAGTGATTTCTGCGTAAGTCCATTTATATTTTCGTTCCTACTAGAACTTTGAATTAACTTGATACAAACTTTTCTGTAAAGTTATGCAAGAATATTTTTGTACTTAATTAACTTATATTGAAATACCAATGGTGATAAAAATGGAATTCTCAGCCCTTTAACTTCACTGTAAGAAATTTCAAAGCGAAAACGAATTATTTTTTGGTCAAAACAATGATTACTTAGGATCAAAAATAAGAACTACACCGAAAGTATGAAAAATGATGACTAACTGTGACTACCGTGTTATTTGTATTTTTAAAGGTAAATCAGGCACATCAGGCGTTTAATATCAAAATCAGCTCAGACTTTCCATTTATCTTCAACTTTCCATTTATCTAATTTTAATAACTTTTTCATGACGGCCATTTTCTTCATTGTCTTTGCAGATCAAGATCTTCTGCGTCGAGAGCTGGACACCCGGTTCCTCGCTTCCCAAGACCGTTCGATCAACGTGCCTCCTCCTCCGTATCTGCGTGCTGAGTTACATCAGCATCAACATCAGCACACACACATGCATCAGCACAGTCCATTTCTTCCTCCTCCAATGGGAAGTTCCCTGCTTCCACCGTCAGCTGCCCACTTGGTTAGTTGTTGTATCTCTCAATCAGTGTACCATAGTGTTCTTACGTAACTTGGAATAAATTATTTACTGTGCTGTAAATGAAAGCATTAACTACAAACGGCATTACTGCCGTGCTAAGCGTAAACTGAGCTCCAGCTGAGTTATTGCTTTTTAAAGTTTTACGCCTCTGCATATTGTCCGTTTTCCACGAGAAAGCACTTGACTCCTCCTTCGTCACGTGGTATTAGATGATTCTATTTCGCTGTTTTCGACAGAAGGTATACTCGGATCATAGCATTTTGTGCTAAAAGCAGCAGTTTTTAAAATGCAAGAATAACTAAAATGACAACAGATAAGTGAAGCAAGTGCTATAAAGGACACTAAGCCTTTTTTGCGCATTAAAATGCACGTCCAAGTTAAGGCTATCTGGTTGTCGTATTTAAAAGCGCGTGGATTGCTTACCGATCATCCCCGCGTAAAATAGAACTCTGTGTTCAAGGAGGTTGGGCGAAATGCCTTTTCGTGAAAAACGGACAGTACTTGATACAGATACCACGTTTTCAGAATTCTTTTTAAAATAATTTCCCATTCTCGATTGACCATAAAACACTTCACACACTCCAGAGTTCACCGTACCTCCCGCTATTTATGGTTTAACCCAACCCAGGACAAAGCTCTATTTTTTTTTTTTTTTTTTTTTTTTTTTTTTTTTTTTTTGATCGATACCAGTAGCAGAGCAATCCTTTGTCCAGCAACCTCAGAGGTATTGATTCACTTGAAGAAGTTCATGACCAGGTATAATTAACGTGCCCCATCACCATTAACGAACACGGAGGATCTTCAAACGGCCGGGGTCGAATCCAGAATTCTTCGTTACGAGTCCAACGTCCTACGATCAGGCCACCACGACCGACCATAAAACTCTGCATTTAGTTTAGATATGTTACGAAAAACTACCTGGTGTCAACAACTCAATTTAGTTAAAATTTTCTAGATGTGACTTTTGTGTTGAGCACAGCAATATAATAAATGCACAGACGTGCGAATTAAAGTGCATTCACATACTTTAAGGCTCAGGTCTGGATGTAGTCTCAATCGGGCCATCAGAGTGAGACTACAACCTTAAGCCTAAAGTCTTATGGCATTAATTAAGGAGCTCTTTGTCACTAGAAAACATGCGTAGGCATTTTAATTACCTCGTTTTTTAGTTATAACGTTATTTTTGATAGATCCAGCGGCTCTTGCTTTTTATAGTTTGGGTCTAATTACGGGAACTCCATTGAACGTAAGATTGAACAGTTTCATTTGTTAAAAATGGGATGAGAAAGATCGGTTCGCTTCGCAATGACGTATTGCAATAACTATTGGCTTTGTGCCCCAATATAAAAATTCCTTCTATTTCTCTTCAAACACAATTAAATCTTTTAAGATTAAACAAATTGTTATCAGAGCCTTGCTATAATTGTATATGATACTTTGTCGAGAGAAATAACAGCCCAATCGCACTACCTTTTCGATGATGACCATTTGAAAACGGCTTTTCCGTTGGACAGGAAGGAATTGAACACTAACAGTACAGAGGTTGTAGAATGTACATTAAAATATTTATTTAATTTACTCCTTACTTGAAGTAACGTCTCTAGATAGAGCAGTTAGAGCTATATTTTGTTAGATATATTGTATGAGATTAATTAGTTCTCTCCTCTAGTTTCTATCTTACCGTAAAACAATCCCCGTACCTCATTTTGTGTAAAAGCACTTTTAATTGTGCAAAACAGAAAAATTTTGAAAATTAAGTTGCTATAATTTTGAAAAAAATATATATATATAGCGAAAAACCCAGGAGATGAGTTTAATGTTTTCCTTTTAATACGCTTTCTATTACGAGATAATCGTTTATGAGTCTATAAAAAGAAAATTTGTTTATTAAAATCTCAGCGCTTTATACCTCCGCTAAAGTAAAAAAAGTTGAGCAAACTGATGCTTCTTTTATCTCAATTTTAAAAAATGGACATGAAATCTTTCACCCCAAATACAGAATTTTAATTAAAAACGCAAATTTGTAACTTATGAGAAAGTATTACATCGACGTAAAAGGAAATAAATGAAGTTTTTTATTGTTTTTAAGAATATCTCGTTAATTCTAAATTATAGCATGAAATAACTTCAACATTTTGATAGATGTTTGCAAGTACTTAGTCACTAAACATAACGACATATTTATGTTTATTTAGAGCAGTCATTGAGATATTTCTGATAAATTTGAAGGCAATTACTTTTTTATGACAGGAACGAAATTCGAGACAGAATATCGATCACTGTTGAACTTTTGTTTTTAAATACTTTTGTGAATAACTCATTATTTATAACGTTGAATTTAAAATAAAAGCCTTTTTAGTTTAAACTCATTTAAATCTTGGTTTATGTGGTTCTTTGATCATTAACTTATACGTGTCTGAATCTGTTCTCTTTCAGTATGACAAATTTCCAAAGGTGGATGCTGGTTTTTATGGAAGGAATGCCGTAAGTTTCTTTTTATTTCCAATTGTTTCCTTAGACTAGATAAATATTTACGTAATTATTCCAATTGCTTTCAAAAATGATCATTTTATGTAATTACTTTCGGAAATTGTTTTCTGTAATGAGAAACTGTTGTGTTCTTTGTTATTGAAATCAACTTTCAATCAAATTGGTAAATGGAGAAAAATGCCAAAGCTTTATATTTTCTTAAATTTTCCTTTTTAAATAATTAAGATTGTACCATTTTCAATTGAAACTTCAGGAATCTTCAACAAAACAATAATCAACATTTTCATCTCATATTTCTTCACATCACTTACAATATGTATACGTACAACAAGACTGAAACATTTCGTGACTAGAATTTCGTTAGTCACATTTAAACTCAGTGAGTACTATTTCGCCAAGGATGTTTGAGCTTGGTTAATAGTATTTAAGAAACGATTGAGTTATTAAATTTGGGATTTGGTGTATGATATTATTTTTAAATTATTTACAATTAACTTAAATATTCGATTTATTAGAGTGCATTAAAAGCTTAGATTTCCTATGTACAGTTTAAAATAAAAGGATGAAAAAAAAATCTTCGAAAGGGCACTCAATGATTGTTACAATGCTGATGTTATTGGCAAATAACTTTTGCACATCCGTCCTAAAATTTAGGTGCCTCCTCAGTTTCCTCCCCCCCCCCTCCAGTTTTTCAGTTTCAATAATATATCTTGATCTATGTGAGGGATGAGGAAATTTTAAATGTCGGCGAAACAAGGGACAAACCGAAATTTGGGCACACATCTTTCAGATGTAGGCTGTTTATTTCAAAATTATATATCGTACGCGCAACAATAGGATATTTTACTTCTGTTATACCTGGGATTAGATGTTTTACTTTTGCTCTGAGGTGACGATGTGGTCTCGAACTATGTACCTATAGCTATGAAAACAGCATTATCCAAAAACCTGACATTTTCAAAACACAGTTTTGTGAAAAATAAATATGCTTTATTTTTTTTTTTTAATTTGTACTGAATATAATATGTACTGAATATATTAAATAGGAGAGAAATGAAAGGAACTAACTTTAAACATATTACATTTTAGCTATGCTATTCTGGAACAGAAAATGCCAGAAAAGTGACATTTCTACAGGTTTACGCAGAGCCTGTTATATTTGTTTCTTAATTGAATCCGTAATAATGAGGCTTTACAAGAAAAATTCACATTTTTCGCTAAACATACAAATATCAATGGTTTTCGGAAACAGTCGTTTCTGATTTACCATGTGATTAAATACTTGTTGTTATTAATACAATACATAATTTTTATTACTGTTCATTTCTATGGTACAGTGTTTTTAAATGTATTTTCAAACCTAATTTTTCTGAAAAATTTATCGTCATTTATACTCTCTCTGCAGTTGAGTTTACCAACGTATCCCTCTTTGTCGCCACTCTTGGCGCCAGGTTCTGCTACAGCAACGCCAACTCCATTTGCACCACCTGGTTCCCTGGCTGCATTTCAACCCAAAGTAAGTTTTCTAAGTTTTTCTTCCAACGGATGCCTCTTGTAGTTTCTGAATCAATTTACAACATATAATTTAAGTTAAGTATCGTTCACAAATAATGTTACGATTGAAGGGGGAAGGGAGGGAGGAGAAACAAAAAGTGTGAAATTAAAAAAGAAAAAAAGTTTGAGACAAAGCTTTTTTCTATTCTCTAAATAAACGATAATATTTTTCCGCTGTATTAATATAAAATGTCCCTTTCAATGCATAAAAAGGTGAAGCGGTTAGTATATGTATTAATTCCGCTTGTGTTTTACTATATTGGACTCATATGCAACAACCTTATATATAACAAGAAACTATTTTAGAGCACACAAGTTTCAAGACCTCGCATTATACATGAGTAGTCCAGTTTTACTTGTAAAATTTTCTCACTTTTAACTGTGATATGCTCGATTTAACCATTATACACTCTTCAGACTTACATGCAAAAGAAGTTTGTTCAACTTTACGTATAGTTTCGACATACTTTTATGCTTTCCGGCAATATTTTTGTTTGTGCATAAGTCAGATGTAAGCTTTTAATAATCATTAAATATTTAATTGCTCGTGTTCCACAGTTTCTACATCTGTAGAATGACCAGATGAACTGCAGAGTCAGATTAGAAATTCGTAAAATTGAATTCAACAATGTTAAAGTTATCTACATTTGATACTAACAAAGGATAAAATTGAACCCCAGAAAATTTTGTACGAAACATAAAATACAAAAACAGGTAAAAAATGTTAAAGTAAACCTCATAGTTTTTTTCTATTGGTGTCTATTTATGCCTTTATTTGAATTTAATATTGACTCACGAACAAAGGATTGTCAATATTCATTGATTAACGTGGTTGAATAGGAAGTTTATTGTCAATCAAATGGTTTTAATTTCTCTGTATGTAATGAGTTAAGACTTCTTTTCACTTATATATTTGTAATATTTGTTTTTCTAGATTTCTCCTCTAGTGAAAGCAAAGACTATGGTAAGTTTGCTATTTTTTTTCCTTTTCTCTTTTTTAATTTTTTTTTTTTTTTTTGAATTAGAACCTAAAAGCTTACCTTGGCAACATAGGTGGTGTCTAGAATACTTATCAGTATAGAACTTTCGGATAATCTCTTAATTTTATTAAACAAAAAAAAAGTAGCACTTTTCATAAACGAAATATTTTTCCCTTTGAAAGAAGTGTCAATGCCTTCACTTATCAGAACAAAGCATTTATAAGAACTTATTGCTGGTTTGTTTAGTTGAAAAGCCATTTTTTGCATAAATTTTGAAAAAAATTTGGGGACTTTATTAGTTTTTTACTTTATATAAATTGATGCTATTCATTACCATATGTCTCCATATGGCTGAACCAACTGTATATGAAACAGCTATAAGCAATAAAAAATATATATTTGGAGATAACAAGTGCAAATAGTAGAAGAAATTCTCATCTATTTTATGGCATAAGATGGTAATAGTAGCTCTGGTGCTGCTATACACCGTGCATTTGGAGAGAGAAAATCAAGGAAAACCTATTTTATGGATTTAACTTTGCATGTGTTTTTCTCAAAGCTTTTCTTTTGTCACTTAAATCTCTTTATTTATCACTGTCTCATATACAGTGCCGGAAAAAATAATCTTTACATTTGGTTGGCAGTTAAGAACTTTACATGCAAACTTCTTGTCATGATTTTATTGACATACTCCCTAATGATTTAACCGACTGCCCAATATTCGGCCACAACCTAGGTCGAATATTCGGTACTCGGCCAACTCACTTGGGAGCATGCCAATAAAATCATGACAAGAAGTTTGCATATAAAGTTCTTAATTGCCAAACAAATGTAAAGATTTTTTTGCCAGCACTGTAATGTTTCAGACAGAATAGGTCACATAACCCAATTCAAATAAAGCTAAACTGAATTTAATATACAGTATCTGTATTTTCAGTAAGTTACAGCCCTATAGCCAGGGCTAAGGCAGAAATACATGAAATACACTGCCAGCTCAGTCATCCCAGCCGAGGACTGCAGTTTTGAAACTGCAGTCCTCGGCTGGAATGACGGAGCTGGCGGTGTATTTCATGTAAATATATCTGTGCGTTAAATTAAAATTTTATCCTAAACGGATTTGATTTTTTCTCTCTCTCTTAGAAACCTGGTCGGTGGTGTGCCATGCATGTAAGGATATCTTGGGAAATCTATCACCATCAACAGAAGCAACAAGCTGAATCCCAGAAAGGTGGATCCACCAAATCGGTTACAGATCTGCTTCGGCATCCAAATCATCTGTTTGGCTCCATACCTCGGCCGCACGAATTGGGCTTCTCATCTCCTCTCTTAGGATCTGCTGGTGCGTACGCAAGTGATGAATAACCTATTTTACTTTAACAGTAATCATCGTTTTTCGTGTTCAAAATAAAGTACTGCATCCAGTTATTCGTTCCCTAGGAGACAACGAAGTTCGTAATTGGGTTAAAATGTTTGGCAGTAGAGAAACCTTAGGGAGAGAGTTGTTAAAGCATTCGTTTAGAACAAACGTTCTTTTGATCGACGTAATTTGTTGAAACTAATAACAAATGTTTGCTGTCCTTTTGTAAACCAACCTTTATGCAAATGATCGAATCGTTACTAGACAATTCGAACCTTCGTGAGACACCCAAATAGCCTAATTTCTTCAACCAATAAGAAATTTTTCATTCTTCGGTTCAGGTGTCTGACTGAGGGTCGTGTTGGATGGTGAATACGACCGTAAGTTATTTACTGTCATGTTCACCAGCCAACTTGAACCTCAGTTAAACACCCGAACCATCGTCCGAAGCCCTTTTCAACCAATCATAAGGATTTAATTGGAAGTTCTGGTGACTGACTGAGCGTCAACTTGCCTGGTTCACTTGTGTTCATTTTTTAAAATTAATATTTGCTTTTATTCCTTTTAAGCCCATTTTATGTACATTTTCCCCATATTGTCATTTTATGAACTTGCAAATTCGTTACTTACGTTCTTTTGTATATTCCAGCCTCTCTGCACGGCCGATCACCGTACGATGTTGCTCCACAACACCCCAGCTTTTTAAGTCCTACCCCAGCCCATTTAGGTAAGTAGTGCTTGCTTTCTTCGGCAAAGGAACTAATGAAATCCTAGCTTTGTTTTGAGAAATCCCCTTTAGGTCGCTTACATTGTGTTTTTCATTTAAAGTTGACCTAAAAGGATCAATTTTACTTACTTTAAGTATTTTGTCGTTTAAAAAAAAATACTGCTTTAGTTCTTGTTATCCATAAAGCAAAAACTGGTATCTCAGTTATGATATGAGTCAGAATCTCAGTGGGATCTGCTTTCGAAGAGTTGTCTTTACCCCTGATTTAAAGAATAAATTCTTCAGTAAGTCATCTGTAAGATGTGGCACAACGTTTTGTAAACAAATTCCATCGCTTAAACTCCCAACAAGCTCATATTCTCAAATTTTGTTTATTTACCGTATTTTCTGGCTAATAAATAGTACCGGCGCACCCTTTTTTTCTTCGAATACGCTGCATCGAAGTATAGACCGATTTGGTTTCTGGAAAAAATTATAATGCTCGCATTTATGTTTAGTGTTGCATAAGTCATTCACACACTTAAAGCATTGACATAGTACTGAAATAATAATGTAATCAACAATCATGTCACTAATTCACTATATGCGCGTTTGAAAAACTGAAAAAATCTAGAATATAGAAATCTTGTCATTCTGCATTAGTGACATTCAAAATTAATCACAAAATAAATGTTCAGAATGCTGCTTTTCCATCGTACAAGCCGTATCAGCATATACCCCTCATCGTAAGTATTTAATCTTTTAACATGTGCCTCAGTTAAACAATAACAACGTAAGACTAGGTTTATCTCCCAGAAAATACTTTGTAAAAGTGTAAGCGAAGCAAAAGAGAAACTGAATAATAGTATATATAATTTTATAAGATCTTGAAACTCTTTTTTTAATAGTAATATATTTATACTTTTCTAGGCATGACGCCATTTGCCCGTCCAACTTACCCTGGCTTGGGTGTTCCAGGAAATAGCTTTGGTGGATTAGGAAGTCTAGGTAATTCAAACTTTTGCAATTTGTTACTTTTGTTTGTCTGTATTCGCCAGTGATTTGACACTGTTAAAGCAACAGAGTGTTTGAAGAGAATGTGTTTATTTTAGATCGTCATAGTTAAAACTCTACAGGAAAATAAAACATTCATCATAACCTTGACTTCTAACTGTATCTTTCATGTTCTTTCAAAAATTCTTATTTTTTTTATCTTAGAAAGATTGGTCGGTTGTCAACTTTCGTGCCACCAACTTTGTGCCGGTTTCAATTAGAATACATTCTTTCAGTAAGATTAATATATTGCAGAAGTAAGCATAGCACAGTGTTCTGTGCTTCTTTTCTTAAGATCGCAGTATTGTTGAATCAAACTTAAAGTTAGTTAAATTCGTTTAAACAGTCTTAGTTAACTGGAGGACAAGAGGGGTTCGCTTCTACTGATTTTTGTTATGTGAGATGTTTCAGTGCTTCTTATACATCAAAAATTCTCATGAAAAACTCACGGAAATTCGTACGAAGGTTGGCGAACGTAGCAGACCTCCTTAATTTAGTGAATGCAGTCAGTGTAAATTCAGAACAATGCCCTCTCATTTTTTTTTTCACTTTAAAAAACATTTTATTTTGTATTTGAATCCATTAAAACACTTCTTATTCATGCACTAATTTGTTGATATTTGTTTTAGCTGGTCTAACTGGAGCAGGCATGCTGACGGCGCGAGACCTGGGTCCAGGTTACCTTAGCATGGGTCAAGATCCATGGAGTAGGCTACATAGGACGCCCCCAAATTTTCCTTCTCCCTCAGCCATGAATCCTTCCTCGTGGGGTGGTTTGAAAGCAGAAGCTGAAAGAGATCGTCTGCAGAGGCGGGAAGAGCAAGAAAGAGAGAAGGAAAAAGATAAACAAAAGAAGGCTGAAATAGAAAAGAGAGAAAAAGAAGCAGAAAAATCAAAAGAAATCGCAAGGTATAACTTTTTTGTCTAGGAATTATTTATATTGTTGAATGTTAAGTAAGTTATCGTTCGATTTTAGTGTTATTCGTGTTGGATTTTCTGTTTAAGTGTTGCTCACTTTATAATGTTTCTGTAATGTAAGGCTATTAAAACCTATTTCTACTTTTGTGTCGCTATTTTTTTTTTTTTTTGCACTTACTTATTATTGTAAAAAAAGAAAGAAGAAACTTAATATGAAATAGTTAATAATTCCTCTATTAAGTATCTTTATCATTTTAATAAGGCCAATAGTCATTTTTAATGTGTGTTAAATATCAAGATTTATCCTCTTACCATTTCCTCCTTTCTTACTATTTTGGGTCCTAACTTTGAGCATACTTCATTTTCAAAACCTGGTGCCACTGTCAGTAACACGTGGTTTTTCACGGCACTGAACATAAAGCCACGTGCAAACTTGAAAAATGAGAATGCTGAACGTCACCTGCGAGTGCCCAAGGCGTGCACAAAAATTTTGGGGTCCCCTCCATAATATTTACCTATATTTCAGTCCTAGTTGTAAAAATACTAGGCCCCCCCTCAGGCTCAGGCCGGGCCAACAGGTCCCCCCCCCCCTTGCTCGGTGCTCCTTAACAACAGTAACCTGAACCACAGAAACCGGCTCATCCGAGATGAATCGCTTTGAGTAGTTTAGGTCAAAACTCTAATATGGGAGTGATTTTAATATTTTTGAGACTGATTTGCTGCTTTGGACCAATTGCACTTAAATTTTGAGGGAATACTGAACCAGAATTTGAGGTAACAGAGTCGATGTGCTCGATTTCTCTATTCTAGTTTCATGTTAGCACATGATTCATTCACATATATAAAACACAAGAATTAGTAATCTTATAAATACGAGAGAAGCTTATAGCGCCAAATGAAGTTATTTATAGAACTGCAGAAGGAATAATTAATAGAAAAAAAAGATCAATATAAAATAATTTGAAAAAGCACAAATTGCAGTCACAATAAATTCGAGAAGCATTTTCAAAGAAGTGGAGAATCTGCTGTTTTTTTGTTTTTTTTCCCCGAGTTTGTTGAACTGGTCATGTACAATTTGCACAAATGTATTCAATTACATAAATTTGTTCAATTAGTGTGATTGTGTTTCATAGGGTTATGATGCATCATTAGTGTCATTAGAAAATACAACAGAGCATTAGTATGAACTGAAAACTTGCAGGATAATTATAGAACTGTGACCTTTTAAGTTCCGTTTGTGCTGCTATTTGCTCAACTTTCAAATTTAATGTGTTCTTTCAGTGCAGCAACGTTTTGGGGTAAAAAGCCTATTAACCCTTTAAGATTGAATTTAGATATGAAAAGTTCAAAATAATAACTTAAAAACTTCTATTTTTTATGAGAACGAGAGATCAGTATTAGGGTTTCCGATCCCGAATCCCGTAGGATATTTAGCGAGATTGAGAGCAAATTCCCGCGGGATTTTCAATCCTGCAAAGATTTTCCATGCAAACGATTTCCCACTTTTGCCGTCCATAGATGAATATATTTACAAGTATCATCTGAAGTTTTAATCATCTTCCTGTGTATCTGCAAGAAGAGTAAGAAAAACTTTGTCATGTATTATGAACGTGAATTTACCATTCGAGAAAGCAATAAAATAGAGTATATTTTTCTGAGAATGAACTAGTATTCTCATTTCAGGTTTCAGTGTTCATACGTTCAGAAATTGCAAAAATGAGTAAAAGATATAAACCTTTCTGAAAACCATCACTAAATAATGAAACCCAGAAAATTGGGCTTCAGAAGAAGTTGAGAAACTGTATTAAAGAGTGCAAAATCTGCTGGAGTATTTACAAGTATCATCTGAAGTTTTAATCATCTTCCTGTGTATCTGCAAGAAGAGTAAGAAAAACTTTGTCATGTATTATGAACGTGAATTTACCATTCGAGAAAGCAATAAAATAGAGTATATTTTTCTGAGAATGAACTAGTATTCTCATTTCAGGTTTCAGTGTTCATACGTTCAGAAATTGCAAAAATGAGTAAAAGATATAAACCTTTCTGAAAACCATCACTAAATAATGAAACCCAGAAAATTGGGCTTCCGAAGAAGTTGAGAAACTGTATTAAAGAGTGCAAAATCTGCTGGAGGAGCCTAAATGAAATGTTTGAACGTTTCTGTAAACTTAAGAAGTGCGCTCAAAACCTTTAACTTACTAAAAGAGCACAAAATTTTTTCCGAAGAAGAACGCAATGAAAAACCTGACAGTTTTTATTTATGCTCTCTAAAACCTGTAGAAAGTAGCTGCTGGTGTCTTAAACAACATAAATGTAGGAGATGTTGGATGACTCAGCTGAGCAATCTTCAATATTCAGCACGACTTTACAAGAGTGACAGAAACTTGGATGAAACCCGAGGTAACTCGCATGACTGGGCAGTACGTTAAGCTGCTCAAGTTTTTGATTATCTCTCTAAAGTGAAAGTTAAAATTAGCGAAGTTATTCAAAAACTTTTACTATGACTGCGACCCAATCAGCATTCACCCCCTGCTGTAATGAATCAAATGCACTGATGCAATGACCAACGTTACTGAAGCAACAAGGCACGTGAAAATGGATAGAGTAATACTCCAATCAAACACATCTTTTTCGTCCGAAAATTGAAGTTATTGAGCAAAAACCCCTAACATGATTTCCATTAGAAAAGAAAAATCTATAACAGAAGTTGGTAAAAATTATGGGGATCTTATGCTAAATGTTCAAAATTAGTTAGTCTCAGTAAAACCAACTGCAGTGGAGCCACATCATGCATTTTCATCAAGCCCATTATTTTTTGCGCAAAATATTTTTCCCACATCATACGAGTGATGCTTTGTTAATACGCATTGGACTTGATTGAAGCACACTTTTACAAACCAAACGATAATCGCTAATTGGGATGTGACTTTGTAGTACTCAACAATACGAGGTAATTACTAACTTATGTAACAAAAGCAGTCCTTCATAAAAAATTACAACTTTTTCTATTTGACATAAAAATTTAACTTTTAGAAGAATAAAGTCAATCCTGCAGGGACTGGCTCCTTAAAATCCCAAAATCCCGAGGGACTGAAATTGGTGCGGGATGGGAAACCCTAATCAGTATGTGTGTGTGTGTGTGTGTGTTTTTTTTTTTTTTTTTTGGCTCAAAATAATTTAGCGCATAAATATAATCGAAATTGACAGAATAAAAATTTCAGTTTTACTTCTATTTTTAAAGTTTTAATGTCCTAATATATTTTTTTTTCTTTCACAGAGAAAGCAAAAGGGAGCACGAGAAGCAAAAAGAAAGGTAATGTGAAATGCTTTTCATTCCATAACAGTGTTTCTCAACCAAGGCTCTGCTAAACATGGTTACTTCTGAAATAACCATTCGCTAGATATTTTAAAGTAAAAATGTAACTGCTGACCGACACACGGATGCAAAATTTCCGTCTATTCGCGGGTTTTCCATTTTTTTTTTTTTTTTCTTTTTTCTCAATAAGTTGTTTGGCGGAAAAGGACGAAAATATATCATATGTAATATATATAATATATTAACGACTTTTAATTGGAGTTTAAATGGTAGCGCGTTTGACATTGCTTCGTTTAAAATTTCAGTACGTGATGGTTGCTTATTGTACTAAATTAAGTAATCTCAATTAAATGCGTAAAAATTATATTTATAATGTTGAACTTGAGTTCACACCTTATTAATTGAATATTATTATGATAATGCTTTCGAGTGGTTACAGAAACGTATTTTAACTTCGATCTTTTGAAACATTTTTACCTTTACCTCACCAACTTTAATTTAGGTTAAAAATGCAGTGTCCTACTTTTAGTGCTACATACTTTTTACATTAACAGTTAAGTCTTTTAATTGACTGTCAACTTTTTATATTAACTGTATCGCTTGGAGGAAAATCATCAACGTTTATCACATTTGCTTATTAAAAATAAGTTTAAAGATTAATATTATAACGATATTGAATCAACCACATGCTTTGATTTTCTTAATCTCAAAGTGTTTGCTCTGTAACAAACCTCATTATGAATGAAATAGATTCTAATTTTTTTTATTGAACTGATATCTTTATCTTGCAATCATAAACTAATATACCACGGTTAGTCAAAAATTACTTACACTTTTCGTTCCACAAGTTTATTGAATTAAGATATGTGTACAACAAATACAATATTTTTCGATATAGTCTCCACCTTTAAAAATGCACTTTGTCCAGCGAGTCACAAGCTTCCGTATGCCTTCCTGGTAGAAGGTTTTCGGTTTGTCACGTAGAAACTTTTTCACCGCATCCCGAGCGTCCATGCCTGAGGCAAATCGACGACCTCTCAAATTTTTCCTCGGGCGGTCCAAAGAGAGGAAAGAGCGAGATATGGGCTGTAGGGAGAGTGTTCCAGGGTCTAAAAGCCAAACCTGTTGTTTATTCGAATTGATGAGCTGTGTGCGGCCGGGTGTTGTCTTGCAACAACAAAACTTTCTTCGAAAGTAGACCACGGCGTTTGTTTCGAATCACTGGCTTCAGATTAATGGCCAACAAAAATCTGACCACTTCTCGTTGCTCTGCTTTAGTACAATGTGATAGCAGAGCTGGCATGCTTATGCTGTTGTAGCTGGAGGACAACTAATGCGATCGTGATTTAATTCCGCACACGTGATCACACTCGCGCCAACTCAACGCATGCGGCCGCCTCCTTTTTTAGTTTAATGAAGTTGTAGAACGAACAGTGTAGGTAATTTTTGATCTACCCACATATTTTGTGTTTACATATATTCTGAGAAACCAAGCCCAAAGTTCTTTCTAAGTAATATTTCTCAACAAGTAAATTCTTAGAACATAACTTCTTTGAGCACCACTGGAGCAAACACCATGCAACATTCCAAGCATACTCAGCTGTGCTGTGTCTTTTGGTATTGATAATTTCTCCCCCTAGCCTACTTGCGAGGGAGTTGCATTTGCATGTGATATTATTTACTTTATTGTGCCACAATGATCCCGTTTCATGTATCTATGTATTCCTGGCTTTAATTTCTGGTGATTAGTGTTTTTTTAGAAGGCTTTTATGTTTTTATTTCAACATTCTGCTTTTGTTTTCAGGGATCGTGAGAACAGAAATAACCACATAGCCAACAACAATGAAGCGGTCAGAAACGGAGAAATGGCCGAAAGGAATCGTGACAGAGAATGGGAAAGGAGCAGAGAGAGGAGAGATTCATCAAGGTCCCCCATACGTTCAACGCACAAATCTGAAGGGGCCTTCGATGGCAATACCTCGACACACAAATCAGACATTAAAGTGAAAGAAGAGAAAAAGGAGGACGAACACAACAAGGAATCAGCTACAGCTGTGAGTGGTTGTTCAGAGCGCGAAAGGACAAAACCTAGTGAGACGTCAACACACCAGGAGCCTGTTTGCGATTACATGTCTCGAGGCATGCTTCCTGGACTTCCTACCGGCCTCAGTTCTTCGGAACAAGCTCGACTCGCTGGATCTCTGGGTGCCATGTCTCAAGTTCCGCCTCCTCACTTTTGGAATCCCCTTCCGCCGCCTCCACCTCAATCAGCCACTTCTGCAAGTGAGCGCTACCGTAGCTTGGAGTTGCAACACGCTCGTGATCTGGACCGGGAGCAGTTGATGCAGAAGTATGCCTCTTTATCGTCTGTGATGCCACTGATGCCAGAACGCTACAGGGAAGTTGAATTAGCCAGGCAGCTATCTTCCTCTGAAGCGACTGCTCGGGAAATCGAACGGCAACTCCAAGCCGACAGAGACAGGCAAGCGTACGAGCGCACAAAGCTACCACCACCGCTGAGACCTAATGACTCGCCTTTCGTACCACCAGCAGGTCTTCCTCCAGCTGGTGGACTCTTTTCTTCGCTATCTAACCCTTTCCTGAACAATCTGTGTGGTACTAACTATCCTCCCAGGACCAAACCAGGATCGCCAGGTGGTATCGGTAACGGTATTCCCCCACCTCTAATTCCCTGCGTCAGTCAAGGAGGCAGCCCGGTTACAACCAGTACCACACCATCACCCTTGCATATAAAACTTGCTTCTTCATCTAACTCAACTGCAGAAACTACTAGAGAGCATTATGCTTCTAAAGAAAGGCGGGATATGACCAGCCATTCTTCCGAAGTTGAATCCCAATCAAGATAACAACAGTGAATGCATTTTGTAGCAATTAGGCCGTTACTTATTTACAGTATTAGTAAATATTCGACAACAAATGAAATGTCTCAGGCATCATATGAATCATCAAAAGAATTATCATCGGTCTCAAAAAAAGAATCAAAATGGCTAAAATCATGACTTCAAGTTAATTATAAAATGCAAAATAGTATGCTATTCATTTGAATTACGTAGCAACTTAAGCTATTCTGTATCTATTAAAGAGTTATTCTACGAATCGTTCAAGTTTTATAAAATTGAATATTTAGAAATAGCTAACCTGAGGTATCTCATTTCACGTCTTGTTGCACAGCACTTAACATAGAAATTGTTAAAGAATTCAGTCTACTGTTGTTGATTCCCATAACCACGTGCTTTTCCAAAGCATTCATAATATGAATTTCCTTGCAGCATTGAAAAACTAGGCAATACATTTCGTACCGTCTTTTCAATTTCATATTACGCTTGTACAGTGGAAGTTTTTTGCTTGCACATATCAGTTGATACTGCATCTTGTGATGGGACTCTTTCATTTGTTCATACATCCCCGTTGAGCGACGCAGACTCTCATAAAATGCAACTTACAAAAAAGTTGTGAAGCACAATTCAATGGTACTGTGAAGTTCTTCAGTGTAAAAATAACATATTAGAGTACTTGTATTTTAAAATGATTCTAATGCAGATAAACTTAGACTTTAAAGATGAACCTCAAATTTGCAATTGTTATAAAATGGCATCAAACTGGAACTTTACGCTGATTGTGTTACGATTAAAGAGCTAAAAACTAATCATAATTAGCATATTTATCTTTCAATGCAGTAAAAAGCACTACTGTTACAAACGAAACTTGTTCTGAATACGTAAGCTACTTCCTAAATTAGAGATATTTCGACACAAACGTCAGTATGTTTTTAATGGAACTTTCAAATTAAACACACGATTTAATTACACGTCATTTAATTTAGATCACATAAAAATACATGTTGTTACCACTACATGCAAAAAAGTTTTCATTTCTCCTCTTCAATTGCAACCAATAGCAGAATCAGATTTATCTTTTGCAGTATTGTGTCATATATATTTTTTCGGCGAATTTTATAATTTCTCAGTTTATAAAACTCCCTCTGCTCCAAAAACTCTTAATTTCTCTAGCGCCTAATTTTTTAATAGTGATATAGGCTGGTTTAAAATATTTCGAAAAAAACTAACAGAAATAAAACCCTCCTGAAAAAAGCTAAATTTATTCATTCACAAATAACGCTGGTTTTTTTTCCCGGGAGGAGGGACATTTTATTATTTTCTTATTTATAATTTTTCCTGCCAATTTTTAGAGTCTCGCTTATATCTTAATATTTTTATTGCAAAACTCGCGTCATTTAATTCCATCATAAAATGTATTGAAATAATACCATAATAATTTGTTATAACGACTTTTACAACTCATTAAATCCGTATTAAGTTATATCAGTCTAATAACATTTTTAAAAAAGCTTTAGACATTATTTTTGCTCCTTGTCCAAAAAATAAACTAGAGGTTGATAGAGTGAATCAAAATTCGCAACTCTAACAAACAAAAGGGGGTATGCAACCACCGTCTAATGGCGGATGAAAAAGGTAAAACAAACGCACGCCGTAGCGTAGAAAATGCTAATAAGCCTAGTAATTTTTGTTTCTATGCATGACTTTTTTGTTTTATTCTTTCTAAATTATTTTTTGAAGTCTTGTGGATATTCTGGCCCACGTAAAAAGAAATGAGAATTTAAGAAGCATTACTAAACGTTAGAAATTAATGCAAATTTCGTAGTTGTAAGCAGTCATTTCCCCGATGTTGAATTCGATATTTATCAATTCTTGATTTAACTACATTTTCATTGTGTGCATAAGAACACTATAAATGTTTCATGTATGAAAACCTTTGTTTACCAGTGTTATTAAAAGAGGAAGATTATACTTCTTTGTCTTGTTTGGCTAGCGCTAATAGTTTTACATTTGTAGCTCAGTTATTTCTCAAATTGCCGAATCGGTTAATTTTAATTTTTGCTGTTTCGTATGTTTCTTATTTCTGAATTATGATTTTTAATTCTGTGATGCATCATCAATAAAATTCTCGCAGATATATGGCGGTAGTTTTCTTTTTAATTAATCTTCCATTATTTCCTTAAACTTATCGAATTCTGTTAATCTTTAATCCGCACATGATAAAAAATAAAAATGGTTTACAACTTACATGCTATCTCGCCAAGGGTTCTTTGCTCGCACAATACTAAAATTATAACCCTAAACTATAATCCCACTTTTTTGGCGATGAAAATTCTCAGCGTTAAACGTTTTTCATTTCGTTCTACGATAGTATATTCAAGGAAATATTTTGCATACTGTCCATTCCAACTAAATGCTGCAGTAAAAGTAGGTTAGTTAAACTAATTTTAAACTAGGCGGAGATGAAAGCCCTAATTCTTCTGCTAATGTTATCAAATTCTTCTTTCGAGCTTAAGATTTTTAAAAAAATCCATATTCTTACAAATTCACTCAAAACAATTTTTTTTACAAAATACGTGGTATAATAACGTTATCCTCTTTCAAAAAAAAAATGCATCGAACAAACGAACATATTCGTTAATAATTTCGTACAAATGCAAAGTTTGTTAATCCAGAGTTTTCTTCTGTTTACGCTTTCGCCATTTGCGACAATCATCTCACTTTTTAGAGGGAATCATAAAAACTAACATTATTTTGAAAAGCTCGAGAATACCATTAAGGGACGAAACAATTTCTGTTGCTGAAAGAAATCTAAGACACATCTAATGCGTGAATAAACACACATAACTGCCTATGTTTACGAACAGAAACGTGGAACGCAATGTTTTACCTTTTTCTTTAATTTTATAAATCACCGCAAGGTAGCGTATTCGAGCGCTGGAGTTGCGAATAAAATGAACCGAATGCGCAAGAAATCTGCAAACGATTTTATTTTTGATATAAAATGAGTGCTGAAACGTTTCTCTATTTTCACAATAATCTTTTAAATTTAATTAATTTTTCCCAAGAAGGATTAAAATATAAAATTAATCTCTTGGGGAAAACAATTGTATGTTACTATTATCCGATTAAAAAAATAAGCCCTTTTGTTTCTTTTCCCTTCTTTTTTTTTCGTATTTATTCAAATTGAAATTTTATTCTGGAGGAAGTTTTTTCCGTAATTCTTCTGTACAGTTTGTTTCTCTATTTTTGCCCGCATACATATTGAAATAAAAAAATCTTGAGTTTCAACTATTCTTACTTAAAAAAAATAACAGTAACTGAACTTTACAGAAACATGACTAATAGTTTGCAAGAATGAATTTGATATTGGTTTTATACTGACTTGGTTGTTTCTTTTCACTTAAGTCATGCACTTTTCTGCTTCTTAAAAATATAAATTTGAATTATTTTGGATCTTAGCACCACCGAGAGAGAAATGCGAACAGTTTTAAAATTCATGTTGAAACATGAGAAAGTAGGCTCATTTAGTTCGGGACGAACTTCTCGTTGCAACTTGATAAGGAATGTTCTTTCGCCACAACAGTGTAAATTAAAATAGAAGAAAAATTATTTTATCTTCTATTAGTGTTTGCTCAAAATGTTTTTATTGTACACATTTATTTAGTTATAACAAAATTTTAAAAGCCAGATTTATTCTCAGAACAGTAAATGAGCATTTTTTAAACATTTCAATTTAAGCTTAAATTTAAAAATCATTTAAAAAATTTTATTTTTAATGTTATTTTTTATCGAAATTTTAACCTTTATGTTTATGAAAAGCAATAATTGAATCGATGAGTTCGAAAACCAGTCATCTGCATTGATAAAGCAAAGGAGATAAATTCTCAGAACAATAAACTAGTATTTTTTAAACATTTAAATTTAATGACGCGTTGTTAATGAAAGCTTAAATTTAAAAATCATTTAAAAAATTTTATTTTTAATGTGTTCTTCTTTCGGAATTTTAACCTTAATTTTTAGGAAAAAACAATAATTGAATCGATGATTTCAAAAAAAGTCATCTCTTTTGGTAAAGCCCATGATATAAATTCTCAGAACAATAAACGAGTATTTTTTAAAACATTTAAATTCAATGACGTGTTATTAATGAAAGCTTAAAAATCATTCAAAATATTATATTCAATAGTATTTTCTTTCGGACTTTTAACTTCCATGTTTAAGAAATGCAACAATTGAATCGATGAATTCGAAAACCAATCATCTCTTTTGGTAAAGCTCAGGAGATCATTGGTTTTCGAACTCATCCATTCAATTATTTGCTATTAAACAGCCGACCAAACTCCTATGTGCCCGAAATTTCTGCATAAAATTCAACTCGACATCACTTTCAGTTCCGCACATTTTCAATCGTATGTTGGATCAAAGACATAATATTATGCAAATTCTCCATTGGTTCATATTTTCGTAGAAGATGCCAAATAAGAAAGAAAGGGGAAAACCAATTCCGGAACTTATTGTGGTGCGGCGTGAGAATCTATTTTGATATTCACCGTGCAAAATTTTCATTTGATTTGTGATACTGATTTCGATTTCTGTACGCAGCTTGGCAGTCCAATTGCACTTTTCCAATCTATGCATTTAAGAACTGCCTCTAATGACCTGGTCTGGATGTTAGTTGTTGAGACTTGTACATATTCTCATACACTTGAGTGTGATGACTACTGACTGTAATATTTTAGAAAAAGCATTGCTGTGCTATATGTACACTATTCTTATTTATAAAAGATGAGAAAGTTTTTATAGAAAAATATGTTTGCTGTTTTCAATTCTCAAACTTGCATTCTGGTTACTTACGGAGTGCAACCCTTGTACATTTTGAAATGTTTCTATATAGTGTATAGAATAAAAACAAGAAAGATAAAGTGACTTGTCATTTATGGCTGTTTCCTACATTTAAGTCAAATGAATATCTTTGTTCGTAACAAGTAAAATAAGAAATAACAACGTCAAGAGACAAAAATTGCAGATTACTGCAGACAGGTGTTTCGGCGTTAAAAGGATCGCCTTTTTCGATGCAAAAGAAAAGAACTTACGGATGAAAAGACATCCGAAGCTAAGACAGGACCTTTTGTCGAATGTCTTTTCATCCATAAGCTCATTTCTTTTGCATTAAAAAAGTCATTCCTAGTAACGCCCAAACATGTGTCTGCAGTAATCTGCAATTTGTGCTTTTTCGATGCAAAATAAATGAACTTATGGATGAAAAGACATCCGACAAAAGCTAAAATAAGATCTTTTGTCGGATGCCTTTACATCCATAAGCTCATTTATTTTGCACTGGAGAAGGCGTTCCTTGTAACGCCAGAATACGTGTCTACAGTAATCTGCAATTTGTGCTTTTTGGCTTTGCTATTTCTTATTTTATATCCTACATTATTCTTCGCTAGCTGACTGTACAACGCATTCGCACTCGAAATTTGTAGCTCTGCTGTAAAAACACCACATCGCATCCCGGCAACAATAGTCATACAACTCAAAATGTTGAAAAAATGTCCACAAGACTCGCACCAAGTTAGCTTACATAACTGGTGCTGCGTGATGGCATTAAAACGATGTCATCAATAGTGTCACACAATTAAAATTTCATAATTTAGAAAAAAAATTCGAACTTTAAGTATGCATTTTTAAGACAACAAAAATTAAGCAGTAAACATCCTCTTTTTAGCCTACTTTAACAGCCAAAGTCAGAGAAAGAAGAAAAAAGCTTAATGCATCTTAAAAATATCGCTAAAAACAAAAACAAAAGTCAAGAATAAATAAAATAATTAAACAAACATCGAAAAATAAAAAATGGAAAAGTTGGGTACTGAGATGGGGAAAATGTATCTCTCTGTTTGTTTGTTCCTCTTTAATAACTTATGACTGAAATCGGACGAACGAACGAGATATTTGAGACGAATCGGACTTTTAGCAATAGTCCGATTCGAACAATTTGTACTTGTTTTTTTTATTATTATTATTTTTATTTATTTATTTTTTAATAGAAAGATCTTGGTGAGGACATCTCAATCCCACATTTCAATTTTTGATTTGAAAAATTTTTCATTCAATTTTGAACAGTTCAAAAAACTTAACATTAGCGCCTACGGGGAAATTTAAGGCAAACATAAATCCCGCACTACGAGGCGAATTTTCTTCAAACAAACTTTTTTTGGAAAAAGGTCTTGATGAAGAACATATATAGAAATTATCTTTATGATTTGAACAATTTTCCGTTAAATTTTGAACAGCTCAAACACCTTAACATTAGCGCCTATGCGGAAAATAAAAGTCAGAGATCCCGAACTTAAAGGCGGATTGGCTTCAAACAAACTTTGATGGAAAAAGCTCTTGATGACTAACTCTCGACTCCGAAATAACAAATCTAGTCGGACTCCGACTCTGACTCCGTTGCGTAAATTAAGACACGGAGAGAAAATGGCTGACCCCAACTCTTATAATTTTAAAGTCTTAGACTCTGACTCCTTTACTCAAAATTAAGTATGACTCCGACTCCGAAAACATTGGCAGTGTGACAGACTTTGAGGGAAAATGACCGACTCCGAGTCTTTGAATTTAAAACCGTCAACTCCTTACTCATCTGCACCAAAATCAGATCGACTCCGCTGCTCTATTTTCTTCTGTGAAATAATTATTGTTGATATGATTTGTTTTTCTTTTTACTCTAAAATTTTAGTTTAAGTACTCTAGTTTTAGCAGCGGCTAATGAAGGGGAATTCGGAGTCTGCGCAGCAATTTTTTTTTTTTTTTTAATGATAAAAATTATTTTTTTAAGTTTACATTTTATTGTTTTTCATTTATTTTTTAAAGTATATTTATTCATTTTTAAATTATTTTTTGTGAATGGGGAAAGACAAACGATTTTTTTTTTTTTTTTTTTTTTGATATAATGTATTTATTTTTAGTATGCTTTTTGTTTTTTGAGCAATCACGATTGCTTATTGTTCTCATTTGACCGTTTTTGATGTTCCGTGCCTTTTTCAGCTTAGACGGGAAGCCTCTGCAGCACCACCGCCCACCGTCCTTTGCAGGCGGCGCGGCGCGGCTGCTCCGATCCTGAGCTATCCGCTTCTCCTGGTCGGAGGCGTCCATGTCCTACACACGCACGCTCACACACACACACACACACACACACAAGCCTATACACTTACACACACAACTATGCACACGTAACCGCCCAGGAGGAGAGGCAGGCTGGAGGGGGGGGGACAGGAGCTGTTTCTAGAAACAATAACTCCAATGAGTAGGGTCCTGTCTCAGTACGTGATTGCGAAAAACATAATTTGAATTCAAAATTTCAGAATTCAAATTAATTTTTTTCTTTAATTATTATTTTTTTCTTTTTGGAAGCGATTAAATATTTTTGTGTCTTCCGGGGAAAAAATATATTGGCTGATTTGCTTACTGATAAGACTCCCTTTCGCTGGTAGAAATTGATGAATAAAATATAATTGACGTGAAAGAACAATTTGATGGGTCTCTAAAAGAAGAACACTTGATGTTCCTCAATGTTTAGTCTGGCTTAGAGTCCTCCTCAGCAGCGTTTTCCTTCAAGTTTGGAGAAGGTGATTATATTTGTGAGGAACGCATCTTCATATCGAAATATGTGACCCAGCCACCTAAAGTGAGACGTTTTTACAAACCTTCAAGATGTTAGGTTCACCATACTTTTTCATTATTTTATGGTTATTTACTATTCTCCAACAGCTGTCTTGTTTTATTGGTCCAAAACGTTATCTTATAATTTTTCTCTCAGAAATCAATAAAAGGTCTTCTGCCCTGTTGAGAGCCCAGCATCAACTCCCATACAGGACAAAAGATTTAATCAATGTTTTAAATAAAATTATTTTAGTTTTAATGCCGATGTATTTTTAAGGGATCTCGGGACTTTTTAACCTCAAAAAATCCGATGTTTTGAAAAAAAAATATATGTTATTGTCCTTAATTTTTTAAACAGTTTGGTACCGAACCTTTAATGATCGTCAAAATACTTCCGAAGTTATTAATAAAAGAGTAGGGCCATTTGATACACGTGGCACCTTTGAGAGTTTTAACTTTAAACACGTTTTTCCCAAAACTTAAAATTTCGGATTACTTGCATCATATTTAAACGAATTATTGTCCTATTATTCTGAAATTTCATGTACATATTTTGTGCAACATTTCTAGGACATCAAAGTAAAACTAGTAGACAAATATTTTTTTTACGGACAGGTTTTACATTACAATTGTGATTTTTATACAAAATTTTAAGAATTATTTCTATAAAAAATATTTACTACTTCATGAGCTAAAAGGAAAAAGATGTATAGCATCTTACTGTGCCACGTGGCTGTAGTTTAAGTCAATTTTGGAAAATACAGGCCCATTATTTAATTCAGAATCCTGAGCGGAGCAAAATATTAATTTTTCGCGATTTGCAGGAAAATCATATTACGTATTGCATCATAATCTTAATTAGTTTTAATGAAAAATCAATTTGAAGGCACTGCATTACATATTCATGTGTGTATTTGCAATCATAAAAAAAATTTAAAAAAAAAAACAACTTGCTAAATTGTTTCCTGAATTCGATAAAAATGTTTGAAAACAGAGCTGTTTTCGCATGCGCGTCAACGCAGGAAAAGTATACTGAGACCCCAATCGGATTTTAAGACCATAGAAACACCTATTAGTTAGCACCTATTAGTTAGTTTTCAATTTCAATCGTAAGATCATTGCAGCTTGAGATAATTGTGCTTAGGTATTTAAAATGCAACAATATCATAAAATTGTCCTGCAAAACGTTTGGCTAGATCCATGGTCTATTGCATAACAAGTAAGTGTAAAATCCGTCAAATGAGTCTTAAAAAAAAGGATTAGGTTGTAAAATTAATTTATAATTGTAAAACTGTAAAAGTTCCATTAAAATGTAAAATAATCAGCCAAATCCATTTATTAATTTCCAATTTCGTCCGTTATCCGAAACACATCTAGTACCTACATAGCGAAAATAATGATGCAGTGGATAACTTACTAATAAAAGAATATTTTTTATTTTACAAAATAATATTTGCACGTTGCACAATAGAGAACAGATTGCGTAAGGGCAATTATTGCACTTAAATATAAGACTACGCGACTATTCATTTTGAACACAGAACATATTAAAAGCTTGGATATTTATTGTGAAGTGAACAAAACGTTAGTTTATGATTCATCTTAAGAAGAGGCTTAATATTCTTATGAAAAGTAAAAATGATATTTACGCAACACTGACTTTCGAGAGGGAGTTGAGCTGAAACACTAAATAACGATTTGGTTTGAGGAAAGGCTTTTAGAAAATTCATAAACCATCCAATGATTAAATTAGTTAATTAACTAAAAAAGCATTTACTATCGGTCAAATTGTAACTCTAAACCATACTCAAATCAACTAAATCACACACACCAAATTTTATCAAAATCATTCCAGTCGTATAGGAGGAGTTCAGTGACAAACACAATGACAGAAGAAATTTATACATAAAGATTACTTAGTTTCATTGTGCGGAGATTTTTCCTGATGCATTAACGTCAACATCTAACGTGTTATTCGCGAAATGCTTAATATACAAATGCTATAAAGGTAGACTCGAACTCTACAGGAGGCACGCGAACCCTGGAAATATTATACTCAGGATTAGAAGTTCATATTATCAATACTTAGACTTAGTGACTTCCTCTTAAACTAAATAACTGAACCCCATTATATTTCCCTGTGTTTGAGTTACGGTTAAAATGATTAAGGGGTTCAATTTTATACACCGCCTTACTTTTTTGACCTAGCAACTACCTTGCACATGTGAGTCTAGTGTTCATAGGGTAATTCCACGCTAAATCAACGAGCCTCTGAAATTGGCCAACATCGATTTCTACAAAATTTACAGGTTTGAATCTACCCACGTGATGATAGAAAAAAATAATTATTTTAGATTTTTTTTACCGTTAGTTTCTTGTCCGAGACCACCCAAAATACTCGAAAAATGGAAAAAAGTGACATTTCGGTAGTTACAAAAATTCCCTCTTCTCAGCTTCTATAATAGCTAGAGTGTCGTACTAGAAATCATTTTAAAGCTCTTTTAATAGACTTTCACATGATATGTCTCTTGGTAAGGTAACGTGAAATTAATATTTCAAGGTCGTGCAAATCATTATTTGACCTTAAAAATTTTTAAAAGTAGATTTTTTAAAAGTCTGAAAAAATATATATATTTTGCTTACTAATGTGGGAAAAACTTCAAAATGAGACAGCAATGAGATCACACTGAAAATTAATTATGAAATATTTTAATGTCGCAAAACAATGCGATTTTTCCCATTGTGCGGTTGCTGATCGAGAAGGAATAATAGAATATGCATTCCGTTCACTGTTAAAAATGTGCGAAAAAAATCTGAATCAATCTGCAGTTTTTTCATGATGAAAAAAAAAACGACTTTTCACCGTCTCAACCTTTAAGTTAATGAAATTGAGGTGTGAGCCACAGACAACGATAGCATCTATAGATATTCTCAGAAAAAAACGTAAACAGGAAAATACTCTTCATAACCTGTTTGCACAATGGGGTTGTTTCCTTCAGTTAAAAGTAGTACTTTTTGTCACTGAAATTGATAGAATAAGCAAAAAAAATAACATGGACTCAGAAAGTACTTTCATTTTCCCAACAGTTATTTTTCAATTATTTTTTTAAAATGTCCGATTCTTCAAACAAAGCGTGGTCTTTTTATAACGTCACAAATGATGCACTATGGCGCATCTTTCTACCGCATTTCCATGTTATGATAATCAAGAAGTGAATTACAATTGCGCTCTACACTTGCTATCATCCATATCGTTGCCAAAACACGTGAGAAAAGATGCGAATTAAATATTTTGGGCCGTGAATGGGAACACTGAATGGCATTTCATCATTTGTGATGTCATCGGCAGAACGTTAAACGATAAAAGGGCACCGATTTAAAAAAAAATTTTAATATTAAAACTTAAAGAAATTATTTTAAAAATGGTCAGATTTTATGTTTTTAAGCATGTTCTTTCAGAAAAAATACTTGTAAAATGTTGGAAACGACCCCATTCAATTCTTGCATAGAGATGTCATAGGCCCGTCTTTTCGGGTTTCTGCTAAGGTCAACTTGTAATAATATCATTTCTCGGTGCATTAAGAACATTGTTAAAAAAAAAAAGTTCGGATAGTAGAAGGAACCTAGAGATCCATGTAGATGTAAAAACTTCTTCAGCACTGTTTTATTTTTATTTTCTTTGTCTGCATCTAAAACACAACCTTGTCTCTAATATCCATCATATCTTCCAACAAGTTTTGCACATTCAAGATCATTCTCGAAAATTGTGACACTTTGAACAAAAGATAAATGCTTTCACTTCTATCAGATCCTTGTTTAATGGAACAAAAGAGTTAAATCTCTGAGAACAGTATTTATTGCTATCGTTTTCCTAAGTTTCAAAGTTTCTTCTTCTTTTTTCTAAAAAAAAATGGTACGGTACTGAAGATGTAGTGACATAATTTTTCATTTGACTTATCAAACTAGTGTTGTGGAGTCATAACCAGGTTACCATAGGTCGTTTGATAACTGGCACTAGCTGCAAGTAAGTACGTTGAAAGTGACATTTTCACCAGGTCCCACTTAAGATACTGGGAGGTCCTAGACCAAACAGTTCTTTAGGGCCCCGTGTAGTCACACCTTACTATTTTAGCCATTGGCTAAAGCAATTTTAGCAATTTCTGGGCCTCTATAAAATGGGGATCCTAGGATACATCCTAATTGGCCTATTCAGTAATCCGGCCATGCAACCCACATCATCTCACTAACTTTTGCCATGATATGTGAAAAAGAAATGCATTTCCACTTTGATCGCCCAAACTTTATTAATGGTTAACAAGATGAATATGATTGAGCACATTTTTGTACCAAAATGTAACCCCATAATTAGTGATTTTATAAAGCTTGGAATTTCTAAAAGATTTTTTTTACTGCCCTTTTTTTATCTCGCCATATATTGTATTTTTCAAGATTGCACTAAATTTAGAAAAATTATAGGGGAGGAAAGGATTTTCAATCACTACTTTTTGGTTAGCAATCGGATAGCGGATATAATGTTATTATAAAAGTAAACCCCAGCAGAAACACGAAAAGACGAATTTACGACATCTCAAAGCAAGATTTGAACCAGGCAAACCATAGGTTACGAAGAGTAATTTTTCTGTAAACATTTTCAGATGCTATCATTGTCTCAACTCTGAGAGCTCACACCTCAAATTATTGAAAATAAAAATTCTAAATTTTAATCTTTACTAATAATAAAGCTGAAAGTCTCTCTGTCCGGATCTCTCTCTCTCTCTCTGTCAGGATCTCTGTAGGTCAGGATCTCTGTGACCCGCATAGCGCCTAGACCGTTCTGCCGATTTTCATGAAATTTGGCAGAGAATTAGTTTGTAGCATGGGGGTGTGCACCTCGAAGCGATTTTTCGAAAATTCGATTTTGTTCTTTCGCTATTCCAATTTTAAGAACATTTTCCCCGAGTAAAATTACCGTAAGATGGATGAATAAATTACCTAGTTATCGTAACGTGGAACCCTAACATCGGCAAGCCAATTGGCGAGGAATTCATCATACATTATTTGTAAATATACAGGCGAACCAAAAGACCTTTTATATTTCTACTACGGGCAAAGCCGTGTGGATGCCACTAGTTTGAAATAAAAGGCACATTATATAAAATCAGTTTTATCCAAATCATGAGCCAAATGCAGTCGCATTCTGATTTTTTTCGCACATTTCTAATATTGAAAGGAATGGATTTTCAATTATAACTTATCGATTAGCAACCGCACTGTGGAAAAAATTGGATTATTCTGTGGCATCGAAATAGTTCATAATCAATTTTGAGTATGATCCCATTGCTGTTCCATTCTGAAATTTTCACCGCGAGTAGACCACATTAGTAAGCAAAAATAATGTTTGTTTTTTTTTTCAGATTAAAAAAAATCTATTTTTTAAAATATTCAAGGTCAAATAATGACTTGCATGAGCTTGAAATATTAATGTCACGTTACCTTGTGAAGAGACGTATCATGCGAAAGCCTATTGAAAGACCTTTAAAATGACACCTAGTATGACATTCAAGTTACTATAGAAACTAAACAAAAGGATTTTTTATAGGTACCAAAATGCTACTTTTTGCCATTCTTCGAGTACTTTTGGAGGTCTCACACAAAAAAAACCGCGATAAAAAAAATCTTTAAAAAAATTTTAATTTGAAATAAAAGGCACAATATATAAAATCAACTAGCTGCGTTGCCCGGCTTTGCCCGGTCTACCTTGAAAATAAAAATTGTGTCAAGTGACGTATATTCAACAATCAGGCGTAAAAAATGAATTAAAAAAACATCATGATTTCCCTTTCAAACAATGACGACAGATATTAAAATACTCTTAAGAAATTAAATCCAGAAAGATGGATTTAAAATGCGTAACCATGGAAACAAAATAAAATAAGTTTAAGGAATTAAAACGCGAAAGAAAATGGTTCACAATTTGAATGCAATCTAGATTTCTTAAACTTGATTTAAAAAGGCTTGTAACTTTTTTTCCTTTCGAGATAAAAAGCTTATTTTTTCGACCATAGGTCGAGTTAGATCTGGAGTAAAAAAAGGTCGCTTTTTCGAATGGCGTCAAAAAGAAAGCTGTGGGACAGTTCCTTCACTTTTTATTGATTTATTTAATAAAGAAAGTAGTACCTAATTTTCAGTTAAGCCTAAAAAAATTTCAGCTAAAAACGCAAATAACTCCCGCCGTAATAAAGTTAAAGCATTGAAACAAATTGCGTAAAACGCGGAAAATTCTACCCTTTCTAACGATATCTAATATTAATATGTGCAAGTAATTTTTCACCCCCATATTCGGGAATTTCTGTGAAAATTGTACGTAAATTGGAATAAAAAAAGAACAATTCATCGAATGTTTTTCGAACTGGTCTGCAAACCTTCTCAGGACTTAAAGGAACAAATTGTGAAAATTTCAGCGAAATCGGCCGGGTAGTTCTCGAGTTTTGCGAGTTCAAACACACAGACGGTTCTTGGAGACTTCATTTTATACTATGTAGAGATTATCACGTGGGTAGACTCAAACATGTAAATTTTAGTAGAATTAATAGATATGGATATCAAAAATGGGGTTTTTTCATTAATTTGACATGGAATGTTCCCATGGTTTTAATTTGACTTTTGTATGTATCCAACTCAAAATTTCGTTAAAACACCAATGTACAAGTAGTTTTTTCTGAAAATTGTATGACTTTCATGTTTGCGTGTAACATTAAAAGTTCTTTTTTTAAGCGTTAAGGGGGGGGGGTGACACCACAAAAACAAATTACTACCCCGGATGTCACCCATGCTAAGTACGCCATTGGGTGATTGTCTGATTCACATTTTTGCTTCGATTAATAATACCAAAGCTTAACTCGATATGCGTCTTATATATAGATACGCCTTTGCAAATTTAATTATTAATTTTACAATTTAATATCATAATTATATTTTTAAATTGGCTGTTATGGCTCGATTTATTTTTGTGTATGTTCTGTTTTCAAATTTGCGGATATGTAAAAGTGTATTAAAATTGTTTGAACTTAGATATAAAAATTTCTTACTGTGATTCTTAAAATTTCTATGTACTGAGCTTGCAGAAAATTTTACCTTCTGTAAAGGTTCTTTCAAAAGAAGTAATGATTTTCTTCAAAAGAAATTTCATTTTTATAGGCATGCTTAGGTGAGTAATAGTTTTGTAAAAAATTAACGGGGGTTATTAAAAAAAAAACGTGCAGATGTAAAATGTAGGAGATATTTTGATAATTGGGAATCCGGCACGGTCGTCTCAATTTTGGTCGTCAAAATATACTTTCCAGTTATTTGAATTTTGGCAATATTTTTTCGTAGTTCGTTTGGCATAAGATTTCGTTTATGTTTTAAATTTTTGACGTTTTTGAGCAATCACATTGCTTATTGTTCTCATTTGACTGTTTTGATGGTAGGATTACGATAACTGCGTCGCGGCGATAAATATTTCATTCTGGCAACCCGCTACCTTACCTTGGCGATGGAGCAATTTTGGTAACCGTACACCAAAGCTGATTTGCTGTTCGTTTGGCCAATCAAAAATTTCCGAATTCATCTTTACAAAATTGTAATGTATTTGTTCAATTCGCAACTCCAACGAACTATAGGGGACACTGCAGCCACTGTCTAATGGTGGACGAAAAAGGTAAAACAAACGCACGCCGTAGCATAGAAAATGCTAATAAGTCCAGTAATTTGGGGATATTTCGATAATTGAGAATCTGGCGCGGTCGTCTCATTTTTGGCGTAAATAATTTTATTTTGGTAACCCTGCTGATTTATAGTAACCCTATGCGAATAGATGTTTCCCATATCGTTGTTTTAATTTGCAATGAAAAATACCTCTCGCGCAGGCGCTGGAGCCAAAAATTGACGCCAATGAAGAAAGATCGCCAGATTCCCAATTATCGAAATATCCCCAGTAATTTTTGTTTGTATGCATGACATTTTTGTTTTATTCTTTTTAAATTAATTTTTAAAGTCTTGTGGACATTCGTGCCCACGTAAGAAGAAATGAGAATTCAAGAATCATTACTAAACGTAAGAAATTAATGCAAATTTCGAAGTTCGTAGTTGTAAGCAGCCATTTCCCCGATGTTGAATTCAATATTTATCAATGGGGTCGTTTCCAAAATTTTAAAAGTATTTTTTTTTTCTGAAAGAGCAACATAGGATCCGACCATTATTTAAATAATTTGTTTAACTTTAATTACTTTAAAAAAATTACTTAAATCTGTGAGCTTTCATTATTTATGCTTCTGCCAATGACATCACAAATGATGAAATGCCATTCAGTGTTGCCATTCACGGTCCAAAATATTTAATTCGCGTCTTTACTCACGTGTATGATGAGCAACGATCAAGTTGATAGCAAGCGTAGAGCGCAATTTTAATTCCCTTCTTGATTATCATTAGAGGAAACGCGATAGAAAGATGCGGCAAAGTGCATCATTTGTGACGTCATAAAGACCACGCCTTGTTTGAAAAATCGGACATTTAAAAAAAATATTTAAAAAATAACTGTTGGGAAAATGAAAGTATTTTCTGGGTTCATGTTTTTTTTTTTTTTTTTTTTTTTTTTTTTGCTTATTCTATCAATTTCAGTGACAAAAAGTATTATACTTTTAACTGAAAGAAACAACCCCATTCTTGATGGAACTACATTTTCATTGTAGCCATAAGAACACTATAAATATTTCATGTAACAAAACCTTTGTTTACCAGTGTTATCAAAAGAGGAAAATGATAACATTTTTGTCTTGCTTGGCTAGAGCTAATTGTTTTACATTTGTTGCTGAGTTATTTCTCAAATTGCCGAATTGGTTAATTTTCATTTTTTCTGTTTTGAATGTTTCTAATTTCTGAATTATGATTTAATTCTGCATGCATCATCAATTAAGTTTTCACGGATACAAGGTGGTAGTTTTCTTTTTAATTGATCTTCCGTTATTTCTTTAAATTCGAATTCTGTAATCTTTCTACCATTTTAATCTACACATGATAAAAAATAAAAATGGTTTACAAATGACATGCGAAATCTCGCCAAGGGTTCTTTGCTATCACAATACTAAAACTATAACCCTAAACTATAATTGCACCATTTTGACGATGAAAATTCTCAGCGTTACACATTTTTCATTTCGTTCTACGATAATATATTCAAGAAAATATTTTGCATGCTGTCCATTCCAGCTAAGCTGCAATAAAATAAAGTTATTTAAATTAATTAAATTAATTATTTTTAAACTAGGCGGAAATGAAAGCCTTAATTCTTCTGCTAATGTCATCAAATCCTTCTTTCGAGCTTAAGATGGAAAAAAAAAAAAACATTCTTACAAATTCACACAAAACAATAAAAAAAAAAAAAATACCTGGTTTAACGTTATCATCTTTCAAAAAAAAAAAATGCATCGAATAGATAGCATATTTGTTGCTAATGGGGTGGTTTCCTCTAAGCTTTAGTTTCCCCCAGTTAAAAGTACTACTTTTAATCATCGAAATAGATAGAATGAGTAAAAAAATTACATGGATCCAGAAAATACTCTCATTTTCCCAACAATTTTGTTTAATTAATTTTTTTAAATGTCCGATTTTTCAAACAAGGCGTGGTCTTTATGACGTCACAAATGATGCAATTTTTTTCGCATCTTTCTACTACGTTTCGACGTTATGAGAATCAAGCAGCGAATTAAAATTGCGCTCTACGCTTGTATATCAGCCATATCGTTGCCAATACACGTGAGTAAAGATGCGAATTAAATATTTTGTTCTGTGAATGACAACAATGAATGGCATTTCATCATTTGTGATGTCACACGACAGAAGTGTAAACAATGAAAGCTCACCGATTTAAGTATTTTTTTAAAAATATTAAACTTAAATAAAATATTTAAAAAATGGTCAGATCCTATGTTTTTAAGCATGCTCATTCAGAAAAAAAAATACTTTTAAAATTTTGGAAACGACCCATTGCATGCAATGCGTTAGTAAATACGCATAACAAAAACTGCCTATGTTTACCAACAGACACACGTTTTACCTTTTTCTTTAATTTTGTAAATCACCGTAAGGTCGCGTATTCAAGCGCTGGAGTTGCGATATTCGCAACTCCAATAAACTATAGGGGGAGCTGCAGCCAATGTCTAATGGCGAGTGAAAGAGGTAAAACAAACAAATGCCGTAACTTATAACTTGCTTTGACGTTTAGTGAATGGCAGTAATTTTTCATCGTAATTGTGGGAAGCTTTCTTTTCTATTCTTCTGAAATTACATCACACAACAAACTGTCTGAAGCCGTAATACACCCCAAAGAAAACACATGGAATGGAATGTTTTACCTTTTTCTTTAGTATTGTTCATCACCGCAAGGTATCGTATTCGAGCTCTGCAGTTGAGAATAGGTTTTTTCCCTTTTAGTACCGAGCATTTATATGAAAAAATAAGGTTAAGTTTCGTAAGGGTAAAATTATTCCATTTCTGAAATACAACATTTACACTAAAAAGAATAAAGTAACAGAATTTTTTAAAAAATACCAAGCACTTTTCATAACGCACTCAAAAGGACAAAATAACCTTTCTGGGTCTGAAAGGACAACTTAAGGATTCCCGTTGTTTTCGCAAATTCCAAGAAAATGACACCACAAACGAAGAAAAGTGCGGTTCTAGTCATTTCAAACCAAAATTTCCCAATAAGAAAAATATGCATGTTTCAACACTCAAAGTTAGTATTGAAAGCTAGATAATGATAAGAAATTCTTTTCATGACTTGAGCCTCACTTTTCTTCGTTTGTGGTGTTGAATTTTCTTGGAATTTTCGAAAACTACAGGAATTTTTAAATTTTCCTTTCTGACCCAGAAAAGTTATTTTGTCCTTTTGAGTGCATTATAAAAAGTGCTTGGTATTATTTTAAAAATTCTGTTATTAACACTTGCAAATGAGTCAGTTTTGGACCTGAGACTATTGAGGTCAATCGGCTTCTTCTTGTACACGAAGTCTTTCGAGTGACCGTGAAGATAGAAGTAGCACGGATTCATATCCGGTGAATACGGTGGCCAATGCAATCCACCAGGGTGGTTGTTCGGATATTGGTAAGTAATAACCCTGGTTCCAAATACACTGTTAACGGTGTCAAACACTCTGACTGCTCAATGTGAAGAGGCACAATCCTGCATGAACCAATATGGATCAGTGTCCTTACCCAGAGCACGGATCTGAGGAAAAACGAATGTCTCCAGCAGTTCTTCATACACATTTTTATAATGGCCTGAAACCAACGTGAAACAGTTTCCTTTCATAACCTCCGCCACTGCATTAATCAGCAGCTCCAAGTAGTGAGTCTCTACGAAGTTATTTCATTTTAAAGTTGTAGGCTAATTAAAAGACATGCAAACGCAGTGCTGCAGTTAGAAAAAAAATTTGAGGGGATTCGCCAAAAAAAAAAAGGTGGTTTACAATTAATTTACATTATATTTGCATAAGTTTATAATACCAAACCAGATATTTCGGGGGACAGGCCAACCTTTTCTCACCCCAACTACAGCACTGTATATGATAAAAATTGCATAGTTTTTTATTCATTTGCTTTTCTTTTCCTTTTAGATTTTGCTACGTCTCGCTCATTTCTCTACAAATCATACGTAAGTATATTTATAAAACAAATGTTGTTGCGTATCAATCTATGCTGATATGAAATATTTAACATCGTGACGGGGAAAAAGGCACAATAAATTATATAGGGTTGGTTGAGGGAAATGGAACGTCCTCCCCACCCTCCCCCCCCTCAAAAAAAAAAAAAAAAACCTGAAATATGCATACATGGCTTTTGAACTTTTTTAGACTGATCATGTGACATTTCGTCACAGCGAATGGTTTTGCGAAATTTGAGCTTCGTGGAACTTTTTCTAGGTCACAAAACTTCTGTTTAAAAAAAAAAACTGAAAAATATTTTAAAGGAGTTTAAGACACATTTTTCAAAAAAGTGTTTTCAGGTTAGGGTTTTTTTTTTTTTATTTAACTTTCATGTGTAGTTTAACTTGAAGCGCATACTGTAACAGGAATTTTCACACAAAGTATTATTTATAAGTGTCTAAGAGGAGGAGTCCCACTTTCCCTGCAAATTTTTCCTATATGGAGTAAGTGATTCCCCTCCCTATAGGGTAGGTGGGCCTCCCTCTTATACTGGCGATTTCAAGATCAAAAGCATTTTTGACGAAAAATATCTGTTAATAAAACACAAGATAACTATTAAGACTTCGAAGGAATTGATAATTCAGCTACAAAAACTTCAAAAGCTAGTGACTATGTATTAGTGAAACTTGCATCAAAGAAACAATAAAGTAGTATGCAGCTCTAAATTTGAAATCTATACTAACATTATAAAGAGAGAGGGCGAATTTTGGTGTGTTTATATGTTCGAGGTAATCTCCGGAACCACTGCACCTATTTGAAAAATTCATTCACTATATGAAAGGTGCTTTCTTACTGAGTGACATAGGCTATAATTCGAAAAAAATCCGATAAATAGTTCTTTTTTTTATTCCAGTTTAGGCCAAAATTTCATATAAATTCCCGAATATGGGAGTGAAAAATTACTTGCACATATTAATATTCCATATCACTGAAAAGGGTAGAATTTTCCGCGTTCTAAACAATTTGTTTCAATGCTTTTACTTGATTACGGCGGGAGTAACTAGCGTTTTTAGCTCGAACTTTATTAGGCTTAGCTGAAATTTAGGCACTACTTTCTTCATTAAATCTATTGAAGGAATTGTCCCACAGTTTTCTTTTTAACACCATTGGAAAAAGTGACATTTTTTAGTCTAGATCTCTCTCGACCTATGGTCGAAAAACATAGCTTCAATCTTTAAAGGAAAAAAAGTTACAAGCGTTTTTAAATCAAGTTGGAAAAATGTCATTTCCATTCAGGTTGTCAACCATTTTATTTTCGCGTTTCCACGGTTACACTTTTTGAATCCATTGTTTCTTTCCTTATTTTGCATTTAATTTCTTAAACTTATTTTATTTCGTGTTTCCACGGTTACGCTTTTAAATCTATCTTTCGCATTTTAATTTCTTAAAAGTATTTTAATATCTCTCGTCATTGTTTGGAAGGGTAATTTTGCATGGTGTTTTTCTTTTTTTTTTTTTTTCTTTTATTATGCCTGATTGTTGAATATATGTCACTTGACACAATTTTTATTCTCAAATTAGACCAGGCAAAGCCGGGCAACGCAGCTCTTAATATATAAAGATTTGAAAGATACTGTTAATGTGATTTTATACTTTTTTGTTTGTTTGGCGAAACATTTATTATTGCCAAAGAAAAAAACATCCGCTTCACTCACAAAAGAGGGCTGGGTTCCGGTAACGCGGTCGCTTGGAGCGTTAGGCGCTGAGCAGTTCGGTCTATTATTGTTTTAAAGCAACTGTAAATGTAATTCATTGTTTTGGCGATTTGTTTTGAGAGAAAAGAAACTTTTGATTCGTTTCTATCCGAATGAAACGTGCGACATTTTCTTCTTTTTTTCTGACGATGATTTTTGAATGTTTTACTGGATGTTTTTTTTTTCTTTTTTTTTTCCGTTAGACGGATGGATTATGATAGCGTGTTTGGTCGGCGAGTTTGGCGATAAACAATAGAGTTACGGAACAGAGTTTGCATTTGAAAGATGAGTTTTAAAGCAACTGTAAATCTAATTTAATGATTTAATGAAAAGTTTTAAATTCCAAAAAAACTTTAATAGGTTTTTTTTTTTTTTTTTTTTAAAAAAGGTGTGTACGCATGTTATACAAAGAAAAATGATCATTTCACATCAGAAGGGGAGGGGGCGTCAATTGTTTTTATTCAACGAACTTCCATTAAATTTTTAGCACGGGCATCGCTGTGCGGGTACTGCTAGTAATTTATAAATTGAAGTAAAGGTGGGTGGCTTACTTACCCTTTCGTATGAGGTAAGTAAGCCATCCATACGATTTTTTTAAATTTATAATCGTTAAGAATATTTGAAGCATTATTTTAGAAAATAATGCTGAACTTTTGTTCAATGATAATGTTCAAGATAAAATAAGGCAATTAGTTTTTTTTTTTTTTCAAAACATTTGTATAAGACTTCAAAAACAAACTGTTCTAAAAAAGGGACCCACTTATCTCAAACCCTGGTATACCATTTTTTGGGGCTATTTCTCCAGGTAACATTTTACTTTTTTTCCCAAAATTTGAATAAATACATTTAAGTCACTTCTTTTCATATTTTTGCATCTTTTTTTTTTAATTAATTTCTTTGCATATTTCTTCCAGTTGTGTCCCCCCTCCCCGCACACACGTTACGGTAGTCACAAAAAATCGATTTTCGAATTTCTTCCGCGGCACCCCCCTAAAATGTGCCAATGGACTAGAAACCATGATTTGCAAAGTTTCAGCTCAGTCCGATACTATTAACACGTGCCGCAAAGAGGCTAAAGTTACGAAAAACAGTGATTTTTAGCAAAAAACGGTAATTTTTCTTCTTTAAAACCAAAACTTTTCATCCTAGAAACTTCGTTCTGGTCTCATTTGATAGGAAAATTTATTCTCATGATGAGTTATCTTATCCATTTTTTAAAACACAATTTATAGAATGGTACTAGGCATTTTTAAGGTCAGGTCACGTAAGATACCATCAATAAGGAATTTTCATGCAAATATCTAACAGCATTAAAATATTCAATTACATTTATTTGCTCTTTGTTGATTTTAATTTATCCATTAAAAAGGCTTCGTTTGGACGTGCTTTAAAAATCAAATACAACAAATTGTTAATTTAAAATAAAATAACTAAGCAGTTCAGAAGAGAAAGCAGAGTTAAAATTACAAAAAAGAAAAGAAAAAAATCTAAGGCATTTTATTGCTTACACTGTTAAATTATACATCATTATGTTATTACTTTTCATTCAGAAGTTAAAGTGGTATATTGACTTCAATATGACAGATTTTGATGAATGTGGAAAAATGTGCCTGCATTCGGTTATAACTTGTAATAGAAACTGTCGTTAGTTAGAAATTAGTTTTACACCTGTTGCTGCTGTGCCATTGACAACGTTTAAACTGTTTAATATTTTTTTAGCTTTAATATAATATTGGTTTTCACACTATTCATCAAGTTAAAAACTTTGCATCGATTTCGAATCTCTAAAATATTGTATTTCTTAAAAAGTTTGAGGAGAAATGAAAAAAATCTACTTCTTTGTCCAGTAAACTAATCTTCTTTCAGATTGAGTTGTGCTTTTGTATCCCTATCGTCACAATCATCTTCATTATCTCCTACTTCAGATTTTAATTTTGCAGCTTTCTTTGGTTTGATATTTTTTTTCTCTCTAAAGTATAATCAAAAAAGGAAAATGCAACCTTTTCTGAGTTCAGGGACCACGAATGATTTTAGGTAGTTCTGTGCCTACATCATCTTCATAAATACTCTTGTATTAAACCAAAGATTTTACTAACTATAGATCTTGGTTGGGGGCCAAAGCTGGATCGCAGACAATAAACCATACTTTTTCATAAATATTGTTGATAAACAACCAAATATTTTCAACACCTTTTATCTTTAAATCAATTAAGGAAAGCTGATCCCTGAGAAGATATATTTTTAAAGAGTATATGAGGCAGTGATAAGCAAAGGAATGTAATGGACAAAATTAAAATTTTCGAGATAATCATTACAAATAACAGGGGAACGTCTCCTCTGCTTAGGGGCAAGAGATAGTACTAGTAGCTCTGATAGGGGCTGTTATATAGCATGATTTAGAAAGGAAGTTCAACGAAAGCCTACTTAGGATCTGCAATTTAAACGCATTTTATGAGGAACTTGAAAAAGTCCACTTATATCCATTTGCTTTACCATTTTTTTTACCAACTTGAGCCTCTTTGCGGCATGTGTTAATATCATCGAAATGACTTGAAACTTTCCATATCACATTTTCTAGTCTATTGGCGACATTTTAGGGGGGGTGCCGCAAAAGATTAGTTGAAAAAAGTTTTTCCCCCCATGTACCTTGTGACCACCCACACACATCCCTGATTTGTTTTACCGCTTTTTAATTTTACACTTTGTACTTTTATCTATCCAAAATACACTTGTGGGCAAAATTAAGAGATGTAAAGCATTTTCTTACACGTCTCCTAAAAAAATCACACAAAACGGGGCAGTTGGGTTCCATATAATATCAGTTTGGCATTGTTGTTGCTGAGATTATAAGTTTACATACTCATACGGGCTACTTTAAGCCAGCAAGGACTATTAAAAGCCATAAAGCTGCTCAGATAATTCTACTTAGCAATGCAGTGCGATTTTTTTTTTTTTTTTATTTATTGCCGTTCTAGGTAAAACTTGATCATCTGCGGTGAGTTTTAGGTGAAAAGAGTTCACATGATTGATTAGACGAAGGTCGGTAGACTTAAAACGCAACATTCTTTTGCAACCAAGCTCAGGTTGCAAAAGAACTGGATGTAACAAAAGTTTAATTTTGAATGTCTCGAATTGGTGGAAGTAATTTATAAACAGTGAAACAGTATATAGAAAACCAAGACAAGGTCACCCGAGAAGTACAATGACCAATGACAACCCGGTATTTTTTACTGCCAATCGCCAGAGCAGAGGCAACCACACAAATATCCTCTCGTGAACTCACTGCTGTCCGAGGAACAACAGTCTCAAGGAAGACAGTTGCCAGAAAGTTAGAAGAGACAGAACTCTATCCCAGAGAGCCGGCTATTTGAATCCAATTCACTCATTTCACAAAAGAAAACATTTACAACAACAACAATATTTTACGCAACTTCAATGAGCTAAAAGGCTTTTTTCCCGGACTACTACAGATTCAGTCTGCAACCAGATTATGGCGAGTCTTCATATGGAGAGAACGTGGCACCCGATACTACCCCAGCAACATCATGGAAAAGGACACGTCAATCGATTATTTCAGAAAGGGCATAAGTCCAACTAATGCAACTTTTTAGGAAACAATAAAAAGTGATTATTTCATTCAGAAATGAACTAAATTCTACGAAAATTTTTATGACTAATCTACCCACACGTAGAATCATTCCCTCACCTTAAATGACGTTTCATTTCGTCATTGAAATTATTATTATTATTTTTTTTTTTTTTAATTTGGACTTATGCTCTTTCTGCAATAAATGTCATGAAAGACTAGTTTAGAGTGATGGAAATGTAACTCAAGTTAAACAGATTTGTCTCAAACTAATTTATGATAATAAAAAATAATGTAACAAAAGTGACAAAATAATTAGTGAAATTCGTATTCATAAATACATTATCTTAAGAAAATTTATCGTGTATTTTCCTCTTTCTCTCGTCTTGTTTTAGTGAAATAATAAAGTCTGGTGTAAAAAAAATTAAAAAAAAAAAAAAAAATACAAAAACTAACAAATTGAGATAGAAAGCAAGCGTTTTACATGTGTATAAAAAATACATTTATATTCATATTTATCAAATATATCTTCCATAGAAATCTTTTTTTTTCTATCCTTTTCTTGTCTAGTTTTGTGTACCAAGTTCGATGTACATTTTGGTATGACTATGTTCAAAATTGCACTGAATAATCATCTTGATATTTGTTACTTCCAACAATATGAAAATTTTCCCTTTATAGTCAATATTGACAAATGTAGTTCAGCCATCAAGCATTACTTTGCAATATTCTCTTGAAAACCGTCTACAAAATAGCTAGCCTGAAACCGTTCGTTTGATGATATATCGAATATTTAATGTTAATAATTAAAAACCTTTATCGCACAGTAGAATATTTGTCCAAAATCTCAATTTGCCAGATAAGTCCTCTTAAAACATGAAGGGCACCTGTTTTAGCAGTTACAGATTTCATTTTTTTCAACAGATTTGACGGTGAATCCTGATGTAATTTCGGAATTTCACTTATAAGAGATTGGATTTCACAAGGTTATAATCTGTCATATCTGTTTAATACTCACTTTACTGTCCCAAAATCCTGGTTGCAAAGGACAAACGAATGTTCTCTCAGAGGAAAGTCATCAGCAATCCTGTTAAACTTCTTCGGTGTTACTTCTAGAAAAAGTATCCTGCAGTGATGTTCTTATTTTGACCAGTGTACATCTCACTAAAAGCATACAGTTTTTTTTGCAGTTCCTAGAGTGATGTTAATAAACTAATGAGAAATTAGCGAATTTCATTCTGAATCCGTGATTTCGAAGCTCCTCTCCCTACATCCCCCCCCCCCCCCCCCCCCGCCGAATTTGTGAATCTACCATTACCGAAATTATGCTAGATCAAAGGAGTTATTTGTTTCTACTTCATCATGCCAATCTAGTTCTTCTATGATCTTGCCATTGTGTCTTATTACTATTTCTTCATTCGAGGTTGAGTGCAGAAAGGTCATAAGTCCGGGACTTACGCCCTTTCTGTACTAAACGAAAAATGTTACCCCTAAACAAAGTGCTTTGTTGTACAAGGATGGACTTGCCTGTTACACTAGTCGATGTCTCTACATACAAACATGGGAAAACCACAACTAACTCAATTTTTAAAAAAATTTTACCTATGCCCTTTTTGGAATAATCGATTCACGTACGGTCAGAAGCGCCCCGAACTTAAATTCTTGGGATGGCCAAAACTCTCCATTTGCCGAATGGAAATCCACATTTTGCCGAGTGATTACAAAATACGACAGACACAGAAGTACATCTAATAAAAAGGGAGTTCAGGCATTCAAGAATTACATTGTTATAATTATGTTCCCAAATTTGCCAAATCGTAAGGCAAAATTTTGCGAATAAGGAATTTTTTGGGAGGTCACTCTGACCTCCCATCGAGGCGCTCAAGCATATGTTGACAGAGGAGTGATGGCCTATGCAAAGATCATGCAAGACGCACACCGCTACATGTGCGGGATTCAGGTTCCATGAATACCCAAAAATATGGACAAGATGTCCTACAGAACTACGAGCTACTTTTTAGCTGTGCTGTTAACCCTTTGTTCATTTTTATGGATGATAATGCATTACCACATAGGGCCAGGCTATTTGATGACTATCTTGAAAGCGAAGATACTCACAGGCAAGCAATCCTGTGATCTTAATCCTATATTGAACACGCTTGGGATGGTTCTGGAACCCTTATAGTGTAGTTTCAACAAGTTGTGCATGCTGCGTGTACCCTCAGACCCCATGGAGGAAGGGGGGGCACATCCTTAAGGGGCACAAAGACCTAAGAAATTGAAAAAATAAAACTGTAAAAAACTCGCACTAAACCTTATTAACGTTACAAATATACATTGCTGGTCTGGGGAGAAGCCCAACATATTTTTTTGCAGGGGCCCAAAATTTATAGATCTGGACCTAGTTTCCTATAATTCTAAGACGATTCTTATTGAAAAAAAAAGAAAAACCTATACGTTATATGCTGTTTAACATGTGTTATTAAGTATAAAACTTTTTTTTTTTAGACGGGGCACCTTTTGATATCAGAACAAGTCAACAAATACGTATGCTTTATTCAAAATTTAATGAATCCACCACTGGAATGGAACAAAATGCAGCATTTACAAGTAATTTCTCTAAACAACACCCAAACTCTGTTGCAGAAAGAAAACCGAAATTCAGCAAAATATTCCCTGATCTAATTCAGGAGAGAGAAAACAGAACCTCTGACTGGAATGAATTGCAAGATTATGAAGTGGCAGATCTGAACAAATTTCAAAATCATACTTTTGAAGAAACGAAAAATAAGAACATTTCAGATTATTTCTATGACATGAATTTAGGTGAAGAAGATTTAATATTACATTTGCAAAGTGAAAAGGAAAGTTTTGAGGACGATGCATCATTTCTTATCAGTCAGTGCAAGAATTTTTGCGACTATGTCTTCAACGATATGACGCATGCCTTAGCACAGATTATTGGAAAAATTTGCTTCTGTTACAAAAAACAAGAGATTTTCCCTCCTTCCGTTAAAAGTGTTATGAAAAGTCATTCCCTCTTTGGCATTCAACAGCCATATGAATAACATGACTAATTACAATGTTTTAAAAGACAGTATTTGTTTCAACTCTTTTCAATAATTTATTTTAGTGAAATAATTTCTCTAAAAACTCCTCATAATGAAGCATTCTTTTGTACATGTTATAGGAACGTTTTCTGTTGCTGTCTTTGTTTTGTTAATTTCGTTTTAGTCAGCAAAGTCATCAAATGTCATACTACTCTGAAGTTCAATAGCTTAAAGCTGATAAAATGCTTTACTTAAATTTAGTCGAAAGAAGAAGAAATTAAGAACAATTTTCCTAAAAATTTCTTTTTAATGAACGCTAAGCAAACATGGATATGTTTTTTCTTTTTTTTTCAGAAAACACATTTTAATTCTTCTCAGATGCAAATGTGTATGCCGCTCGATTGTAGAACTATTTTGGACAAAATTTAAGTAAGTTCTGTTTGAATAAAACTTTTTGTTCAATGCCAGTCCAATGCCCATTTTGAATACATTTGTAATAAAAGAATTTTGAAAAAAAAATAGAACCGACTTCAAAATTGCTCTAAAAAGTGAAAAATAATTTTATTCTTTAAACACCTTCGATAATACTTTTAAACATAATTTTTGAAGTTGGCGCAAAAACATCATTCACAGCCATAACTCAACTACAAGTATAAATTTAACCAGGTCCAGTTTCTTCATTACCACATGCATTACGCATTGATGACAGCATATTTGAGTAACGATATAAATGTTTCGTTCCTAAGTTTGGATGATTTTTTGATAAAAATATGAACGAAGCATGGTTACAATGGATTTTACTTTTTGTTTTTGCGCCAACTTCAAAAATTATGTTTAAAAGTATTATCGAAGGTGTTTAAAGAATAAAATTATTTTTCACTTTTTAGAGCAATTTTGAAGTCGGTTCTATTTTTTTTTTCAAAATTCTTTTATTTCATTCTTTTTAGTGTAAATGTAGATATTTCAGTAAAAGTAAGAAGTTACCTAGTAAGAAGTGCGGCTCTATATCACTGTATTGCTTTAGAAAAGCCTTAATTCAAAATTATCATTACAATTACTATTAATGTTACAGTTATATGGCACCAAACTTTTATAACAATGAGTTTCATATTGTCGCGTAGATGAAGATAGTGAAGACAATGTGAAAGCCAATTGAAGCGAATACTCGTAAGTCTCAACTCGAGATCTTTATTCAGAACCACGAATGAACGTTACATCTCCTTATATACAACTTGAAAAAGTGCTGGAACTTTCCAAACTTGAAAAGATACAGAAATTAACAGAACATTCGAGAAAATACGAGAAACAGTAGAAACAAAATTTTAGTAAAATTCACTTTGTCATAGTCGGGATTTGAACCCGGGTTGCTCGTGTGGGAGACGAGAATTCTACCACTGAGCCACCGTTATCCACGGATGAAGAGAGCGAACTTCGCTACAATATGATTTTAATCATTTAATAGGGAAATTTACTGTTTTTTGCCCATAACTTTTTATCTAAAGAACAAATATGGTCAAACAAAGTAATGGGACCTAAGTTGAGCCACCCTCTATCCATTAAAAAAAGAATCATCAAAATCGGTTCACTAGGTGAGACGCTATGAGTGGACAAACAAAAAAAAACATACATACGGTATGAACTGATAACCGCCTCCTTTTTGAAGTCGGTTAAAAATTAAGTTATAAAAAGAAGCGCATTTCGATTCAGAGAATTTTTTATTATGATTATGGTTACTCACATGTATGGGATACTCAAACTTAAAATAATGGTTAGGTTATCAGGCAGTCTTCCTATATTTCTCCAAGTTTCCCAATCTTGGACTTGTCTATTTGTCAAATCTGTTCTGTACCCTTCATTCAATAGCATAGGGAAGTATGCAAAGAATCAAGTTTTTCTCAATAGCCATCAACAGCATCGTTGAACTACTGCCTCCTGTAGTTAAGGTCAGGGGTGCCGATTCCCCCAAGCTCGATGGCGCAAATTCCCCCCCAAAAATTTTCTCGCTTTCGAATCGGGTTAAACATAACAGTTTTTAGAGTGTTTAATTTCAGTCAATTTCACGGGGGAGGGGAGGGGGGGTAGCGCTAACAAATACCATTTGAACTAAAGTATTGTTGGATTGTTGACCCGCCTTGCCTTTGCAAATATTACAACGTGGACCTTGAGGAACAAGTTTTGGATACCCCTGAACAAGTTTTGGGTACCCCTGAATTTTGCTAGACTTTTTTTTTTTCAAGCGTATTTTCAGGGAGAGTGGATTCAACTTTCTAGCTTAGGATGGAGTCATTGCTAGATGTATACAGTATGAATCTTGAAACGGAAATTTATTGTTTTTTAAGATAGGGGGTCCGGGGGGACATTTTTCGAAATTGAAGTTTTAAAACCAGTTTTAGACGATCTCTGGTGATGTTAGGGGGGGTAAAAGGTTTGGTAGCTCTTTCCCGGTAATTTTTCAATATTGAAACTTTAAAATTGCAATTGTAGATAGTCTAACGCTGTGTTAAGGAGCGTTCTCTTTTGTTTTCAAAATTGTAGTTCTCAACACTCAGTGTTAGACTATCTGTGGTAATGTTAGGGAAAGAAGAGATCTTAGGGCTCGCACCAGGAATTTTTTTTTAATTTTAAGTCTTAAAAACGCTATCTATGGTTGGGGGAGAAGCAGTTTTCTGACTTTAAAGTTCTAAAATCGCAACTATAGCCGACCTTTGTGACGTTAAGAGAAAGAGTTTTCGGAAGCTCTTCTGGAATTTCCTCGAAATTGAAGCCCTGAAAACCAAATTTAAAACGGTTTTTTTAATAATGTTGACGATAGTAGAGGGAGGGGGGGGGGGGTGACGCTCCACTTAAATTTTCGAACTTGTAGTTTTAAAAACGCAGTTTTGATAGATCTTGATAATGTTAGTGGAAAGTGAGTATCGGTGCCTTTAACCCGGCAATTTTTTTAAATTGATGCTCCAAAAACGCAATTCTAGGCTTGTCTTTGATCGTGTTGAGGAAAGAGAGGGGAATCAGGGGCTCTCTCCTATAATTTTTTCAAAATTGCAGTACTAGAAACGCAGTTTTGGATGACTCTCATAAGGGTCACACGTCGAATCGTCTGATCCAGCTTTGAAACGGACACCAACTCCACGCTCCTTTACTGAAAAAGAGACAAGTCATTAAATTTTGGAATGCGTACCAGGGCCGTCGCTAGGTCCAGAAACTTGGGGGATGGGGGGGGTACGCTTTGACGGCCCCTTAATTGTTTCAAACTCATGTTCTAATATGCAGAGAGAGAGAGAAAGATCTCGGTTTCTGGTTTAGCAGGGATAGTCATATTACTAGACCTTAGTACTAGCAATATAAATTTAATCGTAAGGAGGATAATATTCAGTCAGAATTAGGGGGTTTCGGAGGGCTACCTTCTTGCATTATTTCGAAATTGAAGACATACAAACACAGTTTTCGACTATATTTTAAATTGGGAGGAAGGGGAGATGAGGTCCAGGATAGCATCTCCCGATATTTTTTCCAAATTTATGTTTTCAACATAATTGTAGGTTATATTTAATTTTGTTCAGAAGAGGGGGCCCGGGGGCTCTCCCCGAGAATTTTCAAGATTGTTATTTGAAAAACACAGTTTTAGACGATCTGTGGTGATGTTAAGGGAGGAAAAGACTCGGGGTCATCGTTCTATAATTTTTCAAAATGCTAACTTCAAGCACGCATTCCCGATTGTGAATTATTTCTTATTATGACACGTAAAGGGGAGTCTGGGGGTTTTTCCACTGTGAAAATTGTATTTCGAAAAATGTAGTTTTAGACGATCTATGGTGATATTAAAGAAAAGAGTGATGCGTCCCATGAGCCCCATCTCGAAATTTTTTGAAATTTTGAAGCCTTAAAAACGCGATGAGTGACTCTTTTTTGTTAAAATGTAGTGTCCCGCCAGTTTCTAGAAATTAAAGCTCCGAAAACGTAATTTAATCCAACCTTCGATGAAAAGGGAAAGTGGAGTTTTGGGCTCGCGACCAGAAGTGGTTCGTAATTGAAGCACTAAAAGCGAGATTTAAAATATTTTTCGATGATGTTGGCGAGAGAGAGTGGGGGGGGGGGGGGGGGGGCAAATTCTCTCGAAAACTTTTCGATTTGTTGAAACCACAGTTTTAGAAGATTTTTGGTTATGTTAGTGGGTGGAGAGGGAGTCCTCCCATGGCAAATTTTCAAAATTGAAATTCAGTTAACGCAATCGTAGACGATTTTAAACACTCTTTAGAGGGGTAGAACCCACCGAAACATTTTCTGAATTGAAGCCTTTACAATGAAATTTTTGAGGATCTTCGGTAATATTTGGAGAACGAGAGTTTCAGGACGCCTCAGGGAGTTTTTTTTTTTCAAATTAAAGTAGAAAAGACGAACTTTATTCGGCGTTTAATGATGATGAATGATTATTGAGAGGGCGTTTCTCGGAGGTTACGTTGGGAGCACTCTCACGGTTTTTTGAAATTGCAGTCCTAAATACTCATGTGTATGCCATCTTTGGTTACCTTAGGGCAAGGGATGGGGTTTCAGAACGATTTCTCGGGATGTTTTCAGAACCTAAGTTTTAAAAACTCACTTACAGGCCAGTTTTGGGGACGTAAAAAGAAGGGTTTGGAATTCCCCACTCTTCCTTTCAGTTTGGCTACGTCCTTCCTATCTTCATTGTAAATTTTAGTTATTGATAAACATATTGTGGTAATTTTGTAGTAAGTTACCGCTCTAAAGCCAGGGCTAAGGCAGAAATACTTAAAATACACCGGCAGCTCAGTTATTCATTCCGGGGACTGCAGTTTCGTGCTTTTTAGCACTCATCAGCCCGGAATAGGAATCACATGAGCTGGAGGCGAAAAATCTCTTAAGGGAGCCAAGAGAGCCAAACAAACTGGTAGCTAATGCAGAATTAGCAAACCAGATGAGCGACAAATGAATAACTGAGCTGCCGGTGTATTTTAAGTATATTGTGGTAATATTTTCTTCCAATTTTCCTTTGCTAAACACGATGATTTGCTTGAATTTTCCATAATAAAGTTTTCAATTTCCCGCCCAATATTTTTAATTTCTTGCAATACAAGCATTTACGGCTTTAGAAAAAGGACTTATAACATTTTAAACGGATGTGGTAATTTTTTGCGGTACCCTATAGGTCTCTATTCCACTTCATTTTATTTTAAACATGCCTTTTCCCACTTGCATCTCTTGATCAAGCTTTGATTTACTTACGATTTTTGCATTCAAACATTTAGAACTCTTGTTGTGAGTATTCATTGCAATATTTTGATTCTCCACTTAGCAATGATTTTCAGGACAACATTTTTCATCAAAAAAAAAAGAATGTTTTGGCGACCCCTATCCTTTGAGCTGCTTTAATGAAGCTGTAATATTTATTTATGTATTTTTTTAACTGAAGAACCATGAAGCATGGTTTTTTATAACCAGGGCCGCCGAGAGACAAGGCGTGCACCATGTTACTTTGTTCGGCGGTCCTCCCTCCCGTTATGCTAATTTTACTCGATGCATAATACTTTAATTTGAGTTAGCTCATAGTTTCCGACTATGCAGACATACCCACTCTGCGGCCTAGTGAAGAGTGTATTGTTCTGATTTTTTTTTTTTTTTTTTTTTTTTTCGCGTTAATAAAAATGAAGTGTACATCTTTCCGCCGCTCGTACTTAGATACTCTTAATAAAAGAGAATCATAGATGATCTAAAATTGTATTTTAAGATTACATTTTCTATTCTGATTTCACAGAAAAAATACTTTTTGCCACTATTATTTCAATTGTTCATTTATAATTACTATTTTAATTTTTTAAAACAACGATTTCACATTTTCCATTTTTCTTCATTAGTTGCATCGCTAAAATTATATTGGCGGCCCCACTTCTGAAAAACTATATGGGGGGGGGGGGTACAGTGATGGCCCTCAAGAGTACGCGAAAAAGTATTGTTAATGCATCTATTTCTTGTTGAATGAGTTTAAATATTTTTTCTTTCCAAAATTCAAAAATGTCATGTTCTAAAGAAAAAAAAAGCCTTCTGAAAAAAAATCCCCCCCAAAAATTTTGATGGCGCAACTTGCGCCATAATCCCCCCCTGTGGGCACCCCTGGTTGAGGTAAGATGTTTAATGTTGATTTCTAAATTGAGTTTTTGTTATACAGGGTGGTTGTAAAATAACGTGAGGTGTTCAGAGCCCTCTAGCGAGTGAAGTATTGCACGAAACATTGCCAAATTTAATGAGCGTATGCAGCAGATCATGGGATTTCTATTTCTGAAATTAAAAAAAAAAAAAAAAAGTACCAAAAATAGTCACCAGGGAAATTTTTGGCGTTGAAAAGGTGTATTACTGTGAATATTGAAAGATTAAATGCTAACTGAAAAAATATGCATTAATTGTATTCACAAAATATGATTTTTACTAACAAATGAGGTTCAATATGACCAACATCGAGATTTTCCAGGTACTGCATACAATGCACAATATTTTCCACACATCCGAAGTGGGGGGGGGGGGGGGGGGGATTAATTTCTCCTGCCTGTAATGTTATTTGAGTTTTCAAAATTGAGATATCGGGAACATGCCCTATATACACAACACTGTTAAGAAATCATCATGGCGAAACGTCACAAGGTGAAAGATTGGGCGACCACGGTGGTCATACCATAGGAAATGCATGACTAATAAAACTGCAATAAAAGAAAGGTTGCCGCCATATACACAGTATACCCAGAGCTGCCAACTTTTGAAAATCCAAAATCGTAGCAGCATTTTGCAGAGGGGAGGGGGGGGGGCGCTGCTGCAGATTTAAACACACACAGTGATGAATTGTCAACAGCAGGGCCGGATTAGCCATAGAGCAGAAGTAGCAAATGCTACGGGCCCCGCGCCATGAGAAAAAATTCTAGAAAAAAAAAACTACTTTCCGTACTTTAACCCGTTTAAATTTCTCTCTATCTTTCTCTTTTTATTTAGATTTAGCTTTTCTAAATGCTCAGGTAAATTAAAAATCTCATTTTCCGATAGATTGCTTTCAGAAATTTCTCCCATTTCTTAGTGGAAGGAGAAAAAGCTCCCTTGGGTCAGAAAAGTTTTAAAATTGGCCTAAAAATTACAATTTTAGGCAAAGTTTGGAGAACAGAGAATTGGGTTTTCTCTGGATTTTTTTTTTTCTTTTTTCAAAATGAAGTCAGTTTTAAACGTATCTTAGGAAATTTAAGAGAGTTACGGTCCTAAAACTTTCAGCTATTCAAACCTAAAAAAAAAAGTTTTGGTTGTTTCATAACATTAGAGAAAAGGGGAAGGGGTTCTTTCCTGAAATTGTGCTCAAAACTGAAGTCAATTCCAGGCTACCATTGGGAGGAAAGGGTTTGAGGGAACGACCCATGGTATAGCTGAAAACAAAATTTCAAGCTATGTGGGAAGATTATAGAAAGGGATGAGGGTCTAAACTCCCCCAGAAATAATTCTGACTTTCAAACCGTGGTTTTAGATTATCACTGGAGACATTATCGGGGGGGGGGGGATACGGGTTTGCTTCGCAAAATGTTAGAAACTAAAATTTTCAAGACATAGGCTAACTTTAATTCTAACTTTAGGTAAAGAGTGATGCTTTGGAGCCTTTCCCCCGAATGTTGAGAAGCTAGGGAAATAGGTGGGTATTATCCTTTGGAATTTTTTTGAAATTTTGAAATTGAGATGGTTTAAGGGTTTTCTCTGGAATTTTTCGGAATTTAGGCTCTAAAAACTCAAATTTAAGCAATTTTTGTTGATAGCACGAGAAGGAGGATGCTGAAATTCTTAAAGTATAAAATCCTAAAACCACATTTTAAGGCTCTCTTTGGTGATGTTAGACAAGGGAGGGGAAAGGGTTACCATCCAGAAATTGTTTAAAAGTGGCTTTCTTCTTAAAGCTTTCGAAATTGGAGTCCTGAAAAGGTAATTATTAGTCATCCTTAAACTATTTTTGGTTACTTAACTTCATGTCAATTTATCACCCTCAAAATTTTCCGCCCGTGACACGAGCCCGTAGATCCAACACTGTAAACAACAATGAGCAAAATTAAGAGATCATGATAGAAGAAAAGAAAAAAATTCTGAGACTTCACACTTATGCAGAGCGAAATAAATGAATTGTTAAGAGAATATTACTTTTTGATGAACTAAAATAATTATGTGTAGAAGAAAGACTTTAAATATCGTTTTTAATTTTTTCCTCTGAATGGGAGGGAACTAAAAAGCTGTCACCCATGCCCCGAACCTAACCCCTTTCTTTTGCATCACCAAAGGTAGCTGAAATCTTTTTTATTCGACCTTGAAATTCAGAAAAATTCAGTAAAGCTCTAGAACTATATCCACAGTTATGTTTTCATGCATGTTATTAGTACACCCCCCGTCTCCGGGAAGAAGTGCTATATTGTTTACAATATCATTCGAAAACGAGGGCCCCTTGGAAACATTTGCTACGGGCTCCGCGCTGGCTTAATCCGGCCCTGGTCAACAGTATAAAGAACAAAAACAATGATACTTAACAATTTTCAAATATGATACAGAAAATATTAATATGGAATAAAAAAAATTATTCTTCACGAAATTTTTTGGCCGTTTTTTCCGCTTTTTTGCCGAAGATTCAATGACTGGATCAGCGTTGAGATCTAAAAACCAATCCATCTTTACACCATGCAACTTTCGAGGAGAGATGCTTGTTGCGCAGAGACCGTCAGCCACACGTGTAGAAGTTTAATTTTCTAAACTCTCCGGGGTTTTTTTTTTTTTTTTCGTTTTTGGGATTATTAATTTAAAAACAGAAAATCGTAATTTTTGGACCCACTTTCGTAGGATTGTAGTTTAAAGCTGTAATTTATAGAAACTGCGACTTTTTCGTAGCAGTTGGCAGCAATGAGTATGCCTAAAGTCCAACGTGGGGTAGTGCACCATCTTACTGTCCAACCACAGATTGCATGGAATTTTCAAACGTCTTGAATCTATGTGAATAAGGGGGAAAAGTAAAAATTTGATGCGCGTATTCCGCTCATTTGAATGAGTGCTTCTGCAAAAGTTGACATTGGTAAAAAATAACAGATTCGTCCATTTCCGGCTGTAAAACGGATGTTTGTCTTTCCATACAATCCCTGGTCAGACTGTACATGAAAAGAAATCCTTGCTGTTGCACAAAAATTTCTTCCTGACGACTTTTGGTATTCTTCTTCTATTGTTACAAATTGAAATTTCTTGTTGGTTTTACTGAACCTCATTTGTAAGCAACAAACATTTGTAGCATAAAACTTGATGTGTGCTGCATTTTTTGGCATTTAATTCTTCAGTATTTGCAAGTAATACACTTTTGCAGAGTCAAAATTCACCCTGGTGGTGACGTTTGGTACAAATTTTTTTTATTGTAGAAATCAAAATCCCATGGTCTGCTAGGTAAGCCTATGAAATTTGGCAACTTTTCGTCCAATACTTCACTTTCTAGAGGGCTCTGAACATCTCACGTTATTTTATAACCACCTACCACCCTCTACAACACGAGTATTATTATTGAAAGAATTACTAATAGTGTGTTTTTGTTCTAAATTGAAGAGGGAAAGGGGTAATGGGAGTCACTTATGCAAAATATCAAATTAAACTTTTTAAAAATTCACATTTTAGGTACTATAACGAACAAGATATTATTCTGAAATACAGTTCAATCATAGTTAGAAAAATGATTTTGTAATTACTGGTTTAAATTAAAAACATACCTGCCAACCTCAGAAGGAAAAAAAACCAGGAAATTCCACTAGAGGTATATAGGTGGTTCACCAGCGATATATCTTCACAACAGAATTATTTAATTATGCTTTTAAACAACATGAATACTAAATTTAAAGTGATAGGGGATTTTGTACTGATGTAAGCAAATTGGAAGCAGCGAGAAAAATATAGTGCAAAGGAAAAACCAAATAATTAGGAGTGAATTTGTTTAAAGTTTGACTACTAAAATTCAAAAAAAAAAAAAAAAATCAATATACAATGAAAATAAAATATAAAATAAGTAGGTATAAGATAGCACATGTTAAAAATATCTGCAAACTTTTAAAATAATTGAAATATTTTCAAGATGCAGAAGGATTGAAATCTGCTGCGATTTTCGGCAAAGCACGTGCTTTGTTGAACATGCAATGTGGAAAGCATCCAAAAAATTAATTTTCACTAAATCAGTTATTAATTGGAAAAATTCTTATTCCTTGATATTGGTAGACTATAAAAGGGTGCCATGTATTGAGAAGAAAGTGAAACTTTTTAATCATTGACTGATAAAACTGCAAAAACGGGAGACTCTCGTTAAAAACAGTAGAGTAGGCAAGTATGTAAAAAGGACTTTGAACATGATTTTGATTGTCCACGAATTATATGGGAGTAATTGAGATAATCCTGGAAACAATGAGAGTCAGCATGGTCTTGTCGCACACCTCGCCATCTGCTGAATCCCACCTAAGGTTCTAATCACCTGATCAATAAGGCGTCGGACTTGTAACTGAAGGGTCCCTGGTTCAATGCCAGTCGGTCGAAGATGTTCCGTGTTTGCTAATAGTGACTGGGGCAGGCTAAATATGTCGTGGTCACACACTCTTTCAAGTGAATCAATACCCCTGGAGGGTGCTGAATCAGTGATTGTTTAGTTTTATAGATAAAAAGTGGCAACAGTGGTTGTAAAACCTTTTAAAATATAATTACATTTAAAGATAAAAATATGGAAATGTAACTAGTGAGTGCTCAGTTGATAAAAATGTATATGAAAACTTAACATATATATTTGGCATTGTAAGAGTTGTTCGAAGAAAAAATAAAATGCCACGGAAATATAAGTTCGTTGCTTGAGGCACCTAGGGCCTTGCCCCTTATCCTCTGGTGTGCAATGTTGATAATTCCCCGGTTGAGGACTGGGCTTTATTTTGACGCAGAAGATGATTGCGTCGATGTAAGAGGGATGTGGCTTCCTCTAACAGGAGTAACCATAATGGTTAGCCAAGGGCTCAAAAAAACAAAATGAAGAGTTTGACTTTGTAGGTAGGCATTATTGATTCTATTTAAACATCTTTTCTGTTGAATATGAGGTTCAGAATTGTGTACTTACGCCTAAAGAAGCTCTTTAACTTTCAAAGCATTCGACGCATTACAGTTTAAAAATAGCAGAGATTTCGGTGAAATTTCGGTTGCTCTAACAGTGATTGTTCGGCTTCTGGTCTGGATCCAAAAAACAGAGCTGTATTCAGAGTCCCATTCAATTGGTAAAACCACAAATAGTGATAGATATGTGGGACCCTGGAGTGTGATATTATGTTGAACCCCGGCCAGTACATTCTGCATATGTTCACAGTCCACAAGATGTGCCTCTATTCAACATCTTATTATTGTGGGAAATTTTCTATCTATTAAGACGCAAAGCGATTGAAATTATAATTTGGTACTACATGTGATCTCCATTAATATTATGGTTATACCAAGAAAGTACCATGTGATTTCTTTCATTTTTCACTTTTCTAAGCTGAAACAGAAGTCCAAACTTCCTCAATTTGGTTCCTTGATCAAAATGAAACAAAAAAAAAAAAAAGAAGAAACTTATGAAGTAAAAATCAAAGTTGAGAACTGTTCTATTCGCTTAAGGCAAGAAACAACAATTTTATTTGATGCCACTCTTTTCATTTCTAGTCGACTTTACTTGTAAATAATAAAAAAATGTAGCTAAACAACACATTGGCTTTTGAGTTGATATTAAAACATAGAAATTATCAGTTTAAATAAAAGTTAACTGAACTAATTATGTAATGGCATTAACGCTAGTTTTACAATCTGTGGTGCCTAAATTCAAATTTTTGGGATGGCAGAAATTCTCAATATGCTGAATGAAACTCCAATTTTTCCCTCAATAATAAAACGCGAGTATGTACACAAAAGAATATCTAATGAAAAATGACATTTGGGCATTTATTTAAATATTTATTAGTATTATTATTTTATTTATTTCTTTATTTATTTATTTATTATTATGTTTTTTTTTTTTTTTTTTTTTTGCAATTTGGTTTCCAAATTTGCCGAATCATCATACAGAATTTGCTGAATGATAATTTTTTGGGGGGTCACAGTGATGCCCTATCGGGACGCCCCTGCATATAATCAATTGTTATTTATGTGGAAAGATTAAATACATTTTTAAGAGGAATGTTTTGAATCTGAGAACTAAACATTGTTCTTCCCTTTTATTCATAATTCCACTGGTATCTAAGAATTAAAAAATCCTTGCGATAACAACATTAACAAAATAATCTATACCACATTAGTATTGACTTTGTTTCATAAATACATGTTTACCATGGAAGTAAGATTTTTCAAATCATAATATTATTCAACCTCATGAATACAACACAAGAAAGAAGAAACAAACAGTTATTAAAAAACATCAAACATACTTCAGAAAGATTCCTTTCCTGTGAAATATATATTTATATTCTTTATATTTTTCCTTTGCTTAATGGCGTGGATAGCAACGATATTTGAGCTAAATTGTAAAATGATATTCAGATCATCGCCTACAAAGATACATAATGGACTTACCACTCAATCAATTGAAAACTCCTTGTTACTGGTAGGAAAGAGAAATGCAACCCTTCCAAAACAACGCCTTTCCCCTCCCCTTACCGAGGAAGCAATTGACAAGAAGAGAGCAGCATTGACAAGAGGGCTGTAAAGCACATGGCCTAGGGCCTAGAATCAGAAATCAAACCCTACACCCATTCTGTCTCGCTTCGCAACTACACAAATTTCTGTCTGATGTTGGTGACAGCAATTACGGCACAATAAACATAGAACAAAAATACCTACAACTTTCACGTACTTTTCAGATTCCCAAGCCACAAAAAAGGAATTATGTTTGCAAAATACTTTTGTATAGAAGTATGTCCCTAATGAAAAATGCATTTTTGGCATTCGAATTAAAATGCTGCCCCTAAAATTTGCCGTCCCAGACAGGGGTTCGGTTTGTCCAGCTTTAGAGCCACTCCTGCCATTATGTGGCCCTGCCGACCATATTAATTGCTGATAGTCATTAAAAAATTTTATATTGGTTCCACTACCTAGTTTATCATGAACCCCAATAACACTATGTATATGCTGAGTTTCATGATTTCAGAAGGTGAGTAGAGGGGTCAGAAAGAGCATAGTGTAGCATATCGGTGCTTTTCTACTAGGTCAGAAGCCGGGCTGGAATATTACTTACTTTCATTTTCTTTTTAAAACATAATTTCTAAGTAAAAATGTGTAATCTGACTCTATTCAAATCTGACTCTTTTCTAAAATGAATAGTTATCAAACCACATAACAAAAGATAACATTATTTCAAAATGCAAAAGCCAAAATTAGGGCAGAGAGCATAAGGGATCCCACATTAAGCTACTTACTAAATTTATTTGGCATCAGGTTTTTTTTTTTTTTTTTATTTCAATATAATTCATAGTAGCCAATGTAAAATTTTATAACATTACACTAAAAAATCCAACCAGATTTCTAAATAATCTCCCTCTTCCCATATAGGTCAATGAACAAGGCGCAACAACATTGCCCAACAGTTTAGATTACTTTCTTTTTTCTTCAATGAGAAAAAAATTGACAATAACATTAGATTGTAGATCATTTTTCTGTGGAGGTAGGTATTTTTTTTGTAACAGAGGTACTCAATTTAACCTTAAATAATAAATACAGTTCTTTATTAAAATATTAAATAAATGTAAATTTTAAAAAGTGAGGATGATCTTTAGCAACAACTATCAAAACAAATGAGGTGAAGCAAAAAAATATTTCATTCATTACCAGTTACTTGCTCCTGTATCAGAAAATGATATACCCATAAAATAGTTCTAATTTCTTAAAGGATCAACAGAATAAGTTTCAAAGCAGAATAGTTTTATTTCCAAAGCTGCTTTTATGCAAAATTAATTTGCAAACTTTTACCCAAGTATGTTGCATTTTACAATTTTATAAAGATTTAAAAGTTTTGTTTCAATTCCTCTATTTCAAAATCTTTTTTTTTTTTTTTCTACTAATCATAAATTTTGAGATAGTAGTCAGCAAACAACAAAAATGAGGTTAAATTCCAATCTATTAATTTGAAACAAACCTTTTCCTCTATTACAAGTTCTTAAATTCAGTAATTTATGACCTAGGATAACTCATCTAGTTTCTAGTGGTAGACTAAAATCTACATTAACAATTGATGCTTTAAACAAAACAATATTAAAAACTACAAAATGCCTTTTATTAGTATTTAAACAATAAAGTCTATGTTAATACATTTATAAATAACACAATAAAGAAACACTTGACAATAAATTGCACAAAAAAAATCAAAAATCTTGTACTATAGCAGGAAACTAAAAGTAATAACAAGATGGACCGGATTCAGCATTGAGAAACATAACTGGGCAGTTTTTAACATAAAAATTCATCACTGGATTGGCTACATGTACTGTAAAAGGACTTACTTGCAATTCTAAAATATGAATATGCAAATTATTACGCAAATTTTTGATTTAATATATTTTTCAAAGCTGTAATGCAGTGGGTGCCCAACTTTTTTTATAAGAGGTCTGTGTCTTATTTTGAGATGAATCTTGTGAGGAATGAAGACCTTGTGGACTAGAGCACAGATGAAATTCAAATGTACGAGTATATGATTTTTTTCTAGATAACATGGGAATACAAGGAAAAGGAAAAAAAAATACAAATTAAGAATTGTAGTTATCATTTCAACTACGCTTATTTTTACATAAATACAAAGTTTTCATTTGTATTTTAAAAACCAATTTCACTATTTGGCTTCAAAATTCGCAACAATAATTTATAATAACGAATAAACACTATTGGCTGTTTTGAAAGTCACTGCATATGTTTTTCAATTCTTACCATTAAACACAACAACCGGCCACGTAGATCAAATTCTCGGGCCTCATATGAACTGCAAGCTGTAGGTTGCACACCACTGATATAAGGTGATATTTGTTGCTCCAGTTCCTTTAAGAACCTAATGATCTCATATTTTATTCAAATTAAACCAATAGCAGAAGTTAAGCTGAGTCATTGTATAAGTTATTTCTCAAAACTATACCACAGAAGTGACCTTAAAGGGCTGATCCGTTATTAAAAATGCTAATAGATTGTTTCCTCTAGTGGTCAGAAAAGTCTGATGCGAATGGGGAAGCCCTGGGTTTGAATTCCAGCTTGGGCATGGATGCACTTTCTCTCTCCTGTGCTTTCTTTGTGTGAATGCATTGCGCTGTGAATGGTTGCCTACCCTATAAACGGGTTCTGATAACATGTGTATACTCTGGAAGTCGGACTTCACACCAAATTAAGGTATAGTTGAAAAAGTGAAGCAACGCATACCAAATTGCTAGCCTAGCTGGCACAAGACAATAATAACAACAAATCAACACTAAACAGCTTTTTTTTCTGGTACTTTGGTTTAAAAAAAATTACAGATTGTGATGCAAGCAGATATGGTGCAGGAGTAGTGATATCTCAACTCTTCATTCCTATGACGTTCTCATTGCATTTATGTCATGAAGATTAATATTAGCAATAACAGTCAAGGGGAGCAGTGGTGTAACTGGCTGATGAATTAAGCTTTGGTTAATATAGTTGAATTTATCAACTTCAACATTGGAAGCTTATGTTATTCAATAAAAGCAGAACTTTTGTCGGCCAATCTCCCTACTTGTTTTTTTTTTTTCTAAAATTAAAACCATATAACTCCACTGAAAAAGTTTGTACCACCTACCTTTCAGTTAACAGCCTAATGAGCTAGCCAACTGAGTCATGGAAGCTTGGTCGCAGATAAATTGTTAAATGATTTTATAACTAAAGCTTTGTGCATGTGCATCAAAGTTAAAACGCTTTTTTATCTTTTTTTTTTTTTTTTTTTTCCAGTTCACTATGCCCACACAAAATACCACAAGAAGCATAGCTTCAAAAATATTTGAATATATCTAAAGAGGCACTTTCATTGATAATTAGAGTAACATAATTCCAAGAAATTCACTCTACTTAAAGATCACAGACCAACAGTCACCATATTTCCAAACAAAAAGAAAACACGCCATTGGTGTTAAATTCCAGAATTAAAAGACAAACACTTTTGATTATACTGTTCATTACCAAAAGGGAGAACATAATGTCAATACAAGCCCACTTCCTGACAAATACTTCACAGCCCTCTATCATTAGCATAGTGAAGGAAGGAGATAGAAGAGTTAAAACCCACCTATTAACATGAAGAATTAAAATTACATGTATATACAAAGTTGTGGCAAAGGGGGATAGACAACAAAACAGCCAGAACCTTTGGTTTTACATCAAACTGCCAATCCTGGTATGATAATCAGGGTATTTTGTAATGAATGGGACAAAAGAAAAGCAAACCCTAAATCAAATCAATAGTTAAACTTTAGCTAGCTAAATTTCTACAGATACTCAATGTGTACTTTCAGGTGGGCCGCGGTGGCTTGATCGGTAAGGTCTCGAATTTGTGACCGGAGAGCCCCGGGTTCGGTTCGATTTTAGATGGTCGAAGATCCACTGTCTTCATTAGTGGTGACTCGGGAACGTTAACTATGCACATTGTCTTTAACAAAATCCCATAGAAAAATTCACAAAGGGATCTCAGTGATCAATACAGCATTGGTATATTGTATAACACAACACAAACAACCAATCTGACAATGAGGGATAAACTATCAAGCTGAAACTGCTTTCTCCGCTGTTTAATAGATGTTCAAATTTGATTAAAAAAAAACTATGACTATGTAGCAGTTTTTTATCAAATTTCGTGCAAAATGCCTTTGAATGGTGATAAGTGATGATTTTTTGGGGCGTTCCAAAATTGCATGCTTCTCCAGCATGTATGATGCTATTTTGATAAACTGCCCATAAGGACAAATTCGTAATCCTCAAATTCTTCGGTGTTGCTATGTAAAACTTGGAAAATGGTAGCTTCAAATTCTAGTTCCATATAAATAAATCACTAACAGAATTTTTATTGAGATATTATTGTGGTTCAATTCAATATGAAACGCCTAGTTTAGATTAAAAGTCTATAATGACCTACCTCCCTCCTCATGAGAAATGCTAGGAGCAAACCTTCTACAGAAGAAAACTGTAGCTACACTAGCCGTGTATTTATATTTGTACACATTTATACACTATACATGATACCTCTTTCATCAAGAAAAATTTCTGCCTATTACACTACCATTAGATGCCAGGTCATTTACCGTTAAATGTTTTCACCCCATGCAAAAAAATTAAAAAGCAATCAAAAATTAGTCTATTTGAATTGATTTAAGGATTATCAAGTATCATCAATTGATTTAACCTTTATGAAAAAGGGTATATTTCTTTATCATTATCAAAATAAAATTATTTTTCATAAAAAGTTACGCACAGTATCAAGAAATTCAGCTGGTTTCTCACTGTGAACCCAATGACCTGCTCCAGGTATTACAACAAACTGGGCCTTCGGAAATAATTTTCTTATGTAAGGATAGTCTTGCTCTCTGAAAAGAATATATATAAAAAAAAAAATAGATGAGTGCAAATAAAAGTCAAGAAAAAGATGATAAAAATTTATTTATATTCAATTATAATATTTTTTAAACACCTTAGCTCATACAAATAATTTTCAATGAAAATCTAACTTAATATTAGAAGCTATGACTCTTATAGTTCAAATTTTATATTTCATACTTCCATTTGTTGACTATAGTAGGGGCAAACCTAACTTGGCAGCATATCTTAATCACAGCATTACAAAGCTGTAAGGTTAGGTTTGCCCCAAATAACTAATAAAGTAAGAGTTTCTTTTCGTGAAAAAATCTTCATTCAGTACTTAGTATGTCAGTACTGTAACATGAAGAAAACACGAAACCAGAAAAAATAAAGTGGAATTTACCAATAACTACAAACCTCATGATAAAGAACTGAACTATATTGCTGTTGTTGCTCTACTTTTTTTTTTTTCATTTCATTTCATTTTCATTTCTTCATTTTTTTTTCATTCGACTTTTTTAATGTTTTTTTAGTTCTAGCTTCTTGAATTTTTTATTTTCTAGTTGGGTCTTTAGCAAAATAGTTAATTTTTCACTTTGAAATTTGAAACATATTTTGGCATTGCTGATATTGTTTCTTTGCTTTTGAGCTTCTAAGCAAGTTCTTTGGACTATCCTCACCGCACCCATTTGCATATACTTAAAGCAAAAAGTATTTTAAAACTTTCTAGAGCCTGTTAACAGGGTCGGACTAACACTCTGTCAGTCTGTGCCTTGACACAGAGCAAAAAATTTGAAGGGCGCAAAATTACCTAATCAAAGTAAGAAAGTATCACAACTGAATTTCTGTAAAAATAAAATATAGCAAGGGAGAAAAAGACGGAAAAAAAACAGTAAACAAAATCCTAAAAATAAAAACTATCTAATTCATACATGACTAAACCGTTTTCAAAGTTTTGCCACAAAGAGAAGTGAAGGAGGGGGGCAGCATTAAAAAAATACAGAAAAACACTTTATAAAGCGATAGTGGGAAAACATCCATAAAAAATCCATGCGTAAAATTGCTCATTTGTATTCATAAAAAATGTTTCTACAACAGATTTTTTTAATGCAAAAAAGAGTAACAGAAAGGCAACTTTTATTCACAGATAAAGAGGGTGGACCGTGAAGCCTCCCGATCATTTACTCTAAACTCAGTCGTTACCTAAAAATTGTATGAACTAAAGGATGTTAGTTCTTTTGTAATTTTGACTAATTGCATTGATTTAAAAATCATTTCATAGACAGAGAATTGTCTCAGAAAAAGAGGGTGCAGGAGGTGGAGTAATCCCTCATTTTTTTAGAGGAGGAGCCCCCCTCTCCAGGGCAATGTCATTCAACAGTGGCGTATATATTTAAATTTTAATTTGGATGGGGCCAAGTTTAAGGACTTCGGCCACTCCCCCACATTTCTTTCCTAATGAGAATTTTTTAGAGGTGGAAGCAAGTGACAGATCATGAGTTTTTCTAAGGTGGGGCAAACACTTGATACTGTCATCCTAATTATGATTTTTTATTAAATTTTCTCTCTTACTTTATTTATTTCTAAACGTAGAAAAGGAGAGAATTCATAAAACTAAGATAAGTTTAATACTGAGAAATTCTTCATGTGTAGCAGTGCAACTTCAGTGTTGCCAGATTGGGGGAAATTTCCCCATTTTAGGGAAATTTGGTGCTTTTTAGGGAAATGGGTTTTGAGGGGAATTCTTTGGGGAAAAATTTTTTCTTGGGGAAAACCTGGAGGAAAAAAAAAACTCAAGGAAAAAAGAATTTTTTTCGTATTTAGATTCGCGTCAAGAAGTAGTAGTTACATTGTTTGTATCAAACAACGTTGGTTTAGCTTTAATCAACTTTAAGGAATTCGCATTTCGCATTATGTGGAATATTATGCTACGGAATTTGCATTAATGTTCCGCGTGAGTAACTAGTTGATACGCGAAATGGGTAAAAATAAGTGTGAAGAATGTTCTTGGATAAATATATACAAAAATCATAGTTTAAATGTACATACAGAAGCAGAGTAGTAAATGCAAGTAGAAAAAAAATATTTGGCTATTTCTCATCTCTTGGTCAGGCACTTGTATTTTGACTAGTGGCACTTGCATGGCTTTGCCCGTAGTAGAAAATTAAAAGGTCTTTTGGTTCCCCTGTATATTTACAAATAATGCATGGTGAATTTCTCGCCAATTGGCTTGCCCATGTTACGGTTCCACTTTATGATAGCTTGGTAATTTACTCGTCCATCTTATGATAATTTTGCTCTGAAAAATGTTTTTAAAATTGGAATAGAAAAAGAACAAAATCGAATTTTCGAAAAATCGCTTAAAGGTGCACACCCCTATGCTACCAACTACTTCTTTGCGAAATTTCATGAAAATCGGTCGAACGGTCTAGGCGCTATGCGCGTCACAGAGATCCTGACAGACAGAGAGACTTCCAGCTTTATTATTAATACAGATAAAGAAAAAGATATTGATAAAGAAGAAAAAAAAAAGCCAAAATGGGAAGAAAAAAAAAATTGGGGAATTTTATAAGAAAATTTGGCTATTTGGGGGAAAAAAATTTTTCATGAGACAAGAATATTAGAGGAAGTCGATTCATTTTCTGAAAATATTAGTAGAAAAATTTTTTTTGAATCTGGGGAATTGTGGTAGAAAACATCGCTTTTTGGGGAAAAATTGGAAGGGATTTGGGGAAATCTGGATTTGACCATTTGGCAACACTGTGCAACTTATCAATTTGAAGCAAAATGGATACACCTATTTTAATCTATCTCTAGCTACGTCAGAGAAAGAAAAGATGGATGTAGAGGGCCTGGGTGTAAATCCCCTAAAAAATTTTTGACATTGAAGTTGTAAAAACACCTTTTTAGTCAATCATTCAGGTTATAAAATGAAGGAGATGTGTGTATGGAAGAAGGGGCTGCCTGGAAGAAATATTCAAAATTGAAGTAAAACATAAACACTTTTGGTATATATAGGGAATAGGGGAGGTTTGGTTTCTCTTCGGAACTTTTTAAAAAATTGAAGCTAATTTTAGGCTATCTTTGATAACATTAGGGGATCGGGGTTCCTCTGAACCATTACTAAACTCTAACTGAAACTGTTCTAAATAAGCAATTTATTTATGTTATCTTTAGGGACGTTAAGGGAATTGGGATGACTCAAGACAACTCTGCCGAAATATTTCGACACTGAAGACATTTTTGTTAATAATAGGAGAAACGGAGGTGGTTCCCTCCTAAATATGTTTTCAAAACAGAAGTCAATTTTAGATTATCTTTGGGATGAGAAGGAAGAGTTCAGGGATCCTTGCTTGAAGGGTTTCCGAAATTCAAAAGCGCAATTTCAATTTAACTTTAGAGGCATTAAGCAGTAAGGGGCGGTTAGGGATCTCCCTCCAAACAATTTCAAAATTGAAATCTTAAAGAGGCGATTTAAGAATTCAGACTACCTTTCGGAGTAACGCTAGAGAAAGAGGGGTGGATTGAGAATCCATCCGGACATTGCTTCAAAATCGATTTCCTAAAAACACATTTCCTTAAATGTTTTTATGATATCAATTTCCCATTGTTACTCTAACGAATAATTTCCTGCGGGGGAGAAGAGCTAGTTTTGACGACTTTTTTCCAGACGGACTAGAAAAAAAAAGGAAATAAAAGAACGAGAGGAGAGCGTTATTTGCTGCCCAATAATGAGCGCCTGTTGAGAGTTTTTGGTTAAAAGATTTCTTTTTGAAACAAGAAAGATTTCTCCCACAACATTTGCTTTTTCTTATTAAAGTAACTTTGTTTTATAAATACACGTTCTTTTCTTCTATTGAGCAAGGGGTGCGAACCCCTGACCCCTTTGGTTGCATCACTGCCTGGTGCCATCTAACGTATTATCATTATTCATTTGTTTTTTTGGAGATAAAACCATGGAAATTATTTGTGAGTAAATTTAAACCAAATAACAATAACTACCCTTACTTAAATTTTCAAAAAAGGATTTGAGAGGGCCCTGGGTTCCTATCTCTATGTGCCCTTGGAGTCATTCAAGAACGTCTAAAAATTTATTTTTATATAATTTCAATTCCAAAAAAGTCTTAGGGAGGCTCCCCTAGCCCCATCATACTGACATAAACAAAAATCGGCTAAAATTGGGTTTTTCAAGCTAAAATTTCCTGGGAGAGGAACCCCAAATCTCATCCCTTTACCTAATGTTGTCAAAGATGGCTCACAAACGAGATTTTAATTTGGTTATTGGTATTGTCTAAAATTTTGCGTTCAATACTTCAACTGCCAAAAGTTCCAGGGAACAGTTTCCGAGCCCCCCCTTTTCCTAACCTTCCTTTGAAACTTTAAATTTCAAAGAATTTCTGTGGGAAAGTACCTAAATCGATTTCTCAGACAATCATAAATGATTTGGTATACAATCCCATTTTAATGCTTCAATTTCGAAACATTTCCGGGGGGAGTTTCCTAATCTCATCGCATCCCAAAGATTGGCTACACCTGATTTTTGTGCTGTATCAGATCTGATGAATTTTTACTTGGTAACGCTTTAGCTGTTTTTGAATAGTTGAAATATTGACTAAAAAAATATTTTTTTAATTTTTTGTAAAAACCTCTAAACTTTTGTTAATCGTTTTTCGAAACGAAACACTTTCAGTCAAAATTCTGATAAATATTTACATTTAATTATCCAGTTACCGCATGCCTTTTTTTTTTTTTTTTGCATGGTTGTTAAAAAATGTAAAAATACTATCTTCATTTATTTGGGGGGGGGGACAAAGTTCAATAGGTTCACAGTTTTTTACCTTAGCAGGAAGTGGTTCAAAAACTAAATCCGGCCCTGCTGTTAACCTGCTTACTGGGGAATAAACCCTTGTTGAATTTAGTTTGCAATGTAGAAGAGAAACAAAAAACTCCCATAGAACATTTTGTAAGGCTCATTGAAGTAGTTGCCCACATACGACAAAATATTTCATCATGCCCAGAATATCTAGGTATTCCACCACTGTTAACCAGGAAGATTAACCCTCTCAGAGACTGACCACGCCCATTTACTGTCAAACTCCATAAAAAAGCTTGAGCATACTTCGGCTTGCCACAATAAGTGTTAGGATTTTTTTTCTTTTTGTAAAATCGAAAATGCCAGAATAATGCAACCTTTTCCCCCTGAAGCGATATATGTTTGAGGCCACATATTAAAATGCTTCATTTTATATTTGGCACATTTACAGATAACTAAAAGGTGAAATATAATATTTGTTGATAGGTAATACTCACTTAACATATGGAGAATCTCCACCACAAATAAACAATGTATCTTCAGTAAAAGTTTCTGAAAGATCTGGAAATTCTATTATTTCTTGCTCGAATTTATCTTGCAAAACATCAATATTAGGCTTCCATTGTATATGATTATCTTTTTCAACAAGATTTGTCAAAAGAAACTGACGTATACCAAACTCCTGAAATAGTAAAATAAAAAAAAAAAAGTCAAGCAATGGTTTTACGTAATTATTCTTTGTAGAACAAAGAACAATTAAACAAATAGATTTCTTATTAATTTTTATTATTTTATAGTATGCAGATAAAGATATCTTGCATCTGCAAACATTGATTACCTTTATTCCTACAATAACTCTTTTTTTTGCAGTTAAAAATATAAGTATGATTTAATAAGCATACAAACAATTTATTCATTTATTCAAAATAGAAGCCTAATTTTTGACAACAGTATATATATAAAATTTGTTTATTAATTTATTACTAATATTTTGTTTTTTTACTTATTGTAACTATGTTATCAATTAATTAATTTTAATATTATTCTTATCATTTTATCTATTTGTTTAGTTTTTAGAAACAATTTTGTTAAATCAGATAAAGATAGCTCCCTGTGAAATAAATGCAAAGTTATGCTTTTGGTAAAAACTAAAATACATGCTAAATTATTTCTTCATTTTACAAATATTAAGTTCAATAAATCTGGGGCATAATGGATCAAAAAGTAATCTTTTATACAGTTACATGTATTTAAAGTCATACATTGAAAAAGCATTAACAAATTCTAATAATGAATTTGTCAACGCTAAACAAAGATTTATCCCTCTAACAAGATTCTAATACACAACAGTAGTGAGGTGTGGTCTGTCTAAGCAGACCAAGCCACCAATTTCTTCTCACTGCATAGAAGCTAGGGTAACGTAGGTTGTCATGGCAACAACCCTTCAATTCCATTTCTGCTTGGATTCAGCTTGAATTCTCATAGTTTGCTATTAGCCAGTTGTGAGAAATGTGCATGGGGGATCTCGGTCGTGTTAGGAGAAGGTTTTACTCATTTTGAGGAACAGAAAATTTATAACATATTCATATTTTGTGTACTTAATAAGCATAAAAGGTTACTGCATAGCAGGTGTGTTAGTAGAATGCCATTTACACTTTCATTATTACTTTCATCAAGATAGAAAGAGTTACTCATTAAAAATTAACTTACAGGAATATATTTTGATAAGTAATCATCAACCATTTTTCTTGCTTGAACTAGTCCAACACTAGGAATGGAGGCAATAGCAGCTTTCATGGTTGTCATATATGAAGGAATAAATGCAGATGCAGATCTGGGCATTTTTTTAGGAGAAACATCAACAATTACTAACTTCTTCACCAAACCTTTCTACAAAAATACATTGAAAATAATTCTAAAGCATAACACAACAAATGACAAATCAAACATAAAAAAATACACGCAAAAAATTATATGAGACAACGTTCTTCAGTAGTAGATATCTCAGAGATAGAAGGGGAAAAAAATAATTGCAAAAGCATAAGAGTGCATGAAAATCAATCCTCAAAAACTAAAAAAGGAAAGAGCTGAATTCTACAAACACATTTGTAGGAAGACGACAACGCTATGGCTCAGTTCATTGTTTGACAGAGGTGCTGAGAAGTGTCCAAGTATCAAATCTCTCTTTTTAATGAATAAATTAGTGTAATAGTTATTTATTAAAAATTCACCTGGTTTCAGATTATTTACATCTATATATAAAAAAAAATTAATTAAGATGTTTACAATATATTAAGCAGCTTAAAAGCTTTATATGTATAAATAAAAATAAGAGGTGGTAGTCTAGTTATTGTATAATTTCTGATTTTTCTGACAAAAGAAAACGAATATGTGAACATGTTGATTGTCTGTATGTATTATATATCATACAGTAAAATGGCTAGGGTGCCATGAGAAAATTCTAACTCTTTGAGGAGTGCCATAACTTGAAGAAGATTGATAACCCTTGAAATAAAGAACACCACACAGGGCAGTTATTTAATCGTCACCAATTATAACTAGCTGAAAATGAAAGCATAATTTGAACATAAATCTCATCCTGAATCACAATACATACTTTATTAGAACAATTCCTAATTTTAATTAAACACAGTGTTTCAATGCCACAAAATATCATAATAGCATTAAAATTTTGCAAGTATTCAAAACTATCTAATGCTTTTTTAGTTCTGTGTATAAAAAAACAAGTCTCTAATGTTTTGAATGCTTTGGAAACAGGCCCGGATCTGCATACCCATGAACCCACAGGGCAAGGGGGGGACATCCTAAAGAAATCCAAAAGAAATCCCTACATCCTAAAGGAGCCCAATGGCCCAAGAAATTGAGAAAACTAACACTAAGACTTATAACGTTGCAAATATACACTGCTGGCCTTTGTTTCTTTATTTTTTATAGCCAGGCTGTCCATAAACTACGAAGGGATGATACAAATGAATAAATAAGCACCAATTTGAAATAAAATGAAAATGTAAAAAGCAGATAACCCAAAATATTGGAACGATCTAGTACAGTTATCTCTTTAGAAATAATTTGAAGATTTGGGTATATATAGTTATAAAATACCAATTCAGAAAATTTTTCACATGGCTAACAAGATGTCAAATTTTGAAACGAGTTAGAATTAGAATGAGAAATATTTTCTTCATTGGATTGGATGATTCAAGAAATAGCATTGAAATTTAAACAAATACCAACATGTTCCCAGGGCTGCCGAGAGTCAAGGTTGGTCTCCACCCCTAAAACTTGCAAAGTTTATACTGCTCTGGTTCTGAACCAGGCCCCAGTTTCTGGCTATAGTCAGGACAAACCTAAGTTGGCAGCATTGTGAAGGCTGTGTACATCCTAATAATAGCATAGCATTGCAATGTTGCTGGGTTAGGCTTGCCTCAACTATAGGCTGATATGGCATCCGTCCGCCACGCATATTCTTCGTGGAAATTATTCATTTTGCACACAATCCCTTATATAAAAACTGAGTGTGATCTAAATGGTCATAGCAATACAAATAATAAAAAATTAAGAATAATCCACTTTTTTTGTAACAATAATTATCATTTAACTGCTTAAATAGTTTTTTTAACAATTTTATGTATTAGGTATTTTTTAATGAAAGTGCAATAAGTTGAGAGAAAGCCCTTAGAGCTAAAAATCAGTTATGCCACTGAGACCAAAATTAGGAAGTTCTTACACTCAATTGAAAATTCAATTATGAGGTTAGACTTTTTTGAAAAGCAACCATAAACAATAGTATATTCAAGCTTTCGTAATAAGTAATCTTTGCTAAATATACCTCAGAAAGAGCAACCGTCATTGCAGTTCGACCACCCATACTATGGCCAATCAAAACAGCCTGAGAAATTTCTTGTGATTTCATAAACTGTTTCACATCATCCGCCATCAATCTGTAACTGAACTGTTCTGAATGAGGGCTATCTCCATGATTTCTTGCATCTAAAGCATAAACCTAAAACATTATTTCCAAAATCATTAAACATAAAATACTGATCATAGAAATTTAAAATGTGTATATAACAATAACCACATTAAAATTTCCAAATGTAACTATCTACAACTTGAAAGAAAGATTTACTGATGTAAAGAATAATGAAGTACAAAATATACACTAGACATTTCAAGTTAGTACAGAAGTAAAAGAGATTTTTTTCACATAAAAACCAGCATTTATTTAATAGCATTAGCTGTAGTTGGAGCAAGGCTAACCTGGCAGCATACACAATCAGAGTTGTCCACCAGGGAAGGGAGGATCATGCCGCAACATTTTAAGGGGTGGTGTTTTCATGAGCATTTTTCACTTTTAGGGGGGTTCTTGTCTTAAAAGAGGGGGAGGTCTTTGAGGTACTTGTGGGGGAGTTCACCATTTCACTTGGGCGGAGGAGCATTCCTGACATAATGGGATCAGGCTTTCTGTAGCCTTCATAATTCTGCCGTGTTAGCTTTGCCTCAACTACAAATTTATCTCTTTAACTCATGTTCCAAATTATTTCAAATATGTGCCTCAAACAGTTAAAACCAAATCAAGGGAGGAGCAAACTTCCAGTTTTGAACCATCCAAAACCAGAAGTTGGATCTGCCCTTTTAAAATAAGAACCCATAAATTGAAGGGAGGGATAATAGTCAAGCACTAAGAGATTTCAGAGACTTATTCTTGAACTTAAAGTCCCTGAAATGTAGTTTTAGGATTTTTTTTTTTGCCATATTAACGGAAGTCATTGCTTCCCATGACTCACTCACTTGCTTCAAACAAACTTAATCCTCAAATTGTTAGGGGCTACATTTCAGTAATTTTTAACTCATTAATGTTTTCAAAGAGATTTTCTTTCTTTTTTTTTATAATCAATCAAATTTAATTAAATATAGGAAAAATAAAACATGTAAAATAATTACATTGTATTAGTACAAATATTCATAATTCTTACGTCACATCTAGATGATCTTGCAATGCTTTTTGCCAAGCCCCTCCAATTTTGTTTTGAGCCAAGCAAACCATGCAGAATTATTACAGGATCTGATACTGGTTTTTCTTCTGGTGTAAAAATTGAATAAGAAAGTTTCACACTTTTAAATCTACAAAAAAAAAGCATTTATTTTAAAGACCTTAGAATGTAAATGACATACTATTCATTGTAAAATGAAAACTACAATTTTGAAAAATTTAAGGCAGAATTCCTTTGAACCCTTCTCCTTAACAACATTAAATATCGCTTAAAGAGATCTTTTTTGAGGATTTCAATTTCAAAAAATTTCCAAGGGAGAGAGCCCCAGAACCCCCCTGCTGCCAGACATTAGCAAATTTTGTATACAAGAGACATCAATTTTGGAACTTTAGTTTTCAAAATGGGGGAAGGGGCAGGGGCAGACTTGCTCCCTTGAGAGGGCGGCAACCTTGGGGGGGGAAAGGGGAAAAAAAAATGTTGCACAAAAAAAAATTAATTTTTAAAAAATTAAGAAAAAAAAAACGATGGTTCTTAGGTTTGCGAGTTAAATGATGAAAAGAAAAAAAAAGCAAAATCGCACAGGTTTGTAAACGCAAAGAAAAAAAATAGAAGGCACAAAAAAAAAAAAAAAAAAAAAAGAAGGCGCACAGGATCTAGGGTGCACAAGCAGGAGAGTGTTTACTTTGGCAGAAGTCCTCCTCCCCCTCTAACAGACTATGTATCACTTTTGGGGTGCTATGAATTCATAGTTAATTATAATACACTATTAATTGTAATTGCCATCTGCAAACTTCTATGAATTGCTTCGAAAGTAAGGGTTAAAAACGAAGGCAACAGGTTCGAGGGCGCAAAGATGCAGGAAGGCGTTCAATTTCGCTCAGGATCTCCTCATCATCCGCGACTTACCCATCTCCTCCCGAGTACAATGAACTCAAAAGTCAATTATAATAACATATTAACTGTGGACTTCTTCAGCAAACTTTGAATGCATTATACGCTTTGGACCTCAGAGACAAAAAACAAGGGCCACAGGTTCAAGGGTGGGAGGATGCATGGTCCAGTGAGTGCTCACTTTGGTTCAAAATCTATTTTCCCCTCCCCCCTCCTTCCGCCTTACCTATAGCACCATGGGTGCTATGATTTTAATGTATAATTCCATTATAATCAAGTATTAACTGAGAACAACAGTAGACTTTTATGGATTGCTTCAAATGTAAAAAAAAAACAAGTTGCACAAGCACAAGCAAGAGGGTGGAAGAACAAGTGGGCCGGAATTTGCTCTCCCTGTCTCAGGATCAACCTCCTCTCCTCGCCCCCAACCCCCTTGACTAACAAAAAAAAAGTTGTAGAAGCAGAAAAGAAAAAGCATACAGGTTCAGGGTGCATAGGTGGGAGGGCGCTAACTTTGGTTCAAAACCTCCTCCTCCCATCCCTGAATTACCTATCACATCCTGGGTGCTATGAATTTCAAATTAATTATCATAAAATATTAACTGTGGACTTCTTCAGTAAACTTTTATGGATTGCTTTATACACTTTGAACAAAGAGACTAAAAACAAGGGCCACAGGTCCGAGGGCGGGAGGATCCATTTGGCGGATCCCCCATGCGGGATCCATGAGGCGGATTTTTATCCATTTTTCAAAAAATCAAACGGGGAGTCTCTAAGCCCCGATCCTCACCCTAAAGTCAACAAATATCGCCTATACTCGCATTTTTTAGAACAATGTTTAAAAACATTTCCTAGGCAGTATCCCTGGATAACCCTATAAGATGGGGGTGGGGGGGGGGGTACAGTCCCTAAAACTATTTTCTGGTTGCGTCACTGATGAAAAGAACAATTTGGTTATGACAGGGGTCATGGCACCCTTAAAAAAAATTGAATTTTCATGGCACTCTAGCCTATTTATTATACATACACATTGAAATCATGAGCCCTTTGTGGCACTTCTCACCTCTCCCTGTGGCACTTATTTTGGGCACCCCTGGGTTATAAAATACATCATGTATTATTATTAAATGCCAATTATTAAATCAAATTCAACAAAAACATAGAAATGATTATTAATGCCGAAAAATATTATGGGTATACTTTTGACAAGTAATCAGCAGCAACACTTCCAGGCTTACAGGGCAGAAAGTTCTTTATCGCGTTCAGTGGTTTAAAAATTCAAATTAAAAAAGGCTAACAAGTTCTAAGTTCAAGTCAGAGAGTAAGGCTGTCTGTGACTATATGGAGGATTCTTACAGGAGTTGACCCAGAAGGTAGAAGGCCCTCTGAAGCAGTTCATGCCAATGTATAACATGAAATACTGCACTAACTTCTCAACTCAAATTCGACAGATAACTTCTGCTCTTAATGAATATTTTCATTCACTCGATTAAATTCCTTAGCACAAAAATGAAGTGAAACTTTTTTGGCAATATTAAAATAAAGTTTTAAGAAAAGATCTTTTATTTGAATTTATGAAAAAAAAAAAATTCAATAAAAAGTTTCTCTGTACATTCAGTTAAAGATTTTTAAAGCACATTTGAAACAGATCATCAAATTTAAACACAAAAATATTTTAGAAAATTACCTAGGATTGCTTATGGATGTTGATATGAATTTGTTATGAATTAGTTTAGAAATATTTTCTTTAAGAAAAATATTTCGACCAAATGATTGGAGATAAGAAGATACATTCATGTTTAAGCCACACTATCTTTTATTACGTTATTACTACGTTGACAAGTAGGTAATTTCAACACTACATGAGAGTAGACAGTGTTTCATACACCTCTGGACTACACGCTTTTCGGATATAGAAATAATTTCCTTCAAATTTTGCAAACTTAAGAACTGTTCAATCGAAGTTCATCCATAATAAACACTTTTATTTACTTTAGTTCGCCAGAGTTAGTATAATATGTATGAAAAATAGTATAGTATCTTTCCTACGGAAAAATGTTTACAAATTTCAAGTGCAAGTGCATGGCAGCAGACTACAAACTTTTTCTCACACACGGTTACAGTGTTTATACTTGAATACAGTTAAAATTACTTTTAAAACTTTGCAAATCATTTAATTCTTAAGCTTAGCATGAAAAATCGTTTATTGATATGTTTGAAAAAAATTAACCAATAAATAACTAACGTGAATAAGTAGAAAAGAATAACTTGTGAGTATAAATATAGTGCCTAGAAAGAATAGTGTGCCGATCGGCGCTTTTTCCCCTTCGATTCTTGAAGACAAAAATGTATGAAAACCGCTAGAGGGCAGTGCGGTCGAGGTGTACGTTCAATTTCGCGGTGTTTACATTAGTAAACGCGGGATTTTGTTACAATTCAGTTCCGCGTTTCTCTTTTTTACCTTTATTTCGTGAACATTTCATGAAACGGCGTTTAAGGCTTTTAATGGAGGCATCAAAGTTTAATATTAGAAGAAGTAAAGCTTCATCTTGTTTCGTACCAAGGTGCAAAACTGGATACAAAACATGCAAAGAAAAAGTTTCGCTTTTTAAAGCTCCAGCAGATGAAGAAAAACTAAAGAAGTGGAACTCGTTAATTCCCAGGTTAGATAAAGTTTTTGATAAATATTGCTCAATTTGTGCTCTGCATTTCGAAAAACATTTTATTGAAACGCATTATAAGCATATTATAAATGGTGAGGAAGTTTTGATTCCTCGAGGAAGACCTTTTTTGAAAGATGAGGCAATTCCGACAATTTTCCCAAATCTACCAACATACTTTACTAAAAAAATACCAAAGCAAAGGTCCATCAGGAATTATGCAGTTAAGAAAAATGTTCCCTGTTTGAAAAAAATAAAACTTGATCTTTCCGCAGATGAAACTGAAATAACCACGTATAAATCTATTATAGATGAAATTGTTCATATTAATTTGCCTAACGAATATTGGGTTTGTATGAAATTTAAAAAATCTCCAAATATTGTAGTTTTTGTATATAATGAAAATTATGTGGAAAATAATATTGACGATAAAAAGATCATTATTGAAGTAGAAGAAAATTTACAAATCAATGCTACTATTTTAGTCAAAGGTGTAAAAGTAGATTATCCTGTTCTTAAATCAGTGTCGGATGTCAGAAAACTTTTTATTGACGTTGACGCTAGAATAGTGTGCAATGGGATGGGTCATCAGAGGAATTCAAATTTGTGTTGCCTGTAAGGAAACGAACTGAATATTTTGCTGATGGTTCATCTTTAAGACACTGTAAATGTCAAGGTTTTGTATTGAGTGAAAAATTAAGTTGTAATTTTTGTAAAAAGAAACGTAAATATTTGTTGACACAGAGAGATTTTAATTAGCTTCAAGAATTTAGAAGCAGTTTTATTTTGTAACTAGCGGTACCCGCACGACTTTGCCCGAAGGAGAAAATTAAAAGGTCATTTGATTAGCCTGTATATTTACAAATAATGGATGATGAATTTCTCGCCAATTGGCTATGTTCATTCGCTCTTCCCCATGTTACGATTCCACGTCAGGATAATTTCGTAATTTACTCGTCCATTTTATGATAACTCTGCTTCGGAAACTGTTTTTAAAATTTAAAAATAAAAAAAGAACAAAATCGAATTTTCGATAAATCGCTTCGAGGTGCACACCCCCATGCTACAAACTAACTTTGTACTAAATTTCATGAAAATCGGCCGAACGGTATAGGCGCTGTGCGCATCACAGGGATCCAGACAGAATTCCGGACAGAAATCCAGACGAAAATCCAGACAGACTCATTTTTATTATTAGTAGAGAAATAAGAGACGCGATGTTATTGAATACTTAAGGGCCATTCATTAATTACGTAAGGATGATTTTGGCAATTTTTGACCCCCCTCCCCATGTAAGGGTACGTAGTACGTAAGAATTTTCACCCCCCCCCCCCATTTTTATGTAAGATTCCATTTTGTTTTTCAAAATGATAAAATAACAAATCTTGAATCGTTACATCACTGGAATCGTTATTAAATTCACATTATTAAATTAAACCTTTTGCGTAAAGAAATAGTTACTAAAAAGAATCTAAACTGAATGTTTTTTCGACTTTTTTTTTATGTAAAATTAATTAGAAATAAAACATGCCGTACGCAATGCGACTCCTTTATTATATTTTACACTATAAATTCTTTGTAAAACAAATAAAAAAACATCTTATTCTAACACGTTTCTTACCTTCCAGACGCAAATGGAACATAATCTCTGCCAAATCACTTGACCGCGCAATTTCTAATGTGAAATATCGACTTGAATATTATGTAAGAATGAGTTTGACCCTCCCCCCAAGTAAGGGTACGTAGAGGCTTTTCCAACCCCCTCCCCCTCGGGACCCTTACGTATTTAATGAATGGACCCTTATAGTCTACTATTTTCATTGAAGTAAGGTAGTTTTATAATAAGGTAATAAGGTAATTTTATATGCTTCAAAAAATAAACGAACACCCATGTAACAATTAGCACTTATTACAGAATTTGTCTTTTGCGCAAAAATAAATTTAATCCGAAAAACGGGGCTTTTAAACTGCGAAATCAGCATGCAATCGCCGATTTAAAACGAGTCTGATTGAGGAGCATAACGTACTACTCGAGTGTAGCGCCACCTGGATTTTCCTCAGATCTGACCTCACTTTTTCCCCGCCGATCGGCACACTACTCTTTCTAGGCACTATAGTATAAAAAGAGTGAAATTGTTTCGTAATCATTAACCTCAACTTCCATCTCGAGCGAAGTATGAATCATACACGCCCCCCCTGTTTCCGCTGTCACCTGTTGTAGTTTTTGTTATAAAGGTGTCATCAAATTTTATTATGGCTAGAGAATATGATCATTTATTCAAACTTCTCATTATTGGCGACAGCGGTTAGTATTCAGTTTTTGCTTCATAAGACAACATGTTTCCGTACTGTAAACAGTACTCATTCTCAGTTTTTAAGGTATTAAAATAACGATATTTATTCTCGCTGTTCATCATCAATCTGAAATGTTATGTATTTTATTTATTTATAGGTGTTGGAAAAAGTAGTCTGTTGCTACGTTTTGCAGACAACACATTTTCAGGTAATAGTTGCTTTTTAAGCAATAAACTTCATTATAACTGGATTCCTGTTGTCTAATCAAAGTCAATCAATTTAGTTTTCAATTGATATTCTTGCAGCCCTGTCAAAAAATATCCCATGCAATTAAATTTGGTTTTAATTAAAGCAGCAAATAATAATTGTTGCTTTAAATATCATTAATAATTTTATTCCAAATTTTTTAGGTAACTACATAACAACAATTGGTGTGGATTTTAAAATTCGTACTTTAGAAATAGATGGCGAAAAAGTGAAGTTGCAAATTTGGGACACTGCTGGACAAGAAAGATTTAGAACTATCACATCAACGTGAGAAATTTTCTTTTGAATTTTGTTATTATGATAGATATTAATGAAAGTTATTTCATGTAAACCAAGTTATTCATCAAAAAATTATGTTTGTGGAACATTTGCTGTTGTATTAATCTGGTCCAAAATTACCTTATTTTAACTCAAAACTGATTCATAATGGTGACTAGTTTCTTTTTCCTGGCACAATTTGTTAAATTCCAGGGTGTTTGACGATGTAAAAATTGCACAAAATTTACTCACCAAAACTGCAACTTCTAGTGGTAAATAGTTTTGAAACTCGTCAAAATATAAATTCAAGCAGATTTTCAAGTCTGCCTAGGGTCAGTATAGACCTAAATTTGGCACTGGCTATGCATATATTTTAGATGCATTATAGCACAACTTACCATATTGTGTGACACTGGTACTGGCAATGCTCTTAAAATGCACCTTGTTTTACATTTTGTGTGGTTGAAGTAATGTGGTATCTTTCTTTTTAATTTCTTGATTGTTGTAATTTTACTCTGCCTCAGACTGACTTATGAATGATTCCTCTTCCAGATATTACAGAGGAACTCATGGCGTTATAGTAGTGTATGATGTAACTAATGGAGAATCTTTTGCTAATGTAAAAAGGTGGCTTCATGAGATAGAACAGAACTGTGATATGGTTCGGAGAATATTAGGTACAGTCTTTGAATATTTGCTTCAATTAATGCCATCTAAGATCTATTTTTTCATTTATTTTTTGGTGTAAAACCAGAGTATCAAACTCATTCCTAGGAGCCTCATGTCTGAAAAAAAATTTCACATTGTGGAAAAAAAATTCTTAGACACATCACACACTGGATATGCGTCCTCATCCAGACCTTCAGTAAAAAAATTCCAATATTTACATTTGTTCAAGTTGAGTTCACAGATATAATTAAAATTAAAAATGAAATTAAGGATGTTTATAATGCAGCATTAATCAAAAACAATATTTTTTTCTGTGTACATTTGTTTTGCAATTTTTTCACTGATTTTTTTTTTTTGGGGGGGGGGGGGAACCAGAGGATCAACGTCACTCCTATGAGCTTAATGTTCAAAATTGTCTTAAAAAAGTCTTTGAAAAAACTGAATGTTGTATACAAGTCACACAACTGATCTTCAGTCAAGAACCTTCTCATGTTCATATTTATTCAAGCTGCATTCAGACAAAAATGATTAAAAATGACATTAAATATGCTTGCAATATGGCATTAACGTATTTTTATTTTATTGGGAGGTGATCCTTCCCACCCATTTATTTTTCACTTATTGTAGTGATAGAGCAGACTTTAGGATATTTAAACACTCTTTGATAGAATCAATTACTAACTGAACTTTTCATACCCTGTTTTATCTCTCCCTATCTAAAACATCCCTGTCAACAATTTTAAAGTTTGGACAGAGATAAAAAATTATATTCCTCTTCATATCAATTTTAGCAACTGAATACTACTTCGCCAGAATATGCAGAGTCAATTGGGATGAAAGGACACACAGGGTACAGGGGGGGGGGGAAACTTGATTACCTCACTAATGAACATTTTTGAAACTAAACTGTTGGTGAGTGAAGATTATTCGGCTCTCCTCTGATATGCCCCCCTCTTGGCGAGATTTTAATTTTTCGCTCGATACGAAAATCGCCAATAAGGCGATAACTTGGCAACCCTGGTTTTGCAACTTGAACGCTGGAAAGTAGTTTCTCGAAGTCTGTCTTTTTGCACGTGTGTTTGTGGTAGGAGGTAGGTGCTCATATGTTCCGCTCTTAGGGAGATTTTAAGTTGAATACTCTAAAATAAAGTTTCAATTCAAACTTTATTTTAGAGTATTCTTTTTCTTGTTGTTTTTTAATGTTAATTTAGTTGAATTTTCTATTTTAATTATGAGTTCGGTTTGTGATGTTGTCCAAATGTATCAATTGAAATTTTTGAATGAATCTTCTTTTTCTTTTTCGTCAGGTCGTCCAACGTTTGGACGTACCGGAGTCCTAAATAGATTTTATATATATATATATATTATATTTAAATATTTTTGTAAAGTAATGATAATAAAAAATGGGATAATTTCCCTAAGAGCGGAACATATGTGCACTGCCTCACGTGAGGAAGTAAAAGAAAAGTAAAAAAGGTAAGTGAACATATTTTGAATTATTGTGTTTTTAGTGTGTTTCTGGTAGTTTGTATTTTGGTCTGGTTGGCATTTTTGTAGCACAAAAATGGTGTTAATTTCACATAAAATCTGTGACTTTATTGTATACTGAACGGAGGAGATCTGTGACTTATATCCGACTGTGATGTATATTAAAAGTCGGAGGGATAACGGACCGAGCGGCAGCGAGGTCCTGGCGAGCCCGAGGTCTCATAGTACTTTCGTAATGAGACCGAGGCAGGGCCGGCGAGCCGAGGTCTCATTACGAAAGTACTATGAGACCTCGGGCTCGTATCCCGGAGAAACAACGGAAAAAAATTAATGCATTAATTTCATTAAATAATTAATGACATAATTTGAATTTTTCCTGTTGGCGCTAAAAAAGCATCGCTAAGAACGATGTATGACATATGACGTCATACATAGTTTTCTTGGCGACGCTTTTTTGGCGCCAACAGGAAAAAGTCGCCAAGAGGGGGGTATATCAGATTTGTTCCGGATTATTCCTTTCCAGCAAGTCTACAAATGCAAAGTCACTAGTTTCAACTAATTTTACTCGTCAAGTGTAAGGTTACTGAAAATAATCATTTATGTTTTTTTTCTGTTGCCCCTTGGAGCACCCAAGGTTTTGGATAATGCAGGCATTAATCTTTTTTTTAGGTATAAGAGGCTTCAGGGCCATATTTGAAAGTGTGGAGGCCCCTAATCAGGGTTTGAAAAAATCATCATATTTTCGAAAATATCCGATACATTGATATATATCCGAATATTTTGATATATGTATATATCCAATATTTTGGACCTGTGAAAGTTAGGATATTTTGAATAAATTTTACTGTGGAGGCCCCTTTGTTGTGTAGGCCCCGGGGCAGTTGCCCGGCCTGCCCTCCCCTAAATCTGGCCCTGAGTGGCTTCCGTTTAACTGAGCCCCATTTAGGTGGAAGTTTGACTTTTGCTCGGACACATAAGACAGATAGCAAAATTCAGATTTATTACAAAAAGTCGGAAGAACACCCAGGGGCAGTAGGCGGGAATCAAACTTGCTCCTCTCTGCTTGCAAGCAGTTGCTGAGCGATACCACTCGGCCTCCGTGGCCCCAATATGTCTGTAATTTGGTCATGCTCTGTGATTTGGATGTTACATTTTTACCATTAATATTGTCTCTGGGATAAATGGAAACAATTAAGCTTATCATTCTCCCTTTTTTTTTTTTTTTTGGAAGATTAAAGTTTGATGTAAATTTTACTTTTGTGTGTATTTTATATAAATTCATTTTTTCTTTGAAATGTTATCTTCTTTAAGTGGTTTGAAGTGGCATATCTTCATAGAAATTCGTTTTTTATCACCATGCTGAAATAAAACATAAATTTTTTTTCCAATATTATTACTATTTTATGAATCTATGAAACTTGTATTTTACTTGTATTCTTTTGCTTATTTGCAGTTGGTAATAAAAATGATGATCCTGATCGTAAAGTTGTATTGACGGAGGATGCTCAAAGATTTGCTGATCAAATGAATATTAAGCTATTTGAAACTAGTGCTAAAGAAAATATAAATGTAGAAGAAGTAAGCAATTATAGTAATACCTGTTTAATAATTTTTATTTTTAGTTCTAACTAGTATTAGTTTTGTTTCTGTTAAAATAATTGACTTCAACATTTCAGTTTTGCATAAATAGAATAAACAGCATGAACAATTTAATAAATATTATACAAGTTGTTCACAAAGTAAGTCTTGCAGTGATGAAGAGAATTCCTTTAAAAAATATTTATTTTAAATTTAAACATATTTGTTTTTAATTTGATCTTTATCTCAGAAAGTTATTTCCACAGTATTACACTTCTATGTGTGTAAATTTCATAGTTCAGAGAATTTTCAACTTGGCATCAGACGAATGGGTTATCCAAAATTTACCTTCGCCGTGGGGGGGGGGGGGATCATAGCGATTTTTATACAGGTTGTCATGGTGTGTCGCGTTAATTTTAGAAGATTTATACATAATTCATCAAAAGATAAAGAATTAACTTTCTAGGCTGTAGAAGTAGAAGCATTGCCGCCGCAAAATCTTGAGGCCAACGACTGCCTTGAATGCCCAACAAACATTAAAAATCTAAAGACACTTACCCATGATGAGTGTGTGTAGACACTAGTAACGAAACCATTTTATTATCATACAACATTTATTGAAGAAGGTCGCTACGTTTCAAAATGACAATATCGCTTTGCAAACTGGTCACCCTGGGAACGAAAAAAAAAAGATTTACATTAGAGAAAATGATATTGCGAAAGTTGAAAAGTTCTTGAACGTATTAAAATTGGAGCAGGAACTCAAAATTAGATCAGGGTGCAATTTGGCGACAAATGCGCAATGAACTGTTCAGAAGCGAGAAAATAAAAAAAGGATCCTGGCAGGGGCATTGTAATGCACTAGCGTAGGTGACAATTTTATGAAAATGGTTCTTCATGGTTGGGGTGTTGCTTTGCTACGAGTACTCAGGTAGCTTTGCTTTAGAAGGCTTGCAGTTATCTGACATCACACAAACTCGCCGCTGCATGGCGAGCGTTTCGTTTTTTTGAGGAATCGGGCAATAATTAGCTTATACAATCAGACAGGGCACATTGAAGATGAACGACTGGGAGGTCATCATTGGACGGTATTAAGTTAGATCTATGTTGAAACGTTTAAAACTTCATATCTTCTTGATTGATATGACAAAATACTAAATAAGGTAGAATTACATAGCCGCTTTACAATTATGTCAGATTGGGCACTAAGCCCTCAGCTTCACTGATTGCCATTTTGGATCGCCGTTTTTTTGCCGCCGTCCCGTTAAACTTCGCACGCCACGGATGTGCATCCTCTCCTCGTAGGAGATCAACAGGCCGAGTGGAGTGGAAAAGTGAATCGGCGAATGAGGGATGAGATCAGGGGGCGCCGCAATGTGCGAGAACCAATCAGTACGTTTGGTGCCTAAACAACAAAGGAAAAGACGCTACCGAAATTTCAATGGCCATGCAAGAAGATGAAAAAAAAACGGATTTTTGATATAAACGGGAAAAAATGAATGCAAAGCTAGAATTGGGAAAAAAATACTAAAACAATAATTGACACGTTAAAATGCGTGGAATTTAAATGAGAACTTGGAGGGAAAAAGAGAATGCGCCCAAAAACAAACAAACAAAAAAAAAAACGAAGTGGGGAGAAAACAATTAAAATGACAGAAAAAAATGGGAAACAAGACCGTTAGCAAAAAATGTGATATGCATTATCACACAAGTATAAATTCCTATTAGGATTACAATTATGTTATGTGTTAAAGCTAATAATTCTGAAAGGGCTGGCATCTCTTGCTGTGCCTTTTACATTAATTATAATCTAACATACCTTTTGTACCCCATGATAATGCATTCATTATGATTTTCTTTAACATGTCAACATTGAGGACCAGTGTGGTAACTCTTTGTCATTGACAAAATTCTACAATTAAAAGAATGCATTGAGCTTTTTTTTTTTGTCATTGAAGCCCATTTCAGTTTTCAATAGCCCCACCTACATCAATATAGCTAATTTTACACCAATGGGAAGGGTGTAAACATCCGGTATTTCCTACACAAACTAAAACAATTATGTGAAGAAAGTAAACACGAAGGAAAAGCTTACCAAATTATTTAACTACATTGAGGGATGATGACACACATCATGGAACAACTAATGAAAGAACTGAAATTATAGCTACACATTTAGATCAGTATAGTTAATATACACAAAAATGTTTGGTGCTTGCTTGGCTCATTAAGGTAACCTAAGGCAAGCGGGAGCGTGCACAGGAATTTTGAGGCCCATTAAAAATGACTCTTACGCCCTCCCCCATATTGTTTACCCTGGCTGGTGGAGCTTTTTTCGGGAGATGACAAACATTTCAGCTGATTTTATTTCATTTGCATTAAATTCTAAAACTTAGGAGCAAATTATCTTATCAAATAATGGATGGTAGTTTGTTTCAGCTGGGGCGGGTAGTCAAGGTATTAAGTCATCAGAACCTGAATCGGAGGACCTTGGGTTTGATGCCTCGTGACCTTAAAGGCCTACTGAATACCATGAGTTAATTAAATCCATGGTCCCGAAAGTCCTGTGGTCAAGTTACCATGGGCATAGGAAAAGGGAAAATCTCCTTCCTCTTTAGTCTCATGTGGAAGTGAAGATGACTGGTGGCAGTATTTAATTTTGCAATCACTGAGCAAGTGTTATCGAGGTGTGTTAGAAACAACATTGGTACAACTACTAGGTAGTACACAACTACTAGGTGCCCCTTTACAAAAGACCATCAATATTGTGACATTGAAAGGGCGAATGCCCATATGGCAAAGTGCCCCCATATTAGAAAAAACTAGTATATTGTGGCCATCACGAAACTTTCTTCTATATTTTTCCTTTTTCTGATCCCTCCCCATGTTTGACGAGGAAGCAATATTCCTAACAAAAACAAAATTACACATGCAAAAACTTGACGACCATCCCAATGTCTGAATTATTGTAAAAACAAAACAGAGAGCAAAAATTGAAAGTTACTTTAAAAGCCTTACTTGAATTAATTACAAATATTTTATTTATTAACAAACATAAGATGGCAACAGTTAAAAATTTTAAATCATTGAGATAATATTTCTGATCATTTCCATACAATTAAAATCACGAGAAATACGCAGACGACAATCTATTACGATTTAGCTTTCTTATTGTTGCATTAATAAAACTATCTTTATTCGCAAAAAAAAAAAAAAAAAAAAAATCAACACCTCTTGGAGCGATTGGAGTCAAAATTGAACCAAAGCCTGTTTACGTATGGATTCACATATATTCCAAATTTCAACCAGAACGTAGCATTACTTCTTGAGATAGGGCACTCACAATGGGAAAAAAAGAACGGGCGATTGCGCTACCCCCTTTTTAGCTGTTGACACCAAAATAAAATCAGCTCTTATACCCACTAAGGGCTACTTGTCAAAAATTTTTTGTTTGATTCCGTTCGTTATTTCTTGAGATACAACAGTCACAATTGACGACAAAAAACGTTCTATAACTCAACCCCCGTTTTAACCATTGACTCAAAAATTGAATCAGCACCTGCTCCTGTTAGGGGCAACATATGGACCAAATTTTGTTTGATTCCGCCAGTTACTTCCTGAGGAATAGCAAGCACCCGTAACTCAAAAAACGTCCCATTGCTCCACCCCCCTTGGAGGAATTCGCGCCAAAAACCAATGGGCACAAGTTCACATAGGGGCACATTTGTGTATCCAATTTCATGCGGTAGTTTTTGCTGTAGAGCGGCCACAAAAAACTGGTCACACACAGACGTGACACACACACACACAGACAGGCAGACAGACATTTTCCAAAAATAGTCGAAATGGACTCAGCACACCTCAAAACGTTCGAATCCGTCGAAATTCGAAAATTTGCACGAATCCAATACTTTCTTCTATATATAAGATATAGAAGAAAGTAAAAATTAGCTATCAATAATTATCTTTCTTTTTTATACTGCTATTATTTGTTCTCACCCTTGTATTTCTTTTTCCCTAACCTTCTAAAAATCAATCTTTTAGTTTTTTTTTAGAGGTAGCAATTTGTTTCTTCTCTTTCTTACAGATGTTTAATGAAATAACAAAAATGGTACTACAAAGTAAGAAAGAACACAAAGAAAAACAACAGGGAGGAGAGAGCACAATAAAATTAGGAAAGGTTCCTGGCAAAAAGAAACGAAGATGTTGTTAATATGTTTAAAATAATTCTGGTTCTTGATTTATTTACTTAATGTTTAAAATATCTAAATTTTGAAAATCACATGCATTGTTGCAACACTTTGAAAGTTTTTTTATTAAATAGTTAGTACTATTTTTTGTAGTTTATTATATAAACTCATGTCAATCAAAAAATTTTATAACCTCTTACCTTTTCAGCAAAACATTTTAAGATACATTATTTTAGTTTTCATACATGTTTTCGTAACGTATATATAAATACTTAACATGTATTTATATATATGTTAATAATATCTTATATTTATCCATAAAACAAAGTTGAAGTTTTTGTGTAGTATATGTGTAAATACCCTGAAGTGAAGTTTGAAATATTTAAAAGAGCTTGCATTGTATTTTTAGTATAAAATGTCAATGCAAAGGTTTTTAATATGTTTTGAAATGTTAATTTTATAAGCCCCTCAAGTTGCTTCTTTTACAATATAACATTTTTTTTTAAAAAAGGAGGTGGAAGAACATCACATATACTAAGTGAATTGCTCGATAAAGAATACTATTGCCTTTTGCCTTTAAATCCCAATTTCAGTATAAAACTTTGTGGAAAAGAGTCATATGTATAAGGTACTTTATTAATTACCAGTTTAAATGTTGTTTTAATAATTGACCTGATTCTGATGTATATATTGTCAAGAGAAAAATATTTTCCACCAATCTAGAAACTTGTATTTCTAAGATTTGAGTAGTTTGGTTTGTGATAAATATCAAATGGTATATTTTTATACTCTCATACTTGACTTTGTTGTATCATATTACATGTGTATATTTTATTAAAATGAAGCTTTTGCATAAAAATATAAATTTATTTTTCTTAAAGTGAAATCTGAGACCTGCTATAATATAGATCTGTTCAAAATTAGTTACAAAAAAAGTAACTTTTTTAGCCAATTTTTAGTGTTATTTAGAATTTTTTTTTTTTTTTTAATGCTTGTTTTAGTGCAGATAGTAAAGTTAAAAATAAGTTTAGTTTTTTTTTTTTTTTTTTTTTTTTTTTGGAACTTTAATGCTTTAAATATTAAGTTGATTTGTTATGATTTTGTTTGAATTTAATTTTCTTCTGCATGATGTACATATAAGAAAGTTATAAAATATATGTATAAAAAAATTCTTGGAACATGATAGAATGAGATGACAGATGATTGTGATACAAATCAATGGTAAAAGTAATTGTAATGTAAATATTACATGATGTGTTGTGATTAGTTTCATTGTTTTGAATTGCAAAAGATCCTTTTTTTTTTCATTTTAATCAAATTACTAGGTTGACATTTTATTTATGTTATTTTATTTGAAATCAAATTACAGTAAAACCTGTAAAGTTGACCACCTGTCTAAGTTGACCGCTTTTTTCTTGCACAGAATTAGCCCTTATCATATAAATCAACCTCTGTTGACCACATGTTTAAGTTGACCACTAAAGTAGTGGACCACAGGTGGTCAACTTACACAGGTTTCACTGTATTTACCCCACCAAAGCAATAAATGCTGACTGAAAAAAAAAAATCATTTTCTTATTTTTTTTCCATTAACAGTTTTGGTTGAATGTATTAACTTTTTAAAAAGACTTCAATCGATTTTGTTTTATATAAATGAAATTTTAAATTTAAAGAAAAATTGTGCTGCTTCAAAATTGAAAAAAGAATGGAAGAAATACACAAGTTGAAATACAAAGTTGCATTGACCTTTACTTTAGCAATAATTAACTATAACAGGGTAAGCGCTAGGACCTGGGATTGCACAATTCCCCTAACTTTTTTTAAAATCCCGCTCAAAAAAAAACCTTTGTGCACTGTTCACCATAAGCGGACATACGTTTAAAAAATTCAGAAATTTCTCATCTCAAATTTTTTATGCTTCAAATTTATTTTATGCAGCAAAAATAAACAGGAATAGCTGACGATAATTCTGAACTGCCATGTTATTACTCACAGTGAAATAAAGAATCGAGAAATTTAGTCAGAAATAAACAAAAGAGAAGCATAAAGCATTATTCTTTTGCTTTAATGAGAGCTGCTAACTTTTGAAAATCCAAAATCGTAGTTGCATTATTTTGCAGGGGGACGTGGCCACTGCTTCAGAATCAAACAATGATGAATTATCAACGGTATAAAAAACAAAATAATGATACTTAATGAATTGCAAAAATGGTCCAAAAAATATTAATACGAAATAAAAGATTTTATACTAAATATTTCAAGATGATGAATTTTTGATTATTAGCTGTACCTTTCACCTGGTCAGCATGTCTTTTTTAAGTAACATGCTTGCAGCAATTATCATGACCACCATGTTCAACTGAAAAATCGCTATTGCAAATAGTACATCTTGCATAACCCGTCTTTGAAGATGAAATAATAAATGACCAAATGCTTTTATACTCTTCATATTTTTGGCAGTTTTTCCGCTTTTTTGCTAAAGAACCCATAAAGTGCATGTAAACCGGCAGCAACGAGTAGAAGTTTGATTTTCTGATTTTACCGGTTTAGTTTTCATGCAGTTTATTTTTATTTATTTATTTTTTTTTTAATTTTCTTGGGATTATAAATTTAAAAAAAAAAAAACAGAAAATGCTTTTGTACCATCATAGTTTAAAGCTGTAATTCGTAGAAACTACGATTTTTTCTTAGCAATTGGCAGCTCTGGCTTTAATGAACATTTAAACACCTTTGGAACTTTCTCTCTTTGCTAGTTGCTTTTTTTTTTTTTGAAAGATTGGGATATTATCCTAATGTTGATGGAAATTGAGAGTATATCATTAGAACACTATTTAGTAAATGATTGATTAGAAGAGGAATACTGCTTATGTAACAAACGTTGAAAGAATGTTTAATGTTAATCAGGGCGGTAACTTGCTATTGTAAAACTTATTTCTGTTGTTTAATTAGCATTTTGCTCATTTAAAAAAAAAATGTGCTCATATTATGCATGTATTTTGTTCAAATAAATATTTATATGAAATGTTTAAGCAATAAACTAAACTGGAAAAAGTAAGCAAATAAATGAAAAATGGGTATTAAAAGAAAATAATCCTTTTAATTCTAAAAAATCCCGCTCAAAATTTTAGTCAAGATGGGAAATAATTTTCCCTAGTGCAAACTCTGAACTATAATAACTGAATAAGAACCGAACTTTAGAATATTTAAATATTTTTAATCTCTTGGACTAAATAGTTGTGCATAATCTTGGTCACTTGTTATTTAATGTTATTGACTAGATACATTTTCAGTGGACAGATCTATATTCTTGCATAAGTGCCATTAAAGCCTAACAAAACTGTCATGGCATTTATTTTTATTTATATATTTTTAAATACTGCTAGGTAAAAATACTCTAGTTTTTTAATGTATTTCTTACATTTTTAACTACAGGTACTGTTTCACTGCCATAATCAACCCCTCCCCATTTTCTATAAAATATTAGTTTTAAAAGCTACTTAAAATATTTGTCCTGATATATTTTATGCATTGTTTTTCTGAGTTAACTGTGATAAATTTTCTTCCTTTTTTGTCCAGTATTATTTTGATTTTCATTTCTTATCTTTGGTAAGAGGAAACAGCTGTAAAATAATTTGTATATATTTCAAAAATATTGAATAAAATTGAAAACATTTTGAACTTGAAATGTGCACTAAGCTGTATTTTTAGTATCTATTATTTCATTTTTTAAATTATGTGGCAGGGTTCATTCTCTTATTTTGAAAATCAGCACCTTTTCAGAAAAATTAAGCACTCAACCAATGTACATAAATGCATAACAAGTTGCAAGTTAGAAATGTTATTTAAAAATTGTGTAGTCTTGCATTAAATGCACTGAAACTAGTGCTAGTTTAAATAAACCTTAATTGAAAGCGCCAAAAATTTGCGTCTCAAAAACGAGGGACAAAACTGTTAAAAGCAAATTATTTATTATGGATATCTCCTCTTAGTTGAAAGCTGAGAAGTTCCAGTAATTCAGTCAAAAATTGATTTATAAACAAAAATGTTTTCAGCATTGACTATTAAAAAAATAATTCAGGGAATTATTTTCAGCTTCAGATCACATGAATTAAATCAACCTTTTTTTACCTCTTGGGCTGAATTAATTACCATAAGGATGTACCAGCACACTATCCGTGTCATAATCATTATAAACACGTTTGAATACAGAATTATACTGCCCTGGAAAGGTAAAGGGAAATCTGCAAATTTCATACTTTGTATTTTTGCTATTGATTTTACTTTAGCTTTATTGTACTAGCTTGTTTATTTGGTTTCCGCTGAAAATAAAGCATGTAAAAAGTGTCGAGTTCTAACATTTTATTTTACAACTGTTAGTATAAAATCTAAAAATTGTTCCTTCAAATATCTCAAAAACCCATTTCTGCGGATACTAAAATTTTCAGTCAAAAAATTAGTTTAAAGAAGGACAGCGTTACAGTGGCCACTCACTGTGGAAACCTAAAAAACAGCGAATTCTGTCTCTGGAAGTTACGACAGGCAATGTATTGGCTTTTAACTCAAATGTAGTCATGTTATTTTTCAACAATTAGCTTTTTGTGGGATTCACTGAGAAAGTTTGCTTTGTACTTTAATATTAGTGTACTCGCTTAAGAGTTTGATCCTTCTACTTTCATAGAAAAAAATTAGAAATTCACGTAAGCAGACTTCATGCTTTAAAAATAAAAAAATTAATTTGAATTTTGACATCTTGAATTTAAATTGTTTTTCGCAATCGCGAGTTTGTGTGTGTGTATGTAGCATACCTGCCAACCCTTCCGGATTTCCCGGAAGTTTTACGGATTTTTATGTCCTTTTCCGGTTATGAGCAAAATCTTCCGGATTTTTCACGTTTTGTAGGGAAAATAATTATCTCGCCAATTTTGGCGCTAACGATACTTTTGTGGAACGCGGCACCGTGTTTTAGGCCAAGTAAAGGTTGCCGTAAGAGAATGGCACGAGAAGAAGCGAGGCAAGATTATGACGTCACTGAGTGATACGGCGCATGACTTCATCGGGATCCAATCAAAGCAAGCATCGAGGCAACGGACTAAGGGCACAATTTCGGCGCCAATTATCTTCTCCTTCTCTCAATTTGAGCCGTTTTTGCTTCGTTCTTTTTTCAAGATGAGTAACAAATGTTATTTCCAAACTTTTAAAGAAAGCAATAAAAGTAATATTTACTAAATGAAAGTAATTTCAATTGATATGAAATTCATAACTAATATATTGTTAAATGTAAAGAGGGTAGGTGTCCTGTTTGATTTTATTTTGCGTTAAAATCTGGTGGATAAAAATAAAAAAATCTTTCGGATTTTTTTTCTCGGAGGTTGGCAGGTATGATGTAGGCGTGTGTTTGTGTCCAGGCATGAGTGTGTGCGTACGATATGGACGCAACCTCGAGATGCTGCTCGCTAGAGCAGCAGCATCGGGAAGGGCCAGTTGATGGTGGTGCTGCAGAGGCAGGCAGGGGCAAAATAAAAGCATAGGACATCAAAACAGTCAAATGAGAACAATAAGCAATGTAATTGTTAAAAAAAAAGTTTTTCTTGGAAATCAACACTATAAAAAGTAAAGGAAAATGTATGTTTCCGCCTCCATTTGTTGGTTTCGTTTTTCAATCTAGAATTTCGATTAATGGCTTATGTTTTCAGTCACAATTTTTGTTATTTACAAATTTATTTTGAGTTGATTCCAATAAAATTTTGCTTTTCATTTTTTTCTAGCTATATTGTGGTTATTTTTTTTAACCAGCTGTAATTTCCACACGGTTAATTATACAAAAGATTGGAGAGTCCGGCGTCCCATCAATTTTCAAAGGCAGGTACAGAACCTGAAAGATGGAGAGCACCAGTAGTCAAAGAAAGGCTTAAATTTGAGCCACTTGAACATAACAGTCGAATTCTGTTTCAAAAAAAGTCTAACAAATCTTAAGTACAATTGATTTTTCGAGTTGATGATTCGAAATCATTACTTCTGCATGTCTTGTGCAAATCTTCATTTGTAATGCATCAAGTGCAAACAAACATATGTCCATCAAAGAAGAAAAGCCTTTAGAGCTTGGACATCAGTTCACTTTTATGTGGAAACAGTTAATGAATGAACAAATTAAGGGTACAAAGGTAGGATAAAAATAAAATAGGAACCTCAATATGTCTTTTAAATCGCATGCCAATTACAAGCTGTTGCATTGTTAAAGAAAAATTTTGTTTCATTGAAATGAATTTCAGGTGAATTCAAATAGGTTTTCCAAATTTAATTTATCAAAAAAGAATCAATGCATTTAGGTACCATTACTAGTAAATTTTATATAATTGGCATTTCACACAAAAATGACAAAAAGTCAACATTTTATAAAACTCATTTTAATTTCAACAGGCTTAACATGAGCAAAATGAAATCAACAAGGCTTTATATATGGCAATCGACTATGAACAATAAATAATTATGTACATTATCAAATGAATAACTAACAAAAATTTGTATAGAGCCTCAGTTAATCCATAACACATAAACTTTAAAATTTACATAATAAAAATATTTTACTTTTCATAATCTACAATGATTGATTTTGACTATACAAAGAAAAAAAAACTCATAACACAATGCTAAAAAACAAATCAACACAATACAAAATATTTGGTACCTTTCTAGAATGAAATAACCTACAAATACCTCAATGGCAGCAATCAATATTTATGATTTACGTATTGTTAAAATCTGAAATTTGATACTCAATCTGATTCAAATGTATTGTAATTGTACCATGTACCAACCAATATGCTACATTCCAAACCAGGGGTCTCTAACTTACCGCGTGCTAACAGATTTTGTCCAGCCCATGAGAAGCTCACAAGCTTTTTTTTTTTTTTTAATTTGATAATACATTTCCTTTTTTGCAATTTTTAAAGAAAACTTATCCCAGAAAACCATTATCGAGTGCTTAGTTAAAAAAATAAAAATAGAGGGTGATTACGTTCCATATTTTACCGGATTTCTGGTACTTTCATCTTTGAAAATGCTTTGCTCTTTGAACTCTGGTCTTTTTAGAAAAAACTTGTTTTCTAAAATTTAGGATAATCAAATATGAAATTGAGAATTTGTTCTTTTTTTCACTGTGATGTATTTAGGATGATACACGGGAATTCCGACATTTTTTCAGGTGTTAATATCGGGAATGTTTTTTTTCTCCCGGCCAGGGGCATCCAGAAAAATTTTGGGGCCCATCACAAAAGACTTTTACACCCCCCCCCCATATTGTCAGGAGAATTGATTGAAAATAAAGATTGATGATTGATTTAAAGATATTGAAAATAAAGTAGTCCTATATTTTCAAAATAATCGTCAAAAGTGTCCTATATTTTTAGCACTTGTCCTATATTCCCATAGTTTGTTGCATATATTTTTAGAAAAACCTTTAGGTCACTTGATTCACACTTTCTTTCAAAGCTTAACAAAAAATAATTTGAGACTGCTTAAAAACAAGATACTTCTATATAAAAAAAAAATTTCGAACCTCTGGCGGACCTGTTTTAATTTTGTTATAGGTATCAAGTATTTTTGACAATGTTTAAAATTGTTTTAAGAGCTTTAATGATCCATATTTTATAACAAGCTCTCTTAACTATTGATGAAGTACTTTGTCAATGAATCGGCACTAACACCAAAATTTGGGGAAAATTAATCCAATATAAATGTACAAAGAAAAGAAAAGCCTATTAGAAATGCTTAAATGTAGGTAACTAGGCAAAAAAAAAAGCATGAATGAACTCTCCCTGTATTCAAAATTTGAATTTCTTGCAAAAGTTAATTTTACATTATTGTAACATTTTTAGCAGAATTTGTTATTGAAAAATAGGCTTTTCAGAAATTTAAAAAAAAAAAAAAAAAAAGTTGCATCCTCTTATTAGAAAGGAATCTTCCAAACCTAGGTCACCATCTGAAAAATATCTCGGCAATATTTTGCCCTAAGTATTAACAAAAAATTCTCTAGGCAAACTAACTGATAGAGTCAAATCTTTATGTAAAAAGTGTTCAAATTTTTGAGGAATGGAGATTCGATGGTACTTGGAAAACCATTCATTTTGGAAAAATGTTTTTGCAATGATAAATAGTCAACTTTCTAAATACAAATATTTAGAATTTTTAGTAGTGAAAGTCATTTTGGCTTTTTCTCAGTTCGTATCATCCGTTGAACGAAGTTTTTCTCTTAAACAAAAAGATACTGACATAAGAAAGATCCTCTTAAACATTGATGCTATATTGAGATTTTTAAGGTTGATTAAGATGCTGTGACTGGGAAAGCAATAGATGATTGCATTACCAAGGAAATAATTCCATTTTATCACAATTTAATCACTAAATACCAAATTCAAAAAGTAACAGGAAAATCTTATAAAGACGCACAACAGTCAAAGGCAAAAGAAAAGGTTTGTGTACCTTCGGGAAAAAAAAATAGTGTAACTTAAAGAAAAAATTGATTTTGGGCAGTCGGATTCATGTAGCAGTCAAGAAACGAAAGATGGCTTTGAACATTATGTATATACATATTAAATAGAAGCTTTGCAAATTCTTATTGATGCTGGTAATAAAAATATTGAACTTGTAAAAGGTGAAATGGAAGAAAAACGGTTTGACAAAAGCTTTTCAAAAACATCAATCATTGTAAATGGTTGTATTCAATGTAAATAGATGTCACATTGTTTAAATTTTGTTTCAAAATATTTTTACATAAGTAAACTTTTTTTTTTTTTATAAGTTACTCTTTCAAGAACTCTGGAAACTCATTCTAGTTATAATTTTTATTTTAGTTTCTTTTTAAAACTGTATGCAGTATGATTAAGTGAAATCATTGATAATAATAAGTGCAAGAATAACTAGATGATATAAAAAATGTATTGTTTATGTTTTCAAAAAAAATTATTCATAAAAGTGTCCTATATTTTTCGTGGAAAACGTCTATATGTTACAAGTTAACCACTTCTACCCATGTATTGTTCACCCTGCATCCCTACATACATTTCACCCCTCATTTTAAAAATCTTGGGCCCCCTTCAGGCTTGGGCCGGGTCAGCAGCCCCCTCCCCCCCGGTGCATGCGCGTTCCCCACATCCAAATTTTTTTCTTGCTCTATATTTTCTGCTATGATGTTGATAATTATTAATAATATTCATCGTGTAGAATAGTTAAAAAAGCATTCTAAAATTTTTACAAACTTTATTTTGAAAAATGTGATTTCTATGCATCCAATATGTGATTTCTCATTTTTGATGCTTACTACGCTTTCTTAGGAGACAAGTAAATGAGACTTTATTTCATTTTTATTAAAGTCATAAATTATTTTTAAGCGTGATTCTGCATTCTTTATGAGAGTCCAAAGGCAAAAAAGTTTGGATCACTAGTTTAATTTCATTTTTACTTGAGTTACGTGGATAGTTCTACATACAGTCGAACTCACTTATAACAAGCTCAAAGAGGCTCGTCATAACCGAGTACATAAAAAGTAGTCGAAAACTTTGTACTGCATAGTGAATAAAATATGACAACGTATATAAAGTACAAATACAAAATGAAAAAAGGTTAAAAAACCAGCAAACAGCTGTTTCGGCACTCTAAAATACAAATGCCATCATCAGTGCAAATAAAAACGAAGAGAGGTTCAACCCGACTAAAACACAGTCGAGGCAAACATTGGAATGAGAGACGAGTTGTAAAAGATATGAGAGCAGTACCGGAAACGATGACGTCAGGGTTACGTCAGAACTACAGAGGACAGTTGCACTCAGGAGAAAACGTCACGGACAAAAAATAAATCAAATAACAGACTTCCAAACATTAGGAAAAGGGGGAGTGCTAGACAAATCATTGACGATTAAATTAGCATTTTTCCATATGTAATATGACTCCCAAAAATCTAAATCATGAATGGAAGAACACTCGTGAATAACTTTGGCGGAAGAAAAAATAAAATTATGGCCACAAGACCAACAATGTTGAGCAATAGAGGAGCGTTTGAGATCCTGTTTTTTGACGTAGTTTTCGTGTTCTTTTATCCGGAATTTGAGGGATCGTCGAGTCTGCCCAATGTAGGCTAATTTGCACTGGCAGGAAACACTATAAATGCCCCATTTGTCAAGGTTCTGAACAGGGTGTTTAAGCTGTGAAAATTTTAATTTATTAACAGGAGAAAAAGTGACGGAAAAATGAAACTTTTTTAAGATTTTGGCAATTTGTAGACTGATTTTAGGAAAAAAGGGTAAGACAACGGAACTCGAATAGTTCACAGGAGCAAGTGTTTGATTTTTGTTAGCTGAGCTACATAGCTTCTTATAAATGGTATCAATAATATCTGATGTGAATCCCCGATCAACCGCAATACCTCGTAGGTAATTCAGTTCTGATGAAAGTAAATTGGAATTTGAACAAATGGCTAAAGCACGGTAAATAAAGCACGGTAATGATTTATCTCGGTCAACGAGAATTGATAAAACTTTGTTCAACTTTAAATTGGCTCTGTTAAGAGCTGTCATCCAAGATACGCGACACAAAGTTGCAATGATTGAGCAGGAGCTTTTTGATTTACATTTACGTGTTGCTAATTCCAGTCGTCATTTTGAATTTTTTGACAGGAGGTCTTGGCAGAGAGCTGCTTTTTATTCAAACAAACACAAATCAGTACTTAATAAAAAGTTAACCAGTTTATGTAAAGTTTCTTCTAATCTTACAACTTATAACTTACCAAAAGTTAATGTTAATGCTGTCGTCAATCTTTCAGATGTTTCCTTAAATTCTGTTCAAGTTAATGCTTTAAAATTCAATAGTAATTTTGCGGCCCCATCTAAACCGTCGTTTCCTCTTTTAATTGCTCCGGTCGAAAAGGCCTTGAAATTTAGTGCTTTAAGTTCCACACAGAAGGATTCAATCCGTCATCTCATTTCTAACAACATCAACTTCAATTCACAGTTCCATAACAACAAGCTATATAATGTAACTCGTACCGTAAGAGATTTATGTGCTAACTCTGATTTAGTCATTACAAACGCTGATAAGGGGGGCCAAATTGTTGTTCTAAACAAAAAAGATTATATCAACAAATGCAATAACTTAATTTTAGACGGGCCATATGAAAAAATCAAACAAGATCCTTGTGGTAAAGAATTAAAAACTATCAGTAACGCCATTAAGTCATCTCCGTTGATTCCAGATTTTCACAAAAAACGCTTGATTCCTTCTGTTGCACAATGTTCCAGATTCTACGCTTTGCCTAAAGTGCATAAACCACTCATTCCTCTCCGTCCCATTGTTTCCAACATTGGTAGTGCTTCTTACAAATTGGCCAAATTTTTAGTTTCCGTTTTTTCACCTCTTCTTTCCAGCAATTGTTTTACTGTTCGGAACTCTCTTGACTTTGTTCGCAAACTTCGAATTTTTCGGCTAAATAACCATAGAATGGCCTCTTTTGATGTGAAATCACTCTTCACTAACGTGCCTGTTGAAGGTGCGTTAGACTGCCTTAAAATGAGATTAACTGAACATCACTTTTCCGATTTTGAGATCAATGAATTATGCAATTTAACACGTTCTTGCTTAAAACTAAACACGTTTATTTTCGACGGTAATTTTTTCCGTATGACTGAAGGTCTTGCTATGGGCAACCCTTTGAGTCCAATTCTAAGTGATTTGTACATGCACTATTTCGAACTTAAATTATTTAAAATTATACAATTTGATTTTTACGTCAGGTACGTTGACGACATTTTTGTGCTTTTGGACTCATCTGTCAGTGACCTTGATAACCTTTTATCCATCCTAAATACTATTGACCCACATATTCAATTTACTGTTGAATTGGAATCTGGAAATCATCTTTCTTTTCTTGATGTGTCCATCACTCGTCATAACAATATGTTTACAACTACTGTTTTCCGTAAACCCTTTGCTGTTTCTCTTCCCCCCCACAGGTTATCCGTTCACCCTCCTAAACAAAAATTGGCTGCTTTTAGATCTTTTATTTACCGTGCTTTAGCCATTTGTTCAAATTCCAATTTACTTTCATCAGAACTGAATTACCTACGAGGTATTGCGGTTGATCGGGGATTCACATCAGATATTATTGATACCATTTATAAGAAGCTATGTAGCTCAGCTAACAAAAATCAAACACTTGCTCCTGTGAACTATTCGAGTTCCGTTGTCTTACCCTTTTTTCCTAAAATCAGTCTACAAATTGCCAAAATCTTAAAAAAGTTTCATTTTTCCGTCACTTTTTCTCCTGTTAATAAATTAAAATTTTCACAGCTTAAACACCCTGTTCAGAACCTTGACAAATGGGGCATTTATAGTGTTTCCTGCCAGTGCAAATTAGCCTACATTGGGCAGACTCGACGATCCCTCAAATTCCGGATAAAAGAACACGAAAACTACGTCAAAAAACAGGATCTCAAACGCTCCTCTATTGCTCAACATTGTTGGTCTTGTGGCCATAATTTTATTTTTTCTTCCGCCAAAGTTATTCACGAGTGTTCTTCCATTCATGATTTAGATTTTTGGGAGTCATATTACATATGGAAAAATGCTAATTTAATCGTCAATGATTTGTCTAGCACTCCCCCTTTTCCTAATGTTTGGAAGTCTGTTATTTGATTTATTTTTTGTCCGTGACGTTTTCTCCTGAGTGCAACTGTCCTCTGTAGTTCTGACGTAACCCTGACGTCATCGTTTCCGGTACTGCTCTCATATCTTTTACAACTCGTCTCTCATTCCAATGTTTGCCTCGACTGTGTTTTAGTCGGGTTGAACCTCTCTTCGTTTTTATTTGCACTGATGATGGCATTTGTATTTTAGAGTGCCGAAACAGCTGTTTGCTGGTTTTTTAACCTTTTTTCATTTTGTATTTGTACTTTATATACGTTGTCATATTTTATTCACCATAACCGAGTGCTCGTAAAAATAGAGTTTGTTAAAAAAAAATCATAAAAATTCATTATAGTTGCTTTTTTTTCTTCTTCTTCTTTTCAATTACTGTTTAGTACCAAAGCAATGTCGGTTATTTTGCTTTGAACAGCCTGAATGTCTCTTTCTTATGTCATTGATTTTGAGGCATACATATTTTCACACATAAAAAATTTTCATGTTTCTTTACTCCACAAATTAAAAAAAGTTCTGTCATTGCTTGTTTTCAGGATTTATGGTTTATCACTAAATTTTGTTGACCTTAGAATGTTTAAGAAATTTTACTAAGAAAGGATAAGCTGAGCTATAAGTTAATAAAAATGTTACAAATCACAAAAAGATTGCTCGCCTTAAGCAGGGTTTGCTCGTTAAAAGCGAGTTATGCTCCTATAGACTTTACATTGTACCAAGCAAGTATTTCTGATTTCTTCGCTAAATCCGGGTTCTCGTCAAAGCAGGGCTTGTTATAAGCAAGTTTGACTGTAACATGTTTGTCGTAGAGCTTTAAATTGCAATTATAAAATAAACCAAGTTTTTATTCTTTTAACGCCTTTATTTTCAAAAGCACGAAACCTTAGCATCTGCTCTATGAATCGGATTTTGATCTTAAACTCCCGATTATGCGGCTTATAACAAATAAAAGTAAAATTGTTGAAATGACCCTGAATATCACGCTTGAATTGAGTTAACCCAGAACTTTTGCTGAATTAGAAACCCATATATCTACTGTTCTAATTAATTGAGAAAATAGAAACAAGCTTAATCTGATGCAGAAAGAAATTATTTCGAATGACGTAGAATGTGAAGGAGTGTGGGAAACCTTTCATCCCTTTAAAGTAAAGTAAAGTAACAACGTCTAAAAAGCACAAATTCGCAGATTACTGCAGACAAATGTTTCAGCGTTTCAGGGAACGCCTTTCTCAATGCAAAACGTAGTGAGTTTATGGATGAAAATGAAAAGACATCCGACAAAAGCTTTTCATCCATAAGCTCACTACGTTTTGCATTGAAAAAGACGTTCCATGAAACGCCAAAACATATGTCTGCAGTAATCTGCGAATTTTTTGCTTTTTAGAAGTTATTACTTTACGTTACTTTACTGTTCAGCACAAAGGTATTTATTTATCTTTCATCCCTTTGTTTGGCAATCTATGTTAAATTTTAGCTTAAAAAATTTATTATAAAAAAAAAAAAAATTCAAAATTAAAAAAAAAAACGTTCCGAGGTGCAAACTCCCAGAGCTCGAAGTAATTTTATACCAAATATCAAGGCTGTAGGTGCTATAGGATTTCCTGGATGCAGGCCCACCAAAGACATCCTTTCAGAATTTCTTAATCATTACCTTTTCTAATATATTGAGAAAACTAATGCATGCATATTAATTATAGATGCATAAAGTATGACAAATCTTGTTCTTTGTTGAACGTTCACTTAGAATATTCAACAACTCTATACAGAAAATAGTAATTACTTGATTACTAATTCCAGTTTCAAATTCAGTTATAGACTATGACAAAACATTAAGACAGGAGTATAAGTCAAACAAATTATATAAAGGAAAACTTTAAATGTTTTTTCACAAAAATATTTCCAATATGCTTTAAAGGCTCTTTCTCATGCATCTTCAATCAAAACAGTATTTACATTTTGTATGAAATGCATCATGGGTGCAAGTTCTGAAATAAGGCTAAGGCAGAAAATAGTTTAAACTGAACAATTTCCCTCTATTATTGTTATTTTTTTTTAATCCGTCATAAAAATACAGCAATTAAAATTTGGTTGCATAAATTTCAACTGCATTTCAAAGCAAGAAAAAAAAAATTTTATATTCGATTTTTTCATTTATGGCAACCCATTCTAAGATCTTACACCCATGACACACCATAAAGTGAAATTTTCTTGTTATAAAAATAACCCAGACAACATTTTTTTTTTTCATTTATCAGCAAATTGATTCGAAATGAAGACTTTGTAAAAGTATACTTAAAAAATTATGTACAGGAAACAGTATTTATGTGCTAAAATTAAAACAATGACACTAATTATTTCTATGAAATTCAATGTATCTGGAACTGTTTTACATTATAACTAGGAGCAAATTCAATAGTTACTTGCTTCTAAGCATAGGATTATCTGCTATTAGATGTGTGACTAAAAAATCAAAAAAAGTTTTACTACTTTCACTTTTGAAGAGTTAAAAGTTGAATCATTACTACTGAAGCGCTTCTTTGATTCTTTGACCTTTCAATGATACATTAAACTACACATAATTAGTATTGTTTTCATTATAAGCTGTGATCCCATTATAAAAAACAGGTGAAGAGAATGGTGTCCAGTTCAATCTCTGTCTAACATGGATGTTCGATACTTCTTAAAAAAATCATCATTAAAAAGAAAATGAGAGAAATAGGAATTTTACATGCAAGTATCACATATAAGTACAACAAAGTTATTGCACATTTCCATCTCCATATCGCATTTTTTTCTTTGGTCTTTTTTCAAAAAATATATGTGTTTGTTGATATTAACTTATTCAGGCGTTAACTTTGTTGGTTTAAAAGAGAACGGATAGACTCTTATAATTTACAGAGTAACATAAAATTGAAGTTAAATCTTGTACTCTTAACTTTTTCTTCACTAAAGATTTAAAAAAAAACAGAGAAAGTACATGTGTGTATATAAATAGATTAACTAACAAACCAAACAGAAAATTAATGCAAAATTGTTAGAAAACATGGGTAATTAAAACAAATGAGGTAGCTGCTTTGAGATTGATCTCGTCAGCAGTGTAAATCTCAAAGTATCAGGTCCCAGATCTACTGTCTGATCTCGAACTCGGCGACTAGCAGCTGCGAACGGTTCCAATTGAAAAAGGGGTGATTTTTTAAGGAAGCGCACTTCCCGATGCATTGAGTTTCTGCTTGCTTGTTACTTCCTTCTTGCTATCACCCCTGTTTTGATAAAATCAGAAAAGAACTGACGCATGCGCAAATTCGAGTAAAGTTTCGTGTTACAATATCGGACAGTACAAAGCATCATTAAAATGATAATTAGGCCCAAGCACCAAAAAATGAATTCTACCTGATACTTTGAGATTTCAACTGCTGAGGAGATCAATCTGAAAGCAGCTATTTCATTTCTTTGTCTTTGCTTTAACTACCCATGTTTTCTAACAATTTTGCATTAATTTTGTTTGGTTCGTTGCTTAGTCTTTGTTTACCACTACTAATTTTGTTCTTTACTTAATTAATATCTGCTTTGCACATTTTTAGCTCAAGGATTTTAAAGATTTTTTAGTCTATTCTTATTTATATCAAAAATGAAGCTATTAACTGGAAAAGAAAAACCATGAGACCAAACTCATCAGCCATGGAACACAATTTTAAAGCAACAAATTCCTTTTTTTTTTTTTTTAAAGAACTCTTGTTTTATAGTGATTATTTAACTATTTTTTGTTTTCTGTTTAATTTTGTTACTTAATTTTTTGTTGTATCACACTCACTAAGTTTATTATGAGTAATCACCAGTAATTATATACAATCACCAGTTTATCACAAGTAGTATATATTTTAAAACCAATGCTCTTCAGTACAAATGACTAGGTTTAAAAAAAGGGAATAAATTGTATAAAATAATGTATGGTTTTATGCATGAATCAGCAATCATATCCAAAATTATTTTTCCTCTAACGACCAATAAACCAATTCAGTGAAGGTGAAAAATTCTACTTTACAGAAAGCTTTTTCAATAACAAAAAATACTGCATGTAGACTCATATAAAAAGTTTTACATTTACTAAAAAAAATACTTAATACAAATCTTAGTCAATATATGAAAAATAATAATGAATTAAATACATCTACAGCAGGAAAATGAAGGAACAAACTTATGTGCTAAATGCTTCAAAACTAAGCTGTGGAGAAACTTAAGTGTTTAAATGTTCCAAACGTGATTCAAGGTGAACGTAAAACACCGAAATGGACAACTACTACTGATGGTGGGAAATAACACATTCAAACATAGCATAAAATTATGACAAAAATGCTAGATTTATAATGGAGATTCGTATATTTCAGCCCATTCTCCATTAAGATCAGTAGTAGTTACACTTTGAATTTCTTCAGCACCTGTACTTTCTTTATCTTGAGAGTTTTCACCTACGAATAAAAGAAAGAGAAAAAATATAAAATTATATAAATGCTCAATTTAATATTCAACTTCCTTCATTTCATTCTTCGTGCACTCTAAACTAATAATTTTTAAGGCACCTACTCATACAATGTTTTCACAAGATTATTTAGAAACCATTTTTTAAAAAAGAGAAAGAAATTGCTCCTTGGAAGTAAAGACATATGTACACTAGGGTGGATCGAAAAAAAACGAAATTTTGAATCTTAATTTGGAATACCTGCCAAAAGCTGTGCATGTGTAAGTACAACACACATGTAAAATATTATCAAGTTTGAACAACTCTTTGAGGGTCCTACCAAGGCTTGAATTTCTCCAAAAATAGAAAAAAAGGTCAATTTTCCAAAATTTTTATGGAAATACTAGTGTTTAAAATTTTTATTATAATACGGTTAAAATGCTTCCTTTGAACACTCTTTTCATGTATATTCACAATTATTTACAGTCTTTGCACCATTAAGTTCGCACATAAGCCGTTAAGTTTTGCGAAATTAGCCAAAAACTGACTTTTTTTAAGCTTTTTGGCACATCGCAATACTTCTCCTTTTAAAGTCCAGTTTTCTTTTTTACAACACCTATACAGAATGCAGTTTTAAACGGAAGTTGAGTTAAACTTTATTACATTAACAGCCCAGCATCCACTAAAAACAGGTGATTGCACTTCGAGTTCCATTCTACTTTTTTCATCTGCCGAGCCACATGTATTAAGTATAAATTTATCATTCATTTTACAATAGAAGTAAACTATCAAATTATTTAGTTGTATTCAGGGTTGGCCGGATTGGACCCAATTAGGTTGGACCCAATGGGTTTTTTTGAAAAAACCCATTTAAAAAAACCCATTATTTAGCCCACTTTTGGGTTTTTTAAAATTTTCTGAGAACTTTTTTTAAAAAAATAATTAATTTAAATACTTTTACAATTTAAACTTCTTTTTTATTTCTTCTTCACAATAGGCAATGGACATAAAAAATGAGTTTTGAACTTTAATAGTATTTCTTAACTCTTAAGGGCATTAAAAAATGCTTCAGAGATTTCAAATAAATATATTTAACTTTTTTCCTTCAACTGGTCAATAAGGAACTCAAATTATCTTGACTAAGTCCTGTCACGTCAGATTTTCACAATATTTGCAGATTGTACAAAGGATACTACTTTAGCTAAAAGGCTCTCATGTGAATTATTTTCTGAAAACCAACACGTCACAAAACTCGAATAAACAAGGTATATTTTTTAGAAATTAACAGGTTTTACAAATGGTCGGACAGAAAACGGAATAGGATGTACAGTATTTTCATTATCTTATGAAAAAGTTTAATATTTCTTACTCTGAACACAGAAATAGAAAAACAGGCAACATAAAATTCAAAGAAATGTCTTGATTAAGCTGGAATTCAGTAAAAAGGGATTGACTACTTGATAAACTACTTGAGGTTCTACAGTAGTTTTGCATAACAAAATGAAATACAATAAAGTAAAAAAAAAATGTCGAAATTAAAAACGAACAAATAAACAATAGATTTTATCACTCAAGAAGTAACTTTGCCTTAACTGTTGGTAATCATGGAAACTAAAGAATCTGAAACTTCACCATTCTTGAATTTTGTTGTCTTTTATACCTTTCTTCAGAAAACGCTGAATTTTCCAGCTTTTTTTATCAAGACAATTTTTGTGCTTTGTCCATATACTTATGCTACAATATGCTACGAGTACCCCACCTTTCCCCTAAAAAAAGACAAAAAAACCCACATTTCTTTTAAAAAAACCCAGCTTTAGTTGGGTTTTTTTGGGTTTTATTTAAAAAAAACCAAAAAACCCTGGGTCCATGGGCTTTTTTAAAAAAACCCGGGTTTTTGCCAACCCTGGTTGTATTAACTAAAAAAAAATAGACAGAGGTGCATTGGTTACAAAGAATGTATATTTACTCACACACAGTCGCTCTGACATTTAAGCATCAATATTTCACAAAATGAGGGACTTGAAAAGTATCAGTTAGTTAAAGCCACAGAAAATAGTCAGTTCGTCACATCCATTCATGAAACCTCTTTGAAATCATTTTTTGATTCAAACGATGACATGATACTTTGAGATTTGATTTTTGCTCTTATGAAGTCATCTCTTGCCGATTGACTAATCACAAACAAAGAAGCTTCTGTCACCATATTAGCACAGCGTTCCACCAAATGAGTGTGACAGGGGAACTAAACGTGTGACAGGGGAGCAAAATTGGCGTTGATGTTTTCAATCTATTGTTGAAGACTTTCATTAGATATGCTAGCTAAAATAGGAGAAGGGGTGGCAGTTATTGCACATTCTTGCCGGTTGATAACATCAGAGTAGTCTAATGCATTTAAGTTAATCCTTAAATTATAGAGTTCTCTTATTTCTTTATGAACAGAAACTACTTGTCTGGCCTTCAAAATCTTCGCAAAGCCAGTTCTCTGATGTACTTCGTTCATCAGTGATCACTGTTAAGAGAATATTTTTCAGGTGGCAAAAATAGGCATTTCTTTGAATGACAGGATCAATAAGTTTTTCAGATTTTCACTTACGTACGAGATGCTGTAATAACACTGATGAGGAACAGCAAAGTTTTGTTTCCATTCCAAAAGAAGAAAAATTTGCAACGGCTATACTCCCACCAACAGAGCCATCAACATTTTTTGGCGTTGACGTCACCTCAAAAGTGGAATAAATGAGGCTTTCTCTGCCAACGCTATCAAGAGTGTGCTACCAGTACGGCATTTCTCACAAATGTGCGATGTGTTGCAGTGATTGATTCAGAAACATTACAGGATTTTGGTACTGTGTCAAATAATTATCGCTCTAAAGTCTTTGATAGGAATAAAATTCGAAAACAGCGACAGAAGTGTCACAGGTGTCACAGATGAAGTACATGCTTCTCTTCAAAACCTGCAAACTAGAAGTGAAAGGGTTTGAAAAGTACATTTTTCGATAGCCGAAAGACAAAACTATGACAAAAAAGAAATGGTTGGAAACAGATACCATAGAAGAACCATAAGCGAGGAATCCATGGTTGAAAAATCCAATTCTCTTAATTTGGGTCAGCAACTTCTGCAACGGGAAAACATGTCGCGACAGCAATGTGATTTTTGAACTGAAAATTTGTTTAAGCCTTAAGGATCTTTTAGCTTTTGACTGTGATGGCACGCTCACGAATACCAGAAAAAAGAACGGTGCGATTGCAGCCATAGAGAATAAAATTGGACATCCTGTCCCATGGTTAATCTGCGAACTGCATACGAGCAGCCTTTGCGTCACCTGTTCACATTACTTGATTGTGAAACTGCTGGTGCATGTGAATTTTCGCAGGACCAATAAATAAATTGCTAGACAGATGCGACAATTTACTACTGGTCCAGTTTGAAGCAATTACGTTCTTTGTCGTAGGTGCTGGGCTGTTAATATAATACAGTGTAATTTCATTTCCATTTAAAACTGCATTCTGCAGTCATTGCAAAAAAAAAAAGAGGTCTTTAAAAGAAAAAAATATTGCAATGTGCAAAAAAGCTTTAAAAAAGTCAGTTTTTGGAAATTTCAAGAAATTTTACCAACAAATTATTACAATTATTTTGAAGATACATGAAAAGTGTGTTAAAAGGAAACATTTTAATGGTATTAGAACAAAAATTTTGAACCTTATTATTTTCATAAAAATTTTGGAAAATTGATCTTTTTTCCTATTTTTGGAGAAATTCAAGCCTTGGTAGGACCCTCAAGGAGTTGTTCAAACTTGATAATGTTTTACATGTTTATTGTTCTTACACATGCACAGCTTTTGGTGAGTATTCCAAATTAAGATTCAAAATTTCATTTTTTTCGATCCACCCTAATGTACACTGTACATATACAGAGCTCCCAACAGATTTTGCCCAAAGAAAAAAACGGGACTTGTGCAAAGTCCAAAAAAAAGAGGGGGCCTTTATTTCAAATTTTAACTAGTATGTTGTGGCCATCACGAAACTTTCTTCTATATTTTTCCTTTTTCTGATCCCTCCCCATGCTTGACGAGGAAGCAATATTCCCAACAAAAACAAAATTACACATGCAAAAACTTGACGACTATCCCAATGTCTGAATTATTGCAAAAGCAAAGCAAAGAGCGAAAATTGAAAGTTATTTTAAAAGCCTTGCTTGAATTAATTACAAATATTTTATTTGTTAACAAACATAAGATGGCAACAGTTAAAAATTTTAAATCATTGAGATAATATTTCCTATCATTTCCATACAATTAAAATCACGAGAAATACGCAGACGACAATTTATTACGATTTATCTTTCTTATTGTTGCATTAATAAAAATATTTTTATTCGCAAAAAAAAAAAAAAAATCAACACCTCTTAGAGCGATCGGCGTTAAAATAGAACCAAAGCCTGTTTACATATGGATTCACATATATTCCAAATTTCAACCAGAACGTAGCATTACTTCTTGAGATAGGGCACTCAAAATGGAAAAAAAGAACGGGTGATTGCGCTACCCCCCTTTTAGCTGTTGACACAAAACTAAAATCAGTTCTTATACCCACTAAGGGCTACTTGCCGATAAATTTTTCTTTCATTCCGTTCATTATTTCTTGAGATACAGCAGTCACAATTGACGACAAAAAACGTTCTACAGCTCAACCCCCGTTTGAGTTATTGACACCAAAATTCAATCAGCACCTGTTCCTGTTAATACCAACATATGGACCAAATTTTGTTTGATTCCGCCAGTAACTTCCTGAGGAATAGCAAGCACGCGTAACTCGAAAAACGTCCCATTGCTCCACCCCCCTTGGAGGAATTCGCGCCAAAAACTAATGGGCACAAGTTCACATAGGGGCACATATGTGTACTAAATTTCGTTCGATTTCATGCGGTAGTTTTTGTTGTAGAGTGGCCACAAAAAACTGGTCACACACAGACGTGACACACATACATACACACACACATACATACATACACACACACATACACACACACACACACACAGACAGACAGACATTTTCCAAAAATGGTCGAAATGGACTCAGCACACCTCAAAACGTTCGAATCCGTCAAAATTCGAAATTCGAAAATTTGCACGAATCCAATACTTTCTTCCATATATTAGATATAGAAGAAAGTAAAAATATATCAACATAGTGCTAACCACTGGAGAACAGGGAGAAAAATAATTTAACCCACTTTAAAAGAAATGCAATTTACATACAAAACAGAAATTGTAGGAACTTTGCTACAATGAAGAATTCAAAACCAAATTTAAACCTTTTTGAAAATACAATCCATTACAATATACCCAAGAGCAGCCGTTTGGTTTTATAGAGTATTAAGAGCAATAAAGTTTATGTTAAGTAAAAGTCAGGGTTAAATGATTTTGGTATAATTGCTGGCATTTGTGAATGAAGAAACGGGATCTTTTCTTGAAAATTAATATTTAAAACCTTATTTGGTCATTGGTAGGCTGTTCAAGTCATCGTCCAAGTTGAAAACATTTAATTTTCAGAAGTTTGGTCAAACTTCTTGACTTAGGAGCTAAGTAAAATTTTCTGATTATTTCCTACTTTCCCATTAGTAGCCAGTGTATATTTCATGAATAGAGAAACAATACCCAGTAGACAAAAATCTTTCAATTGAATTGAAGGCCCTTTTTATCAGGAAGCACCCTGCTTTTTTTCATCTGGATGAAACACTAATTCAAAGACTTATTTTCTTTAAACGACATTTCAAATATGCAAGTATTCTTTCATAGATCAAACAAAACATTGATGATGTTTATTGCTCATGCTTCATTTAAGCAATTTTTTCTTCCCCAAAATTTTTCATACTAGCTTCAATTTTTGATTTACTGAAATTGTACAAATATTACAATATTTTTCTTCTAATGGGGCTGCGTTACGCTCTTCAGCCTTTTGCAGACCTAGTGTGATCCTCTTGATATAGCCTCTAGTCTTTCTTGTGCCACCATTAAGACGAGGAGGTCAATGACATAGTGAATTTTGATGCCCAGTTTCCACCAGATGGAGGCACCTGTGCTCTCTTTGCTGCAAAACTGCACTAGAGATTTAATTTTTCCAAGGGCATTCAAAGCCAAACAAATACCCCAAGGCATCTTTTACATGTCACATAAATATTATAATACTTGGTGCACATTAAACACAATCAAGTTTGTAAAAGTTTTTTTGTTCATTAGCAGCTTAGAGATAATTTTAAGAATAGAAAAATATAACTGATAATATTCACAAAATAATGCCAATACAATCGGCGAATACATCCTCAAAGTTAAAGACATTTTATAAGTGAACAATTTTAATTTCATCAGGGATGTTTTTTTTTTTCCTCCTTCCGTCGTTCCTTGGGAATGAGCAAAATAATTTTTAAGTTAAATTTTTTTAAGTTAAAAAACCTCTCCTAATTGTATGTGCTAATAAAAAGAAATACTGACCTTGATCATTTTCAATAGTTGGTTCATCTTCTTCATCACTCTCATCACCTGAAAAATATCATGTAAATAAATACGCAATTACAATAGTATGAATTTGAAAACAACAAAAGGGAAAAGAAAGAGTCAGAAGTTATTTCGAGTTATAAACTGACCTGGTGAGTGAAATTTCTTTACCAAGAGTTTTGAGTTATTGATTTCTAAAATATGAACATATCCCACATCAAATTATCATTTTACAACTTTTAAAGAGAGAAAGAAATAGCTTCAGCACATGCATTATGCATCACTAATCTAGGAGCATGCAATTTTGACAAAACTCAGGTCAAATGTTATTGCAAATAGAGTAAAATTTCTCTGAAAATGACCCCACTGAGTTGTGGAAGTTAGCTATGTAATGCAGTTCAATAAAAGCAATGCTAATTATATAGAAACTAGCAAACTTCTGCAACTATAGAATGTCAAGTTTGGAGAAATTACTTTGCTAAATTTTCTAACTGTTTATTACCTAAACCTTGAAAATTAAAAACTGATTTCTTCTTAAATTTCATCAATAAGGCATCTAGTCGGGAAGTTGTTTCAAAAGATAAATGAAATAGCCACTAATAATAATTAATCAAAAAAGAAAAGAAAAGCAAAAAAAAAAAAGCCAGTGAAATTGAAAAAATAACAAAATTAGATGGTTCTTCATGTTTTCAAACTAGCTTAAAAATCATAATCATTGAATGTAAAAAAAAGATGAAAGCATTTTACACACATTTTATTCGGAAGGAAACAAACTAAATGGGCTAAACCAAAAGCTAAAAAAACTGCTGTTTATTAGCTTTACTCTTCATATGGTTTACTTTAATTCTTCATATACAAGATAGGTTTTTATAATTTTCTTTTCTACAGTGAATTGTGTTTTTTAAAAAATAATTTATAAGAAATGCAATTTGCAGTACTAAAAAACTTCTACTAAAAATATTGAGCAGTTTCAAAGCATGAGTAAACATATTCATATAACATGTAAAAAATATTATAACATGTATATATTATATAACATGTATAATATAACATGTATATATTATAAAAAATACTCTTGTACTAAGAAATGCTATAGGGGACAAGGGTTTCCTAATGAAATTTACAAAATTGATGTATTCAAAAAATTGAGTGCAGTCATTAGTTTTATATCCAGTTGCATAAAACTCAACCTAATGCATATTGCTAAGACGTGGGGTGAGGTATAAAAAAGTTACATAAAACTGTACTTTCTGTCAGCTGACAATAAATAAATAATATGTGACAAAATGAATAATTTAACTTCAACCTCAAAAATCTGTTTTTCTTCTTGACACACAAAAATGAAAGGTATAACAAATTATGAGAGCATTAAACATTTTTTTAAAAAATCATTCAATAGTAAGAACTAGAAGGTAGTCATGCATGAATGACTTAATAATTCACATTCATGTAAGGGAAATTAAAATTTAACTCTTACCTTTATCAAGAGCGATTCAACAAAGAAATATTTTAATTTCAATTTTTTGAAAAATTAGAAGTAACAAAATTTTACAAAAAAATAAAGTATTATAAAAACTTAAAACTCCAGAAATCATTATATTTCAAATACACATTTTAGCTGCCTACAATACAAAATATAGATGAATAATTTTATTTGAGTGAGATTTAGTTTTATTACTCAGTTGGGTGAGCCTAAAAACCAATTTCCATTCTAGCAGCTATTTTGAAATCTTGGAGAAGAAAACTGAGAAATTATTTATCCCTATTTAGTTGATTAATAATCAGGTAACTAGTATAAAATATCTTGAATGCATACCTTGCTAAATGCTTTTTTTTTTTTTTTTTTGTGTGTGTGTGTGTGTGTGTGTGTGAAAATTACGAGTTTAGAATAAACAGGTGAGACCTATACATTGTTTATGATACATTTATGGGGGATGGGGATATACATTTTGATTTCCCCACCCCTCTTACTTTTTTCTCTGACTTTACTGCGTACATTTTTCATCATGAAAAAATTTTAACACCTTTTCTGTTTATCAAAAAAAAAAAGAGAAAAATTGATTTTTTGAAGAAAACTAAACTCTTTAGACCTTGTTCGGGACACCTTAATATTTTTTGATTCAGATTAATTTTTTATGTAATATATGGGCCGGTAGAGGCTTTCAAAAAAGTTTTTTTCGACACACACTATTGTATATATACAAAATAGAGATAGACTACGGTGCCGTGAGAAAATTCTAATTCTTCAAAGAGTGCCGATAATCGGAAAAGTTTGGGGATTCTTGGTCTAGCTCATTATTTGACTATTTCAGTCTCAGCATGCATTTACACATTCATTAGAGTGAATTAAAACTATTTAAGTGTATTATCAAACTATGCCAAATGTACATGGAGCAACGACCTGTCTCCTACTTTGGAGCCTTACATCGGTACCGTCTACAAAAAGGTGTATTGCTTCTCAATGTTTGTTTTATTGAAAATATTTTTTTACTATATAAATATTATTGTAGCAAATAAATGTACATAAATGTATTAACTCTTTACGTTGGTGATTTAAAGTTCAATTATTACAACATTTTTTTCATAACTTATAACATTGATTCCCAACCAGTGGTTTGTGAACCCCTATTGGTTCCTAAACCACCAGCTGGAAATCTATGAAATAAGATATTAAGTAAGTCATGTTTTTTTTTTTTAAATACTTGGCATTAAATTACCTACATAGTTGTCTTATGCATAGGTACAACAAAATCCATATTTATGTTATTTTATTAAAATAACTAAAATATGTGTTTTATTAAAAAAATTAACCGAAAATGGATTTATATATAATAATCCAAAACATTTTAATGTAGCAGAGCTTCTTTTCTTCTATGCATGCTTTTTAAATAAGATGGGTTTACATTTTCCTCTTAAACTTTTTAAGAGATTAACTCTAAAAAAAATAGGATGCTGTGGCCATCATGAAATTTTCTTCCATATGTTTCACACAAATGCTTAGCACTTACATAAACTCAACCATCAAGGGCTTCTACCTAACAGAGTTTCAAATTTATGCATGATGTCAATCAGGTTTGTGAAATTTATTGCGGCAAAATTTCTAAAGTATGCATTATTCAGGGTTGCCAACCTAGGAGAAACAATTTGAGGAGCATCTGTGGTGATTTTGAGGCGCATTTTGAAATTTTGCGAAGTAACTCGGTATTTTGCATAAAATTCAGTAAAAAAATTAAAACCACTTATCTAAAAATATTTTTGAGTTTTGACAATAACTTTAAGCTCTTGTATAGAAAAAGAAAACAGCTTTAAACACTAGGGTAAACTCTCCAGTAACAGACAGTCGTAAGTTTGGATTTAAATAATAAGAATTCTAGGTGGGTAAAACTGATGTTGCTGTGGCCCATGAATACGGTGCAACCATCTAGTGTTTTCGAAGTGAATTTTATGAGTCAATTGGTATTTACAAGGCAGTGTTAGAAGGTTATGAACAGCCACCACCAAGTCTGCCGGTGTTTCAGGAATTCATTTGAACTTAATAAGGTTTTAAATCTAAAAATAAAGAACTTTTGCACATTTTGAAGAAAAAAGGAGAATTTTGTCTATTACTCATCCTTTTCTCAACCTATCTGTTAGTGGGTATCATCAGATTTTCGATGTCTGTTACTGAGTGTTGGACCTTTTTTTCGAAATTGAGCAAATAAAAATAGAATTAACTAATTAAAAGGATCTAGAAGCAGCCAAACCTTAGATAATATGAATAGCATGAAAGAAAAATAGTTTTAAAAGTCTAAAAACATTAAAAGGCTCAGAAAATTGAGTTAATCTGAGAGTGATGTCTTAAGCATGTCCATGTCTGTTACTGGTGCTGTTACCCTATGTCAAACTTGAGAACACTTGACCGGGAAATGCGGAGTAAAATAACTTTAATGCAGAGTTGCGGAGTTTGGCAATTTTTGCGGAGCAGTTGAAAACCCTGATTATTGCAACTGGTGTATTGTGCAGCAACTCAAGTCAAGTAAAGTCATAGAACCATATGTAGCTCAATAGTAGGTGCTCATTACGGAAAAACTTTTAACTACATCACCCTCTGTGGAGTGACTGGCACTGTATTTGAATCAACATCTGCTCACATTGTGGGCCATTGGAACAGCAATTTTAGTTTCAAACCCAATATTGCTTCTTAAGACAGGAAAATCATGCAAAGCAAGAAAAATGCTTGACTATGCCATTCTTTCTGTAGTCACTGGTGCAAAAATTATTCAGCACCTGTTTTCATTGAGGTACACTTGGATACAAATTTTTCATTGAATCCTAACACCACTTCTTTATAAATCACAGCCCGGCTTTTCAAAAAAAAAGAAGGATGCAGTCAGATTTGAGAAATTGGTGCTAAAAATTAATCAATACTTGTTCTGATTCAGGTTTACCAGTATATTAATTTTAAAGTTACTAGTTATAAAACAAAGCTGCTAAATAATATAAAGCTGAATAGTAGTCAAAATTAACAAGAAAAACTTTGATTCTGCCATATCTCTTGGCGTGATTGGCACCAAAAATTAATCAGCATCAGTTTGCTGCAGGTTTAATGTCTACCAAATTTTGTCTGATTTCATCATTTTGAGAAAGAGCGCTCACAAACAAGTGCTCTCCAACATACAGACAGAGGTTTTCAAAAATGGTTTTAAATGTTTTGAGATCCATTAAAACACAAAAATTCATCCAAATTTGAAATTCGAAAATTTTTAAAAGTCCAATATTTAAGGCTTTTAGCACTAAATGCATGAGAAAAGTCTTTAGGGACCAAAAGAAAAGAATAAGGGACAATGTCTAGATTTCTTGAGCAATATAAGAAGAATGGCCCTAGATACACAAGTCTCTAATGCTGAACAACTTCATTCTCTTTGAAAACATGGTTTGATGTAAATAATCAAAAATTAACATCTAATGAAAATATTTTTCTTGTTTACTCTAAAAGTGTAATGAAAAAAACTGAGGAGTATTTGGACTAATTAATTGCATTTACTGTTAGTTACCATTTAGAGTATGTTCATTGTACTACAAGTTAATTCAGTTAATTGTGTCTCCAATATATAAAGATAGTACAAAAGCTCTGGACTAACTTTAAAAATGTATTTTGCCAGTTAAAACTATTAAGATAAAGCACTACATCATTCAAAATGTTTACCAATGTAATCCAACTTGTCTGGCCTTAAACTATTAATGCAATAATTCTGTCGGGAAATTTCAAGAAGAGATGAATCCAATTCTAATGCTTCCAACTCAACACTAGTACCTTTAAACAAATATATATATATATATAAAATATCCAAGCCAAATACCAAATATTAAACAAATTATATAAAAAATAATGATGATAAAAAGGAAAATTGCAAACAGCTATTTAATAGGAAAAGACAAAGTATGAATCCAGAGCTCATCAGCTGTGGAGGATTCAATAAATATGGTCAAAAGACCAAAAAATTTAACTATGAACTAAAAGAGTGTTTAAGCTCCAGTACATGCAATATAGAGTAACATTGGGCAAATACACCACATGTTAAACTATAAACAATAAACAAGAGCTCAATTCTTGTAGAAGAAGATGAAAAGATATGCTTTATCTCAATCATTCAAACAGATACATAACAATACAAGATTTAATTGTGACAAAGCAGTCTCAATTTTTCTCATTTTCAATCACTAAGTTCGATTAATTTTAATTTTTGTACTTTGTAATGAGATATTGCAACGATTCTATGCATTTGAGAATAATGCATGTTTGTTTGCTTGAATACTATATAAATCCAGTCTTACATGGATTTCAAGTTTTTGGTACAATTGTCAAAAGAATGAAGAATCTGTTCAGAATATTTGAACTCATTAATTAATTTATTTTCTTATTTTTATTTAAAGAATTCAGCTTTAAAAAAAGATAGAAGAAATCCTAAAATTTTCTCAACTAATTTTCATTACAAAGTCAAGAACTTAAAGCATATGGTGAAACTCTTTTGAAGATCTATGATGGTTCGGGTTCTTATACTAACAACTAAAACTAAACTGCTTTTAGGAGTTGAAATTGCAAGGTTTACATAGCTACAGTAAAACTAAACTATTCTGAAAATGCGAGAAACTTCAAATTTTAGGTACACGAAGTTTCCGGACAGTTGAGAGAGTGAAAATCTGAGCTCATTTTGTAATATTGAGTGTAATAATGCTACAAGTCAAAAAGAAAAATTTAATGTTCTTGATCGAAAATAGTAGCAACAATTAACGAAATTCGCAACTGCACCATTGAACATACCCATAATAATTGCCATTATAAAAATAGATCATTTTCATACGCAAGTAAGGAAATTATTTTCTTTTATTTCATTTTATTTTCAAAACTTTTATTTTAACTTTCATGCTATCTTTCTACAAATTAGGCCAGACTTACGTCATTGAGTAACAACAGACTAGTACAATTTAGTACAATTCGCAAAAAAATGGTATGGTATGATTAGTAGTTCACTTGCTATTATGGAATCCTGCGATTTAAAGAGAAGGCAGAACCTTCCAAACAGATGCATTGAAATTAAGAACACTACCCTCCAGCCTTATCCCATTTTTTAAGTCAGTTATAGTAGAACTAATGAACATAATCGTAGCAGAATTACTAGGACGTATTGTGGGAAAGGGCATTTCTTTTAACTATGTTCAAATTTTTACTCTTTTTATATTTTTCTTTTTAAAATGGGTTCTCTACAAATATTTTTTAGGATATATAAAGCATTTTTGAACTTCCTAAACATTTAGCATTACCTCCTGTTACAATCATTAATTTTCTGCCAGAAGAACGAGCTTGAACAGAATCGAGGCACGCCGTCACTGTAACATTTGTAACATGCTGACAACCGCTAACGTCAAGAAGTTGGAGGTAAGGGCAAAGAAGCACTAATGTCAATAGACCTGAAAAAAAAAAGAATTTACAGAGAACATTCTTTTAATATTCAAAGAATACTTAACTACAGCAATCAAATAAAAAATAAGCATATTAAAAATCATGAGTTTATTGATAACAGTTGAAAGAATTTTCAAATACTTTGTCCTACAGATATACTGACTTAATAAATATGAACTAATTAATTAAACAATTAGTTAAATATTTCCTTTTGAAAAATATTTCAAATTAAAACATTTCTAAGTAGAACTGTCTAAGCATGAAACCTTAAGTATTGAACTAAATATTTAAGTTTTATTTAAAATACTAGGGGGCTCTGCCCCCTGCTCGCTACTGCTCACCAACCTCCGAAGATTGCTTCACAATCTTATTTGATTCACGAAGATTTAAATGGTCAATTAAAAAGAAACAGATTAAAAATGCATTATGAGCTAGTTCCCTTTGGATCAAAAGGCACCCCTTACCCGGGTTTCAAAATAACTTGTACCAACTTGCAGAGCCGTAAGGGCAAAAGGGCTTCTGAGCATTGCATAACTGCAGTTTTGTACGTTTGAAAAGTCCCTTTCATATTCGTAGTCTCAAGTAATATATTTTGCTCTTTATCTCGGAGCTTGAATTGAGTTGAGCCTAAGATTTTCTGTTAAAACCGATACCCTTAAAGTTTGTGAATAAGAAAGAAGAAACTTGCGAATCCAAAAGACGTAACTATGGCAATGCCAAATAAAATAATTTTAATGGAGATGAAATTATTCGAACTTCATTTTTAACGGTTTGTAACTTTTTTCCCTTTGGAGATAGCTCAGTTTTTCGACCATTGGTCAAGTTAGATCTGAAGTTAAATAAGCCGCTATTTCCAGTGGTGTCAAAAAGGAAACTGTGGGACAATTCTTTCGCTTTCACTGATAGATTTCATGAAGAAAATAGTGCATAAATTTTAGCTAAGTCTAAAAAAGTTTGAGCTAAAAATGCAAATAACTCCAGCCGTTTTTATGTTAGAGCATTGAAACAAATTGCGTAGAACGCGGAAAATTCTACCCTTTCCAACGATATATAATATTAATATGAGAAGGAAATTTTTCACCCCTTTAATAGGCAATTTATGCGAAATTTGAGCTTAAAAAATTAATTACAAAAAAATAAAGTAATTTTGTACACAATTTCAAGGTTGTAGGTGCTATGGGGCGTCCTGGACGCACGTCCGCCACAGACTTCTCTCCAGGATTTCTTTGAAACCTTACTTTAATTTACTACTAGTGGTACCCGTACGGCTTTGCCCGTAGTTGAAAATCAAAAGGTCACCTGTATATTTACAAATAATGGATGACGAATTTCTCGCCAATTGGCTATGTTCATTCGCTCTCCCATTCTTCGCAATGATAATTTCGTAATTTACTCGTCCATCTTATGATAATTTTGCTCCGGAAAATGTTCTTAAAAAATTGAAATAGAAAAAGAACAAAATTGAATTTTCGAAAAATTACTTCGAAAAATAGGTGCACACCCCTATGCTACAAACTAACTTTGTGCCAAATTTCATGAAAATCAGCCAAATGGTCTAGGCGCTATGCATGTCACAGAGATCCAGACATCCTACAGACATCCTCCAAACAGACAGACTTTGAACTTTATTATTAGTAAAGATATAAGGACTAGTGAAGCACTACACACAGCAACATAACTAAAGTTTTCACCTGTGGTTTGAATACAAATGTCATACTTTGTGGGAAAAAGTCTAGAATCTAGAATTTTGTTGGCAGTTGTTTCGGGGTCATCTTCCAACCTCACTTTTCTTGATGCAATTGCAAGGGAAAAAAACCTTCAACCAACCGTAAAAAAAACATGTTTTTTCTTTATATCTAGTGACTTTTTGGAAAATATTACAGTAGGTTCTCAAGAATTTAAGGCAACTAGTGTTCGTTCGGTGGCCTTATTTCGTCCGTAATCATAGCTGAAAATTTGAGATAACATATATTAACTTCATGTTTGCAATATTTTCATTTCTACTCCTATACATTTGTTTATTGTACAGCTGGGAATATACAGTTCTATATGGGCTTACAAACAAAACAAAATTATTTATTCCAATCTGACTTTTTGTATGTTTTTCTCAAAACAAATGAATGCAATGATAAAGCAAAAATCAGTTTATACGTAAAACTTCTTTATAAACAGTATTCTTTGTGTTAAGTTGTTTTAGAGAAAAAGTTGCATTGGCCATTAAAACAATAAAATAATAATAAATTATACATTGAATTTGCAAAAAAATAATTAAAAGTGAAATATTTTAAATACCTGTGGTGATTTACAAAGCCTCAATAACATATACGATTGGAAGATTTCAATTTCTTATCACTCGAGAGAGAAATGACAACACATAATATTATTCAGTAATTTTATCTATAAAAATATAATTCTTAATGGAACAATAATTTTAAATCTACTCCATTTTCCCAAAATGAAATTGATCTAAAAACATCTAAATTCTGTAGTCACTATTTATTATAAGCAAACACAAACAAGCTCAAAATGATACATTTACCCACACACTTTTTAGTGCATATTATCATTTTAACAACTTCAAGTTATCCTTGCAAATCACATATAAAGAAAAAATAGGTAAGAAACCTTGATCTCCAATGTTAGGACAGCCTCGTAGTTGAAGAGTTTCCAACAGACCTTGTCTGGATATAGATGAAAGTCCTTCATCAGTTATCTAAATGCAAAATATGTTTATGAATGTATAGTTTAAAAAAAGGGGGGGGGGGACTGGATGTTACACAACAAGCATGTAAAAATACAAAAGGAAAAAATTTTAATAAATTCAAATTGAAAAGCTAAGTAGCGTTAGGGCTTGTTTGAATTAAAAAAAAAACAATTAACAAATCAAGCAAAATAGCAACATAAACAAAATACAAGGAAAAGATACACTTTTTTCTCCTAAATTGTATAAACTAATAATTTAAAACTTAGATTTTCTAGCTTTTTAATCTGAGATTTTGTTTTGTCATTTATTTTTATTTCATTAATATTTTCAAGAGAGTTTTAACAAGAATAAAAGGTAAACTCATTTTATTTATGTTTTTACATTTTCATGACTTTAGAATACTTTGCTTTGCAGGACACTTCAAAGACCAATTTGGGTGTATTGTTTGGACACTCATTATTTAAGCTCTGCTTACATTTTCTCTACAATAACACTAAATTTTAAGAAACATATGTTTCAGTGATTAGACTTTTAATTCAAAGAAAACAATGAAACTTATTTTCAAGGACAACAATATATACTCACTCTATCTAAGTAACTTATGTGCAGGGTTCTTAAAGCGTAACATGCAGATAGCGATGTCAAAGAATAATCGCTGATGTCAGTACAACCAGACAGATCAAGGTACCTAAATGCAAAAAAAGGAAAGAAAAAAAAATCACAAAAAAGCAAAAACTAAAAGGATAATATTACAGTATAGATATTATTTTCAGAACATACCTGAGCTTTTTGCAGCCTCGACTTATAGCATACAAAACATCATCATTTACATGTTGATTGTGCGCCAAGCATAATTGTTCCTGCATAAGTTTAAAAAATGTTTAGTTCTAAAAAAATATATCTGTTTGAAAAAAAGTTGTAGAACCTTATATGCTCAATTTGAAATAATTCAGCATTGCATTTTTACCATAAAATGAAAGGAAAGGAGGGAAACTACACTAATAAATTTGGGTAATTTAAATTTTTTTAGTGTTAAGTGTAAAATATTGTATAAAATATCCAATGCTAAAAGATCCTGAAATGTGTAGACTTCAAAGAAAAATAATACTGCATTCCAATAAAACTGATGCTACATTATTAGACAAAAAATCTGACTGATCTAGATGTTAAGTGAAATGAATCAAAACTATTTTGAGTTTTTTGCAGTAAGTTATCATCCTAAACCAGAGCTAAAGCAGAAATACATAAAATACACGGTTAGCTCAGTCATTCCATCCAAGGACTGCAGTTTCGTGCTTTTTAGCACTCATCAGCCCGGAATAGGTAGTAACTGAGCTGGAGGAAGAAAACCTCTCAAAGGAGCCAAGAAAGCCATTGCAGGTGCCTTGTCTGGTGTGTTAATTCTAAATTAGCTACCAGTTTGTTTGGCTCTCTTAGCTCCTTTAAGAGATTTTCTGCCTCCAGCTGAGTTACTTCCTATTCAGGGCTGATGAGTGCTAAAAAGCATGAAACTGCAGTTCTCGGATGGAATGACTGAGCTGGCGGTGTATTTTATGTACTATTTTAAGGGGCAAAATCGTCATCATGTGCATTCTTTTTTATAAACTTATGCTACAGAAGGAATATACAAATATTAACACATACAAAAAAGTCACAGAAGCTGAGTCCAGTTTAAAGAAAAGAATACTAGCCTTCAGCAAAATTCTAAACACATGGCATCTCAATTTCAATTTTCCTTTCCTTTTTATAACTGTTAAGTTTCATAAAAGTCCAATCAAGTTCAGATTCGTTACTAATGGAACATACTCCTAGAATAATCAAGCAGGTTACATTTTTTTCGAAAAACTTAAAAATATCTTAGCCAAAGTTGCAGAAGAAAAATGTTTGATAATTCTGAATAACCAGAAAGTTTAGGATTTCATAAACAGTGGTTTCTACCATATTCATAGTATTAATACTTTTGACTTTGAAAATCTTCACTAACATTCCCCACAATCTCATAATCAATGTTTCAAATAGAATTTTTGACAAATATGAAAAATACATCAATCTAGAAAAACACTCTTGGGTTAACCTTGTTAAATTTTGTATTTTTGAGAATTACTTATATAATGGTTCAAATTTCTACAGACAGATCAATGGAATACCAATGGGCACATCTTTTTCTAGTTCATCTGCCAATCTATTTTTGCATTAGTATGAATCTATTTCTTAAATAAAAAAAAAATATATAGAATCATTTAGATATATTGATGACATCATTTTTAACAACAATGATTTTCACAATTTACGTAAAGAAATTTACCCAAATGAACTACTGCTGAAACAAACAAATAAGGATGAGTCAGTTAATTTCCTTGATCTCAATATTCAACTAAATAATAAAGTTCCCAGTATAGCATTGTATGATAAACGTCTGGATTTTGATTTTAAAGTGTATTCTTTAATTTATTTTCACAGTTGTGTCAGTAGAAAAGTGTTCAAAAATATAATTATTTCACAAATTATAAGATATAAAAAAATCTGCAATAATAAAACAAATCTGAAAACAGTGATTCAAATTTTAACTGCAACCCTAACTGCGAACTAATATCCGGAGTATCCTACGAAACATTTCTTTTGCAAGCTTTTAGAGGATTAGCGGTAGGTCAATTTTTCTGTTCCTTGAATTTGATTGTTATACGTTCTTTCTTTTGATATCGAGTTCAATTGTGAATTTTGTTTTCCTGTAGTTTAAAAATTGTTCTATTTATCTTTATATAAAGCATATATTTTTGGTTTGTAAATGTTCATTGTTCTTACTTCTTGCCATGCTGATATTACGTACTTTCAGTACCCCCATTAGCTTGTTTTGTGAAATGTAGGGGACTAGTGCTGCTTTTTTAGGCAATTTCACCAGCAGCACTCATGAAACATCTCATGCTTTTTCCCTACCCTTGGGGAGTACCCCCTGATGTATCCCCAGGGTATTTTGGGATTTTTTCAATCTTTTGCTCTTTAAAAAAAAAATCTTTCTTGTTCAATCCTTATATTGCTATCATACATATAAAAAAATAAAAATAAAAATATTTTTCACAAAAAGAAAAAAGTTTACAAAAAAAAATTTTTTTACATAATGTGGACCTAAAAATAAAAACCTGAATCGACCCCAGAATTGAAATTAAATTTTAAATACATGTCAATAATTGTAGAAGCTTAATAAATTATCAAACCATTTAAAAACAGTAACATTTTTATAATTTTTACTATATGAATATATTAGTATAGTAATAATGATTAAAATGTCTTGCAAAGTTTATGGTAACACATAAAATACTTACAAGATTCGATAACCTGCCAATATGATGCAGTCCGCTAGATGTCACTAAAAGAGAAGTTTTAAAAATTTACATGAAATTTAAGCTTTAGGAATAATAATACAGATTCATCTTATATAATTAAAAACTGAGCATATGTTAGTATGTATGTATGTATCTATGTCCAAGTTACTTCTCCAAATGAGAGTGAACTGACCATCGAACCAGGTATCGGTGGATTTGTAATTTACCCGTCTTTATGTTCGGCTATTTAACAAAATCCTTGAATAATAATTAGCGGAGCTAACAATTAAAAACTATTAATTATGATGCTTAGATTTCAACATAAAATACCTATTTTTCGAAGGCTTTCCTCCATTTAAATTAATATTCAGTGTTTCATCTCAACTTTCAGTAACAATGCTTTTATTGAAATCTGTAGCGTGAAGAAAATCATTGAGAAGAAAAATCTATTGCCATTTTTTTTCTTGAATATGAACAAATAAAATTTTGGGTTTTGTTTTGGGGCTTTTCCTGTAATTGAGAGATTTAAAATGTTTCCTTTTTGGTTATTTTTCCGGAATCTGCCGCAAAATTTTACTGTTTTTTTTTTTTTGTTTTTGCTTTTCTTTAAGTGTGATTGTTGAACACACGTCACTTGACATAACTTTCATTTTTAGGTAGACCGTGCAAAGCCGGGTTACGTAGCTAGTATGATATATTGAAAGAATATCATGCACACTTCAATACTTACTATCAGGAAATACCCCTCCAACATACATAATTTTCAAAGACTTTAAACTCTGCAGGGGGAAAAAAATCAATCAATAAGCTGTTTAATCAGCATTTTGTGGAAAAAATAATTTTATTCATTAATAAATAAGTAAGTAATAATAATAATAATAGTAAGCATATATATATATATCAGCAACACTTCTCAATCACCTGAAAATGGTGCATGCATTAGTAATTTTATCAAACTGAATATTTAAACAGTTATGAATTGATATTGTGATTATGCATACTTTATTTATTTACTTATTTTTCAAAAATCCACAATGATAATATGTACAGTAATATTTCTGGTTTCAATTGCTTAAAGTAAATTTTAAATGAACTTAGTATTGTTATTATTATTATTACTGATCAGTCAAGATTGCTGATTCATTTCCTTTTGCTATGGCTTGGCAGTACTTTTATTTGGTTTGTTATTGGTAGATAGCAAGCCACATGATTGGGTACAATAACCTCTCGATTATCCACGGTCTTTAATTTTCACAAAAAAAAATCTGGCGATGATTTATTGAATGTAGATAAATGCACGCATTTAACCTAACAAGTGAAAAATCTATTTTTCTTCTTCCCCTTCCCTTGAGTTGAGATTGTATCATTCAAAATCAACGAAACCTGAGTAATTATTTTTTAGATCTACACTGCTTACTAATTTTTGGATCTACACCACTAGTTAAAACATGATTTTAGATATACATTGCTTACTGTTTTAAATCTATTGCACTTATATGCACAAATGAGTGACCAGACTGATGTTTTTTAAAACAATTTCCCTCCCCTATACGCTTTTGCTGTAACCAAACTCGATCTATTAGCAATAATGAGCAATCTTTTTTAGCTTTTACATACACTGTTACCATTTTTAGCAATAGTTTAAATGTATGCAAGAGTCATTGATTTGTTTTCAAGCTACTGCTTACACTAGAATAATTTATCAAGTTTTCTGCAAAATTCACTTATCCGCAGTTACTGTGCCCCCTTACAGGGGCGTAGCTAAGGGGGGGGGGTTTTGGGGACAAACCCCCCCCCTCCCCGAAAAGTTAGTCTCAAAAAAAAAGAGAAAAAGAAGAGAGAAGAGAAAGAAGAAAAGGGAAAAATTCCAAGCGATTATACATATATATGTTATATATATATATATATATATATATATATATATATATATATATATATATATATATATATATATATATATATATAAAAGAAGTAACCCCCCCCCCGAAAGTCGGGTCTAGCTACGCCACTGCCCCCTTATTCCACTGATGATCGAGAGTTAACTGTACCTACAAAAATAGTAAATTCTAAGGAGTGAGGAAAAATGTTTAGCAGCAGACAAGTTATTTCTGAGAGCTTATAGGAAAATTCAATATAACATGGCTTCTAAAAGGTGCTTGCTCTGATGGAATTAGCAACTACGGTACAGTGAAACTCTGTTATAACAAGATTATTTATGTTGCTATAGCCAAGTGACATTATAGACAATCATCGATTTATGCACGGATGAATGGACTGAATATTCTGCTGCAATAACAGATTTATCACTACTAGTGTTCGCCCAGCGGTCGAAATTCGGCCATATTCATTAATGAATATTTGAGAAAACTTGTATGAATTTAACTATTTCCAACATTTTTATTTCTACTCTTACTCATGTTTACTGCATATCTGAAAACATACAATTTTCATACGGACACAATACTACAGTAATAATTTATTCCAATTTTGCTTTTTATCTGTTAATTTCAAAATAAATGGATGAAAAGGGATATTTCGGTAATGGGGTCACTTCCGAAATTTTCAAAGTATTTTTTACTGAAACAGGATGTTTAAAAATCAAAGTTTTAACCATTTTTTAAATAATTTGAAAAAAATTAATATTTTTCAACAACTATTTTAATTGGTGCACAGATTGAAATTAATTTTTTGGCATCAAAAGCGATAAAATGCCATTCATTGATGCCATTAGTGCACAGTGCAATTTTATCGTAACCCGAAAACGCAGTTGACAGCAAACTGTAAATATTTAGCGCGGAAATGGAGTCGCGCGCCAATGTACATCACTTATAATGTCATAAAGACCACGTGTCATTTCCAAAATCGGACATTCAAAAATCTTTTACAAAAACAACTGTTGAGAAAATAAAAGTTTTTTTCTGGCTCAAAATTTTTTTTAATTTTTTTCGTATTCTATCTATTTTAGTGACTAAAAAGTAGTACTTTTGATTGAAGGAAACAATCCCATTGAGAAATTGGTGTAGTCGACAAATTGCTGGTTTGAATAATTTTATTTTGGATATCATGTTGCTTTGTGCTAACCCTATACAAATAAATATTTCCCTACTCTTTGTTTACGTATGCAAAGGAAAAACATTTTTTGCGCTGGCATTGGAAACAAAAAAATTGACGCCAATGTATAAAAAGCACTAATTATCCAATTCTCGAAATCTTCCGGTATGAAATGAAGCATAAAAAACTCAATTTATACGTAAAACTTCTGTGTGAACAATGTTACTTATAAAACATCTACTATTATTGAGTAAGTTGCTTCTTCGTCATTAGAAATATAAATTTCCAATTATCAAATGAAAGAACTGTGTCAACATATAACTATCCATTCAAAAACACTGGGCGTCGTAATAATAGTACAATTTTTAAAAAAGGTCGACTTTGTGATTTGTTTATGGTTGAGGGCGGTGCATAACTGCTGTCACACTTTCGAACATTTTTTGACCCTCCCCCCCCCCCTTTGTCACAATGTTTTGCACTTCACTATACCCCCTCTTCCCTTTGTCACATGTCACGCTGTTTTTCACAAATGTTCCTATTTGAAAAAAAGGCTTGTTGTCACGTTCTCCCCACTGTATGCTCCTCGTCATGTCTTTCCTCTCCCTTGTCACAAACTGTTACTATTTCGTGAACCCCACCTTAAAGCGGGACTTCATTCGTGGACAGCACCTATTTTGTGGCAATCGTATGCAAATATACATTTTCCTACTCTTTGTTTTCGTATGCAAAGTAAAACCATTTCTCGAGCTGCAATTGGTGCCAAAAATTTGACGCCAATAGATGAAGAGCCCCCACAAATTTAACAATTATCGAAATCTTCCCTAATGAAATTATACTGTAAAACTCAGCTTATACGTAAAACTTTTGCATGAACAATGCTTCTTTTAATAAGTTAAATATTTTTGAGTAAGTTGCCTTCACCTCTGCCGTTAGAATCATTAAATTCCAAACAGTCAAATGAAAGAATCCTACTTGCTACATTAAAAATTGTTCATTCAAAAACACTGGACGTCGCAATAATAGTGTAATTTTTTAAAAAATCGTGTTTGTGATTGGTTTATGGTTTAGGGGAAAACTGACAAATGCACTTTTCAAAATTTTTTATCTCTCTCCCCTTTGTCGCAAAGTTTCACACTTCATCATAACCCCTCTTCCCTTTGCCACATATCACACTGTTTTTCATAAACGTTCTTATCAAAAAAAAAAAAGAGCTTGATGTCGCATTTTCCCAATTGTATGTTCCTCTTGTCATTTATTTTCTCCGCCTTGTCATGAACGGTTATAATTTAATGAACCCCATCTTAAAGAGGGACTTCATTCGTAGTCAGTTCCGTGCAAATAGACATTTCTGTACTCGTTTTTACGAATGCAAAATGGCTGGAGCTAAAAGTCGTCCCTCACTCTGTAAAATAATTTATTTAAATATTAAAATTGTGAAAACATAATCAAAATGAAAATATTTTAAATGCCCGTAGTTACCCAAAAAGCACCAATAATAAAAACAAATGCAAGTATTTCATTTCTTTATGCTCAAGAGAGAATTGGCAACACCACAATATATATTATCCTGCAATTTCTTCACACTAACCATGTCGGGTGAAAAAGCAAATAAAAATGAATTGTAACCAACTTTTAATTGCTTCTAGATATTTTTGCAGCGCTTCTAGCGGGTTGGCGTTTTTGCTCGGTAAACTGGGTAGAACCGTGTTGTTGTATTTTTCACGAGCTTTCTAACCATACCAAGCTGGAAGCACTAAAATGCATTTTTCGTGTAGGAAAAGCGGTTTAACATATGAATTAAAACTAAATGTTTCATGCTTCCAACAATGAATTTCAACAATGGAAAAGAGATAAAATTAAAATTTTTGAGTTTTGCTAATTAAAAAACGCTTTTAACTTTTTTCTAGTGGATTTAGGTTATTGGACCTTGGGCGCCCTGACAATTTTTTCGCTAGGAGTATTTTTTAAAGACCTTTCCAGCCATTTCAAATTCAAAAAAATTGGACCATCCATTCGCATAGAAAGAGCCATTTAGGACAAAAATGCGTGTTTTTATTAATATCTTCGTTAATTAGCGTTCGATTTCAAAAAATTTTATTGATGACACTAAAACTCGGCGATAGCCACTGAGCAAAAAAAGAATGAAGGAAATCGGTCCACAATCAGAGGAGGAATCGGTACCGAAAAAAAAACAGCTTGCCTATTAATATATAAAGATAAATGATGTTCCTACAACCAAGTTCAATTTTTTTTTTCCAGTCCCATGGGATTTGTTGAACCCTGCACATGATCCTTTGTTTTATCTGGGGAGTGAACCCTGGTTTATATATATCAGGGGTCTCCAACCTTTTTTTCGCAAGGGCCACATTGTACATTTTTGACGACAAGGCAGGCCAACCATTGGCATAACTAGAGAACAGTTTTAATGTGTGTGTGTGTGTGTGTGGAGGGAGAGGGGTCCTGGAAATTTTTTTAAATGCTGTTTTAAAAAAGTAGTTTTTAGATAGTCTTTTGTGATTTTAGGGGGGCAAAAAATACAAGGGCTCAGCGGAAATTGTAGGCTTTATCTATTAAAAATTTCTTTTCAAAATTAACTAAGATTTTCCCTCAATATTTTTTTTTCCCTATTAAAACCGTCTTGTTTCCCCAAGACGCATTCTTTTTTTTCTATTCAATATTAAAGTATATTTTTGAAAAAAATCAACTCAGTATTCTGGGGGGGGGGGGGGCAGGCCCTATGGATCTCACCTATGGTTGCCTCAGTAAGCAATATTTCAGTTCAGATAGTCTAAATTACCACTTACCTCATGCCCTTTTTTTTTTTTGATATTAAGTACTCAGTGGTGGTTTAGGAGATTTCCTGGAATTTTTTATCTCTAAGTTAAATTTGGTAGTTTAACCCTAACTCCAGTGGATTAAGCATTAACTTCAGTAGATAGCGGTCATTTGTTGACCATTTTTACGTTTCTTTATTCTCCTAAAATGAGTCTTACCAGTAAAACAATTAAGTCACCGGATCGAGTTCAGCCTTGTAACAATAAACAAGGTTCGTACTCAACTTCTGAAATAAAATGAAGGAGTTTCAGAGGAGTTTTGAAGAAGAAAAATGAGATTTTGAAGGAGTACTGATGGGCTGCCTATAAATGATGTCGCACTTTTTTTTTCCAAATGTTTGACCCCTTCCTTCTTTGTCACAAAGTGTCGCACTTTATCTTACTCCTCCTCTTGTCACATGTCATATTTTTGATAAACATACTGTTATAACTGCATGATGTTACTTTTTATCACCCTCTCTCTTCCCCTTGTCACAATTTCATGAACACTTCCACCCCTCTCAAGGTATGACATCACTTGTAGACGTTACAATATCATAACTGCGATTTGCTAAACAATTGTTTTTTTAACACAATCACTTCTTAAGTACATCTGCTTATGTATTTCTAAATATTTAAATAATAATTAGAAAAACTGACATTTGCAGATGAGAGTGTGGTGGAGAGAAAAGCACAGCCAAGCACCATTTAAGCATGGTTTACTTTATTTATGATATGTCTTAGTCATCTAATAATATTTTCACCTTCAACTTTTATAACTTCTCTGATCAATTTGTATATCACATCTTTATGAAAAAATAAATATACGAAATTACTACATCGCCCTTGTGATAAAGGTAAGTTGTGTTGACCAAAGTATTTTAAGTTACTGTCATAGAAGAAGATTATGCAGTCTAGAAATAAAAAAGAAGAAGTTTTGAAGGACTCCAAAACAAAATGAAGGAGCAAACTTCAAAAAAATTTCTTAGTTTTGAAGGAGGAGTTTTGAAGGAGCGTACGAACCCTGGATAAAGCATTTCCCTACATGTCAAACATTTCCAATACAAATTATCAAATTATCATGCCGTTGCGTGAGTTTCATTGTTGAAACACGCAGGTTACTTGATCATTGGCTATTATTTCTATGAGGATAACGCTTAAATAGAAATATAGTATCAAATTTTTAAAAAGTTTTTTTTTTGAGTTTGTAAATTTTCCGCCGAACGGACGAAATATGTTTGTGGGCCGGATGTGGCCGGCAGGCCGTAGATTGGAAACTCCTGGTTTAGATGATGTCATGTAGCTAACTTAAAGTCCTTAGGTATGGTATATAATAGGGTTTCTCAACCTGGAGGTGCAGAAGAATTTTAAGGGAAGTGTGATTGTATAAAAACAAACTACACATAAAAACAAAGAAGCTTTGAACTAACTAAAGTTTATGAAATTTTGTGATCATGTGTAGCTATTTTCAACATCATCTTTTCTGGAGATTTTTAAGGCAGTTTTTAGGGCTTTGTGAATCTAGATTTTCAGCATTAACATACATAAAGTCAAAGCATTGTATATGGCTTTCAGTAAAATTAATATCTTCAACAAAAACTACAGAATTTCAGAATTTGTAACAGAAAAACAAGGTAAAAATATTCTGATAAAGGTTTCTTTTTTTCATTCCCTCTTTTTTTCTACATACAGATAGAAACAAAACAAAAAAATCATACATTTCTTGAAACAGAATTTTAAAAATATTTTTCACATTTTAAATAATATGTTCACGTTAGATGAACTTACCTGACACAATAATTCAAGGGCTCTGTCAGACAATTGAAAGCAATCATTGATATACAGTGCAGATAACTGTCGACATCTAGTCGCTAACTTAGTAAATCCCATAGGACTGAACTATATAAAACACACATTATTTTTCAAAAACTATATTTAATAATATATAACTATATATTTGCAAAAAAAAAAACAATATCAAACGATAAATTTGCAAACAAAAAGCTTTTGCAATAAACACTTAACTGCTTAAGAACAAATTTCTAAGTTCTGATTAAAATTTTCATGGTTATTTAACATACAGTCAAACCTTGTTAAACCGCCAACCTTAGTTATGGACCAAAAGTTGGCAGAAGGGTGGCAGTTTAACGAGTTTTCCCCCAATCCTGCACAAATGCATGTTTTCATGAAAATATATTTAAAAGCATGTGTTTTCCTTTCCAAATGAGCTTTGAAAAATAATATCAATTGATTTTCCTGCAGTGTGTCTCCAACGGCTTTTCGGTTACTTTTTTCCTCCCAGAATTTGAAAAATTATTAGCATTAAATTGCTGGCTTATGGGTTGATTTTTATTCTGAAACAAGCAAATTAGAACTTTTTTCGTGCATATGTAAGGTGTTTGCAAAATGAAGCAAAAGAACACAATGTTACAGCATTATGATACCAACTATCATTTGCTTGTTCGCTGAAGTCTGCATACTGCGTCAATTTTACAGTTTAAGTCTGCCCCCCCCCCCCCATTGACTGGAACAGAAAAGTGGGGAAAGAATGAATGCTTTCATTGCTGAGTAGTGACAAGTAAAAATGAAAAGATTGAAAGAGATGGGAGAGAGTCATTCAGATCAAGTTAAAAATTGGAAACAATGATCCTGGGAGACAGTGCTGCAGGGGGCGAATTAAACAGAAAAAGAGATAAGAAAATTGGACACTTTTAACTGGTGTACCTAGTAGTTAATCTAGGTGCATTTGTATGGGGCATTAGTCAGGGAGTTCCCTCCCCCCCCTTCCCCCACCCTAAGGCAAGGGTGCACCTCCCCTCAGTATCATGGAGACCCCCCTCAAAAGCAAGAGCCCTCCCCCGCCCCAAAATGAGAAAAATACCTCTCAAAACACCCCTTTCCTCCTAAAAATTTCAATGGCCCAGCCTGGGGGTCATGGCCAACTCCCCACCCCCTTAGGTGGACACCCCTACATTAGTGACAGGTGTCTGAAACTTTTCATGATTTCCCTCATTATGGACATCCACTCTTAAATAGCTTATTTCCAAGTTTGAATAGTTTTATATGGTCTTTCAAGATGGCCGAAACAGTAATATTATCATACAGCGCATGCAGTTTCCATCAAAAATTAGTGGTAATTGGTGGACAGCAGAGTGTTTGTTTAAGGAGGGAGAGAATTTAAATTGCATTTATATACAAGAGTTTTTTTTTTACTGTGTTTCTTGGCGAAGTAAGAGAGTGGCGGTTTAACAAGGTTTGACTGTATTGTTTACTGTATAATTACAGAATGTCACATTACGGATAACCAAAGAGTTTTTTCTTTGTAAAATAATTTACTTAAGCTCATGTTTAGAACTTTTCAGTCATTACATTGTTCTATTGTTTAGGTCAGTCTTTTTATGTTGCAGACCACGGACTGCATGTGACCATAAGAACTCTTGACCACTGTACAGTCAAAGCTAGTAAAAAACAGTTAAAACAGTCAATATGCCAAATGCTTTGTTGTTTTTTTTTTTTTTTTTGTTTTTTTCTTTCTTTTTTTTTTTTTTACACAGGCATACTAAAAGCACTTTTTCTTTGTTCCCGAGTAATTGCAGATTCTATTGATCTTGAACAGAATTGTTTGCCAGAAGAACTCATCAATATTGTCAAAGAACAATATGTTTACAACACACACTAATTTTCCTCTAGTTTTATCATGTGGCCTAAGTGAAATACAGTAGAGTCTTAAAAATCTGAGTCTCAAAAGTCTGAGGTTCCTCTTAATTCGAGGGGCTTTATTGATATTTTTAAGGTATAGGGTCATTCCATATCAAATCAATCAAAAAAGTAAGATTTTCAAGCTAACCCCTTCCAATTTTTCTAAAATTTTATACAGAGATAATGTTTGGTAATAAAAGTAAAAACACAAATTTCTGTCATGTGATTTGAATAATATTCAAAAAGAGAAGTTTAATATAATTACCCTTGAACATTTATTGAGAACACAAGTTTGAAGATTTTGACCAGCCATATGAAAACACTAAAAACAGAAATTTATTAATTTATAACACAAATATTAACTACATAACAAAGTTACATAAAAGAAATTTCAGATACCTACTTGACCCGAGATGCGAGGATTTCCAGTTAAATCAATGCATTCAAGTTTCTTACAGAGGTGCAATAGCCACCAAATTCTATGATTTAAAAATTTGAAGATAATTAGAAAATATATGCCAAGTAATATATAGTAAAAAAAAAAAGAAAAGTAATTTAAAGAGAAACTAATAAAAAAGGAAAACAGTTCATATCTATAATCAAATGTTAAATGAATTAAATGTTGCAGATACACAATGATTCAATAATTTTCTTTAAAAAAAATAAGCAAATCATTCTTTCAGACCCCGAAGTGGTTTTTTGAGGGGAAAAAGTAGGAAATAAGGAATCAAAAATTAAAAAAGTAGGAAAAGTAGGAAAACTATCACTTAAAAAAGTAGGAAAAAATAGGAAGAGATAGGGCTACACACACGTCAAGATGACTGACAATCATTAGTACGAAAAATAAACTGGTGGAAACAAAGATATTAATTACAAAAATATGAAAATAAAATCCAAACAAAGAAACACCTTTCAATAATACAGTAATAAAAAATTTTAAATGTGAAAGAATAAAATGCAATATAGCGATCGCACAAAAAAAAAAAAAAGAAAGAAAGAAACTCCTATTTTGGTGCAATAAAACCATATTTGTTAAAGATTTGTTTTGTCAAAAACGAAAACATTCCTTCGAGAGCATCCATTTATCATTTAAAAATACTAACACTTTCAGCTCCTGTTATCATTAACTATGATGCAAAAGCAAAACAAATACTAACTTAGTTTTAGTTAAAAATAATCAGCAGCTGACATGCATTTTTGCATAAACAGAGGCAGATGTTTGAATTTGAAAAAAAAGGAAACAGACTGAAAATGCAGAACTAAAATAAATGTGTTCCTAAACGTGGGACATAAAATTTATAATAAAATAATTAAACTAAATAAATAACGAAATAAGTCAACTAAAGGGTTTGTACAATGCTATGTATTTTTAGCATTCAACACACATTTTTGTTTCAGGCACGTCATTTATGGGGGTCAATTTCTCCCCTCCCTGGCTTTGGAAAATTAATGCTTAGCTACACAAGTTTGTGCGGTTTTTGTTGTTTTCAGATAAAATTTGCATTTAGTATACATCCTTCACCAGTCACCTCCGGGGGGGGGGGGGGGGCTCCAAGTGACGGGCTGGTTCTAATTTTCATCATGCAATAAAAATGAATATTGTTTTAATGGTTTGATGATTTTTACCTCCTTCTTGTTCCAAAATTTTCGTCACGAAAAAAAAAGGAAACATCCATGCATGGTAAACATAACATTTTTCTCAAAGACAAAGAGTAGTTACTAATGTTTCTTTGTGCATAAAAGGGAAGGCATGCAGTTTCTCTCAATCCTCACCATACAGCAAAAATATTCATTCGGAAATTGTTCACGAAATTGAGAGTGAGGGGGTAGCACATGGCATCAAATGCCTACATATATCTCTTTCTCCTCCCTCCCTTTGATCAGGCGCACTAAGTACAATAACTTACAGTAGATACGCCACATCGGTATAATTGCCGCACCCCAAAAAGGGTAACAGTCTCAAAAAAAATTTAAATGCTCAGAAATGTCACATTGTCATAAACACAGCATATAAAAATGATGAGCAACTCCTCGATATTGATGATATATCAGAGTAGAAAATGTCCATTAAAAAGAAAAAAAATTCATATTTGTTTGTGGCTCTATCCCCCAACTTTAAAAAATGTGAAGAAATAAAAACGAAATACCGCATTTAAATTGATTTCCGATTTTTCTCCAAAAATTGGGAACGTTTTGCCCATCCAGGTTTTTTTTCTTTTTTTTTTTGCAAATACACTCTTTGCAAGGAAAGAAAATGAAAATTTATACATTTTATAATCATGTTTACAATTTAGAATGAACAATAATCATATTTATGTACAAAAAAAAAATAGTTTCCGCGATTTTGAAGTGATCCGTTTTTGCGAATTTCTGTTATATGTCGCTTTTATGTTGTAGTAGTGGTACCCGCACGGCTTTGCCTGTAGTTGAAAATTAAAAAGTCATTCGGTTCGCCTTGTATATTTACAAATAATGGATGACGAATTTCTCGCCAATTGGCTATGTTCATTCGCTCTCCCATTCCACGTCATGATAATTTCGTGATTTACTTGTCCATCTTATGATAATTTTGTTCTGGAAAATGTTCTTAAAATTGAAATAGAAAGAGAACAAAATCGAATTTTCGAAAAATCGCTTCGAGGTGCTTCATGCTACAAACTAACTTTGTGCCAAATTTCATAAAAATTGGCCGAAGGGTCTAGGCGCTATGCGCGTCACAGACATCCAGACAGAGAAACTTTGAGCTTTAGTATTAGTAGAGACTAACATCAATAAAATATGTACAGTGTACAAGTTTTTCATTTTTTTGCTTCCTTATGTTCCTTTTAAGGTTTTACATTGCCTTTCTGTTTAAATAGGGCCCCATTTCACTTGTAATCATACAAAAAATTGGCGAATAGAAAATTCGGTTTTTCCCGCATTTTTTGAACAATCGCCATTTAGTTTTAATTAAAGTTTCTAATTGACGGGTAAATAATATATAATTGCATCAGAATGTGCCAGTATCTATTTTTTTTTATAGTTTCCTTAATACAGTAAGACTGAAGTCGGAGCAATAAAAAGAAAAGTCGATCATAAACGCCGCAACAGCAAAAAAAGTCACTTACGAAAATTTAACTTTTATACACACAAACGCCGCCGCCGCAACGTTCGTTTCAGAAATTAATGTAGTCAGTCAATGAAAAGCTCAGGATCTGCTTGCGTCTTTTGCTTTTCAAAATTGAAACATGAAGAAAATTATCGGTGTGGCATTGTAAAAATAAGAATTAATGCAAAATTAGAAGTGCTATACTAAAGAAAGAAAAAGTAGGAAAAAAAAGGAAAAAGTAGGAAAATAAGGAGAGAGCTCTAAAAAGTAGGAAAAAGTAGGAAAAATAGGAACTCTTCGGGGTCTGTTCTTTGCAAGAAGCATTGCAACTCTTAATTGCAAAGTGTTGGTTTAAAGTATTGAGAGAAAAAAAAAAGAAAAAACATGCACAGCAGTTTATGAAGCTTATCTATTTAAGTTCCTTAAAAAAATCTGAAAAATTAAATCAGTTTTGAAAACCCATCCCCCCCTCCTCAGTTCTTGATCTGTGTCATTTATGTCTGAAAGTTTTATTTACTGGAACAAAAATTGAACATTTTACATTTTAGTGAGATATTGCACTAAATTGAGTTTGAAAGACAGAAACAAAGAAGTAGAAAACAGAAAACCATGGATCTTTCATCTTTGAAATAAAACAATATCAAGCAGAATTCAAATGTTGTTACTATAAATCAGTATGTTCAAAAAACTGATTATTTTGATTTATCTTTTAGAAAATTACCTATACATTTAAATAAAATATCAAATTCAAAAATTATTAGCAAACACATTTTCAAATCAACATTTGCAAATGAATAATAAAAAAATAATACATTGAAAATGAAAAATTTAACTTAAATTTGAAAAAATCTATATTTTGAGTAGTATGTGGTAGTCTTAAATATTGCAAGAGAGCAAAAATTTCTATTTAACTCTAATTACCGATTGTACTGTTTACATTTTTCAGTTTGAAAAGTTCTTAAAATTTACCTAACATTAAAAAAATATACATATAGAAAAAAAATAATTTTTTGAAGTAAATTACAAATTATAAGCCTCCTGCTGGACACCTAAATATTTTTTAATTTTTATTTATTTATTTATTTTTATGCTACATGTGGGGCTATAGGAGCAAGATTTTATCAACATGCAATTTTGAAGCTCTGAAAAAAAAAATCGATTCAACATTGTGCACAATGCTGGTTCACACTTTCAGGTGCAATTCAGCATGGGTTGCCGTTGTACAAATGATATGAAATTTTGTTTACAATTGTTTGTGCTATTTGAAAAATCGACTTTCCTTTTTTTTTTGGGGGGGGGGGGACACCCTAGTACATATATGTGAAGAATAGTCCTTTTCAATATGTATAAGATTCAATTTACATTTGGCCTCATTAATAAATTTTTGTTTTAATATTGCATATTTAAAAAATTACAAACCCTTTCTCGCCCACTTCAAAACACCTCTGAAGAATTACTTGCTGCAAAAAAGAAAAAGAATTTAATGCTCTAAAACTTAACAATATGTACAAAATTTTACCAGATAAAAAAAAGATCCATACTTTTAACTTGGGACATTTAATTGCTAATTGTTGAAGTGAGACATTGGTAACCTTAACACTCGATAAATTAATGTGCTCCAGATTGGGACAACCTTGAGCTGCAAAAAAGAAAAAAGTTTAAAATTTTGCTTATTATTAGAAGGAAAAAGTGTTAACAAACCAAGTTTCAAACACTACTTATCAAGTGCAAGCAGGAAGAACTCATTTCTTTTACTAAATACAGGGGTTCAACCCTATGCCCTTGGGCACCATTGCACCCATTGGTCGTCTTAAGTGTGTCCGCTGCTCGGTGATAGTGACAAAAATGCTTCAATTTAAAAAATACAATGCAAAAAATCTCATTTTTACAACTACTTACAAAAAGCAGAAATGACTTCAAATGTCCAACACTGATAAAATCATAAAGCAAAATGCGACCATCTTTTTTGAAAAGTGTTTTCAACTGTTTAATACCATGGAGTCAATAGACACTTTTTTTTGTCAATCCTTTTACTTTAAAAGTAAATGTAAACCAGGGGTACACCTCAAAAAAAAACATGAAGAGCACGCTAAGAGCTAGAGCTTCTCTTCCCCCCTCCCTTAAAAAAGAAAACAATACCTCTTAAAACATCCATCCCCTTTAAAATTTCAATGGCACTGTCTGTGCCGTGACCCCCATTAGGTGCCCCCCTCCCCCCAGAGTAACTGAACTATCTACACACATTTCAGTGCTTGCTTAAGAACTGGTCTGGAAAACACTGGATCTTCAAAACATCATTGTAATAAAGCTAATAGTATCAGATGAGAACTTTTGGAATATAATGAACTGAAATAAGTTGCCATTCTTGAAAAGTGCAGCACATGAGATAAAATTTAAGGTGCGGTTCCAGATACTTATGTGAATTATTGTTTTCTAACACCACAGATCACAACTAACAGATGAACACATAGACATTTTCTTAAGAGCAGGAAAATCATTGTATCTTCTAATTATGAAGCAATTTCTAATGAAATGTAATGACAAAAGCTGTACTAACAGAGATTTAAACTTTTATTCTTTTTTTTTCTTACTTTGTAGATTTTGTATGCATTGATGAAACAGAAGATTAACAAAAGAAAAAAAAATGCATACAGAAGACATGGCGGAAGAGAAGTTACCTTTTGCTATGTAGAGCAACAACCAAATACTTTATTACATGGGGTTCTTGCAATGTTGTAAGAGTTTTTGCACAAAAACAAATGACTTGAGATTCATTTTTTAACACTAAACTGAGTAAGGACTTCAATCTCAAAAAAAAAAAAAAAAAAAAATTGGAGGAGAGGACCTTTCCTGCCTTTATCTGACTAAAAATTGCATAAAATGTTTTTTAGGATTACTATCAACCAATTTTTTTTACAAAACAAAATTTCATATGAAGTAGAATGAGATTAATTTCTTGGTAGTGTAAATACATATTTTATAAAAAAAACTGACTTGCACCACTTTTGCTCTCAACAGCTCATATATTTTTCTATTTTAAATACTTATACAAGTAGCACAAAAAGAAAAAAAAAAAAAAAAACATTACAAATTTTACAGTACTTTCTGGATTAAACACATTTAATAAAATAATAATTGTAACAAGAAAGTCATTCAGAATACACAAATTTATTGCAATTTAGTAAAATCAAGATTTTTACCTATAATTTCAACTGCTTTGTAATCTAATGTATGAGATGCAGTAGACAAGTCCAATTTTCTGAGGCATCCAGAACACTTTTTTAATATTGACAACAAAATGCTATTTGTAAGTGCTGAAACATTAAAATACAATTATTTTTTGCAACTTTTTAAATGCCAGTTTTTATGACATTTTAAAGTACTTCACCTGACAGAAAATATAGCTAACTACATTAAAATTTTACATATTTTGAGCAAAGATTCTTAATACAAGCATAAAATGAACAAAATTTCGTACACAATAATTTTAAAGTAATTCCTTAAGAGTAATGATGGCTATGACAGCCTTTTATTACTATTATTATTTACTTTGATATTAAATACACCTAATCAGGAAGGATAGAAATTTCTGCACACAAAATTCTTATTTTTTCAGTTTGAAGGCTGCTACTGAAGCAGATATTGATTTGAGCTGCCAGTTGCATCTAGTGTTCATAATAACCAATATAAACTGTTGGATGGTAATGAGGTAAAATGATGGGGACAAGTTTTAACTACACAAGAAACATATTAATGCATACGATGCATTAATATGTTATCATGTATAAAATTATCATGTTATCATGTATATTAATCATGTATAAAAGAAAAATTAATTAGGAAGAAGTATACAATCATGATTTAAAAACAAGGGAAAGGACCCTCACTTACGTTTTCCTTCCCATAAACAAAACACATTTTCAAAATTTATGCTGCTTTGTGATCTCCATAACTCTAAAGACAGTTTTCTCCATTTTTTGCAAACTACAAAATTAAAAACACAATTGCAGCCAATCAAACAAATAAAATTACAATTTAAAAAATTCCTTTTAAGAAGAACAAACAGAACAATATTTTGGTGAGCATGTTGAAAGATAAAATTAACACAAAAGAGTTTGAAGCACAAAACATACACAAGAAAATCACACTAAATGCTCAGTCTGGATAGAATGTTTAAAAAATAAAATAGTTGAAAAAATCCCATTTTCCTCACTTAGTATAATTAGGTACTTAATTCAAATACAACTGTAAATAAAAAAGCAATGGCTTGATAATTAATATCATTGCTTTTTTAACAAAAATCATAAAACAAATAAGACAATTAAATTGCACATTCAAAAGTAATTCAACAAATGAAAAGTAATGTCATTGTTAGTGTACTGCACTAAGCTAAAATATAGTCAAAAAATGATCCAACAATCTCTCCTTGCAAACTTAAGAGATTTTTTTTGAGGCTGCAGGATTTTTTTTCCCAGCTTATAGCACAATGAAGATGTAGGTTAAGAATACCATAAAAAGAAATCACAAGAGAAAGAAAACATACAATGAGTTATTGTAAATTATAATAACTATCAGCATGAAGGACAGGAAAATGAAAAGACTTACATGACTTAGATGAAAATAGCAAACAAATTGTACAAACCTCTACCTGTTTTACAGATTTGAACTGCATAACATTCCCAAAACAGTTCTATGCTAAACAGTATATATTTACATTATATAACATTTGTACATATGCATAAATGTGCTAAATAATAAAGCATATTATAATTATTTTTATGCATGTCAATACGCAAATAAAACCACATCAAACAATAATAAATCAAGAATCAAAGCATGTAAGTAAAGCTAAATCAGCATGTAGTAGAATCATCACCAACTAATAAAGTATTTGTGCTGTAAAACCAGAGGTGTCCATCCCTCATAAGGGCAAGGGCACATCCTCCCTATATATCGTGGTGACCCCCCCCCTGTGATGAAATAAAGCAAGAGCCCCTCCCCCAAATGAGAAAAATACCCTTCAAAACACCCCCCTTCCCCCCAAAAAAATTAATGGTGCAGTCTGCACCATGACCCCACCCCCTTGGTATGCACCCCTAGTAAAACCCACATGACTGACAATCTTGTGAACTTACATAAACAGGCATTGAACTTGAAGTACCCACACATCGCTGGGAGACATACAGCATAAAAATGGATCCAAACTACTAAATTGCAATACAAAAAAGTGATATCAAAAACACCCATGCTCTTGACTGAATTTGAGCCCATGCACACAACATGGGAGTTTTGTGCTGTAACCCCTAAAGGCTGATAGTTATGAGTTCAAAATAATTAGAAAACCAGATTCTAAAAAGAAGCAAAACCCAATCTTAAAAGGAGAAAAACTTTAAGTATTATATTTGAACAATATTAAATTTTTCAAATTCAAAATTCAATAGAAACAGAATCACAAAATAAAAACATAACCAGTGAAATAAAAGAGAATGAAACAGCTGGAAGACTAATGCTTAGCACAAGAAAAATGTAATGAGTTCCTCAAAACCCGAAATTTTCATGAAATCAGAAAGGGGAAAAAAAAACTGCATAGCTAAAATAACAGCAAAATTTCAAATGACAGATTACCAAGTTCTAGTTTTACTCTATCTTTGATGCCTAAGAATGAAAAAATTAGTAACAACATGTCTGAATTCATTTCATTAATGTTTTGTAAACTGCTGCTTTTAGATATGGTTGGCACTTGAAGACTATCACTATACTCTTCAACTTTACTTTCTGATGCCTAGGATAAAACAAAGAAAACAAATTGTCATTTGCAAAAGCTTTTCAGGTTAACACATGAAATTTAGCATCTGCAACTTCAAGAACTGGAAACAAAAAAATACCTGCTGAAACAGAATTTCTCTAGCCTCCTTTTTGTATTTTTCACTTTTCCTTTCCTCTGCAGGAAACACCCTAAGGGATCTAAATTCAAAACAGAAATATTACTAATGTAGTTAAAAGTGAAAATCATTGAAAAAGTTTATTTAGAAAATTAACAATTTTATAGCTATTGAAACCACAACAAAAAGAAAAATTTTATGTGGACACTGCATGACTTTTTTGTATAACTATTAAGTAATCTATATTTAACACCTACGAGGAAATGTATGTGTGCACTCATATACAAGCATTAAATCTCATACTTCTTAAACGTACCATTTTCTAGTGAATTTTCCATTTCTCAAATAAATTATTAGACAATTTGAGGCATTCATAAAGTAAAATACAGGAAATGGCAATTTTAAAATTAAATAAGTTATGTTTTTTTTTAGCATCTGAAATGTTAAATTGCAATAATGAAACCATGTGGAATGTTTAAACAAGGTAATTCTAAATACAGTAGACCCTCGCTTTACACAGGTTTATTTTACGCGGATGAGTTTCGGTTTTACGCGGATGCGGCAATGCAAAAAGAAAAACTTTTCCCTTCTTTCAAAATCCAAACTCCTAAAGATTGCAGATTACGCGTAATCAACTGCATTTTGGTGTGCTAATAATCGAGCTTTGGCCACTAGAGACATTTTATGCGATTGCTTTCCAGAGGTAAAGCTATTAAACTCACACAATTCAGAACTCACTGGAATAAGAGCTTTTAGGAGTGACAAAGGAGGCTAAAACCAGCGAGGATACCGACGTCAGTGATGCACAACCAAAAATGTTCACATGGAAAATTTTGAGCCATTCCTAGACAATAGAAATAATCTTTCTGATTTGTTAGTGAAGGAAGATTCTATCATGGAAACGACGCAAGAGATCATGGATTTGTTAATGCCCTGCAAAGAATTACAGAGAAATATTCTTAATGACTGCCAAAAGACTATCATAGCCAGCTCCTCTTGATAAACGGAACATGAAATTAAATGTTTTCTTTGTGCATGTTGTGCATAAAAATCGATATAAGTACACATTAAACTTCTTATACATGTAGCCATCATTAGAATGAAGTATTTTGTTATCTATGGACCCAAACCCCTATTTTAACACTAGTATTAGGTCTCATTTTACGCGGTTTCGATTTACGCGGCATTTCCGTGGAACGTAACCCCTGCATCTGTGGGAATCTTACTAAATACCAGTAAATTGATCCTAGAATCCACATCTTAGTTTAAACCACAAAGCAATTCACAATACATCCCCAAGTGGTCCACAATTTGTAAGGTTACTTCAGTTGCATTGATTTGCCAGGAAAATCGAGCGAAGAGCCCCTTTTGGAGCATTCAATGACAACCAAAACGGGAGGTGCACAACTATAGTTGAAGCAAGCTTGACCTAGCAGTATACGATACACCCAAACTAGTAAGGTTCCACCGCATAGGAAAAGTTCCTCAGTAAATCAGTAACACAACTTTTAAAAACTTAATTTCCATACAAAAAAATAAATACATTTTAGATTTGAGAAACCAAAGTCATAAACATTGTAAAGCCTAAAACGTATTTTATTTATCGTATTTTATTTTTTTAATGAACAATAATGACAAGCTTATTTTTACGTCATGTTACTTTCAAACCAGTAAGAGGCTATGTTCCCTTGGCGAGAATTGAGCCATTTAAATTAAACGCCAACCCTTGTATCCTCTCTGCTATGAAAGAAAACTTCTTGGATAATAAAAAACAATATTTTGAGTAAATTTTTTGGCAACTATTTTACAATTAGGCAATAAATTCTAAAATTATTTGTTTTTTTAACTTGACGGATTATTTAACATTTTTTGGAGTTTTGAATGTTGCTTTATTTAGCTGGCAGGTTATTTCAATCGCACTTCTCAGTTTTTACTTACTTCTTTCTTAAACAGCAGATTTTTTTACATTTTAATAGATTTACATATTAATGGCTTACTGTAATTATCTGTTTAAAAGGTCATTAAAATTGCAAAATAATATATGGTGTCGCCAAACAAGTAATGACGGTAACGAATAAAAATAATTGTCATGATTAAAAATGTGCAAAATGATGTATCTGTAGCGGAAAAGTACCAAAGCATTCTTCGTATTTTGATTCTTATTTGTAGCATAAAGAACTCAATTTTCAAATCTCATGAAGTTGGAGGTAGTCTCTAACTTCTTGTTTATGTTTGGATGGCAAAAGCTTTCAAATGTCTCACCCAGAAAACAAACAAAAGTTTCCCTGCTTTTTCTTGCATGCAAATTTTTGCCATGTTTGAGTGGATAAATTCCAATTATAGAAGCCAGAGAAGAAGCCGAGTAGTGATGCATTGGAAATAATGTGATAAGGCTCTTCCTAACTTCCACAATGCTGCCAGGTCAAGTTTGCCCCAACCATAGGCTTCATATCCTACATTACATATGAAATTTTAAAGTTCTGTGATCAATGGTTTTTGAGTCATGTGAGATACACAAGGACAGATACAAGGAAGGGGCGGTGGGGACAATCGGCCCTCCCTTAAGAAACCCTGCGCCGGCAATTTTTTCGAATTCTCACAAAAGTAAAGTCTTAAAGACATGAGTGTCGACATTTTTAGTAGCATTAGGAGAAAGAATGAATTCAGTGACTTTAATCCGGTAATTTTTCGAAACTGAAGTTTCAAAAAGCGCAATTTTAGATGACCTTTTATGAAGTTATGGGGAGGTAGTTTCAAAACATTCCCCCGGAAGTATTGCAAAATTGAAGTTCTAACACGCAAATTTAGAATATCTCTTTCAACAGAAAAAGAAATGAACAAGTCTGGAGACTTCCTTGACCAAATTTCTATAGTTTGGTTGTTTTAGACAAAAATGTCGTGCCCCCCCTCCAAACATATGTAATAAGACACATAGTAAAAGATAAGTTAAAAAATCAACCACCCCCTCCTTTAAATATTTCTGGATCCGCCGTCGGAAATACAAGCATATAGACCTCATGACAAAACTTGTGAAACTGGACTTGAAAGTGGTCAAAATAGCTATTTCAGTTAGGCATAGATCCATACTTACAAATGTATGTACAAACACATTAAAAAACTAGTTAAAACCCATTCAGGTGTGATTAGAATGTAAACCTCAAAACTCCAATTCTCAATAGGTAACCAATGGATTCTAGCCTACAAATTTTAATATTTTTACAAACTCTTAAGACACTTTTTCTACACCCCTTATTATTAAATTATTAGTGCAAAGTCTTATTTAAAAATGAAATAATTATTAAAATAAGCAATAAAATAAGCAAATTTAAAATAGATTTAGTTGAAATGACTTCTATTTTTCAAAATAATAAATCATGTTTTGTTAAATTCATATAAACTAATTTGATTGTCTAAAAGTTCTTAGCTTACACAAGTAAGGTATTTTTATTGTATTGAAATACTTAATTTGATCTGCTGTAAATCAACCTTGTTCACAAAATGTCCCCTCAGTTTTAACCTCACATAAAAAGTAGACTGTATTGGTTTACAAACATATACTAATGTAATTTTATTAGAAAAGGATAAGTTTCAAGCTATATAAATGTTCATGTACCTTCCGTGGCAATCCAGTTCTGCAAGGGGAGCATTTCTGGCTCTTTCAGCATCATGTTGGTTAGAAAATATGACAAAACCATACCTACAAAGCATCAGAAAAATGAAATTGAAAAATCTGCAGAAAACTAAATACTGGAAGATGCTTTAAATTGCAATGCAATATGCAGTGTGTGAAACTTTCTGAATAACATTGGGGTTCAGTAAATAACCGCCCATTAGCCAGGGCTAAAGCAGAAATACGTGAAATACACCGCCAGCTCAGTCATTTCCTATGCCGGGCTGATGAGTGCTAATAAGCACGAAACTGCAGTCCTCGGCTGGAAATGACTGAGCTGGCGGTGTATTTCACGAACATTGGGGTTGTTTCCTTCAGTCAAAAGTAGTACTTTTAGTTACTATATGGGTCATTCTCACAGAAAAGGTACAAATAGACCAAAAAAATTCTTTTAACAAAACTAAGTAAAAAAATAATAAAAATTGCATAAATGATTTTGTTTGTTTTTAAATTATGTCCCTATAGTAGTGGTTAAGTTTTCTATTTTATTTTAAAAAAGATTTCAAATATTTTAAATCCCACCTCGTCCACGGAGGATATTTTTCATGTAAGAAAGTGTCAATAAAGGTTGTTATGAAAGTAAACATGCGTTTTAAAGCTATATGAACTATTATGTGACTCTTACTTAACATTAACAAATTAAAATGTGGAGGCTTTTGAAATAAAGACTCAGGACCTCGCTCTTTATGAATATCCTATTTTACTGAAAAAAAATCAACATTCTAGCATTTGTAACAAAATCAATAAAATGCAACCTAATTTAGTTGGAAAAGAAAATATCGAAAGTATGTTCTTAGTTTCATTGATGAGTAAAAAAAAAAAAACCTTAATTCCAAAAAAAAAATTTTATTTTCTTTTTTTTTGAAGAACTTGCCAAAGGCCGGTTTAACAAGCTTTGTGGGTCGCTTCTGGCCCGTAGGTTATAGGTTGTGTATCCCTGCTGTACAACAACATAATCATTGATTTTTGGTTTGCTTCTTATCCTTTCTCGATGAATTAATCCCAAATGGTAATGTTTACATTGATCACCACAACTGAGACAGGTGAGGTATCTTGTTTCCATATTTATTTGGTCTTTTTTAAATACAAGTTCATGAATTTTCATTGTTCCTGGAAACGGTGAAATATGCTTTGGAATTTGTTTATCTACATCACTTATAAAACTTTCTTTAACATTTTTTATTATTACATTCTAACAGTTTTTTTTTTTTTTTTTTTTGAAGTACCGAAACCAGGGTTCATACTCTATTTGGATAAAAAAAATTCCATGACTTTTCCAGGATTTTTTCATGGCTTCATGAATATTTTCATGACCTTGTTAAATGAAGAGAATAGTACTATTTAATATCAAACTTGCTTTTTTTTTTTTGGAAATGAGCATTACCAAAACTTCCATGTGAATGCCACTACCTGATTGAAAAAATATCAGTGTACACCTAAAAAACTGAATAATTTTTACCTATTTTCATCATATAAGTTTAAGTTAAGTAAAACTACAGTGAATGATGCTTAAATGTCGACTATTTTTTTTATAAACAGGTAGAATGATAATGATTGGGGAAAATGTTGAATGAATCATTACTAAGTTTCAATAAATTTGCTTCAAAAGTTGCCTTTTAATGTCAACTTGACGATTTTTTGGTTCTTTAAAATAAAGTCATGCATTCTTTAGTAAAATCATGTTTCTAAACCAGATATTTATTTTAAAAAATAAAAACATTTCATAATAAATAAATATTTTGATTTAAGTGTACTTGTTTACTTATCTGTACATTTTCAAAAGCATATAAATTAATAGGTTCAGAAATTTCAGAACATGTTTGAACAATGACACTGAACGTACCAGTGAGTCGCATGGATTAGTTTTGCGGGCCGTATATTGGGCACTACTGTTTTTGAGAATTAGAATTCCCTATTTCTGTATTCTATCGCATGATGACTAAAGATTGCTCAAAACCTTCAACAAATGGAGATTAATTCTGATAAATTTTAAAATAAAGATTTAGGAGTGATAGAAACGAACTTGGATGCAATGTTTTTTGAGATCGTTCAATTTTTCAGTTTAAATAGCTTTCATGATGCAATACTAAATCACTCAAGATTTCTAATGCTCTTTTTAGCTACTGTTACTTTTTCCCAGAACATTTTTCCATGACTGAAAATAAATTTCCATGACTTAGACTGAAAATTTCAATTTTCCATGACTTTTCCAGGTCTGAAATGTGCTTATTTTTTTTCCCATGACTTTCCAGGATTTCCATGACCTGTACGAACCCTGCGAAACTCAAGTTTTGCAGTCTGGGATATCTGTTTTCTGGGCAACTAAATTATCAGCTGTTCTTTTTATTGCTGCTCCAACTCCATCTGGAGCACCTTTTCCGTGAGAGCTTTCACTATAGTGCCAGTGAATTTCCTCCACAATAAACTGAGAGGATAAATATCCACCTATTAACTGAAACATTATTTTGTTTTTGTACTGAGCACTGGGGGCATCACTGAGAAAATGAATTTTTTTTAAATCAGGTATGAGACTTTAAATTATCTTTGAGTGAAAGCAAACGAGCAGTGACAGCTGATGCATGCTATTACATGCACTGATTGTTCCATATGAAATAGGACTTTCTTTAATATCTTTATGACAATATACAACACAAGTATGTATAGTTACCTGTGGCTTTGAACCACCAAAGTGGGCTGATTGAATTTCTTTGTGAAACTTACATATGTAATTTTCGGAAAAATCAATATGCATTAGGATTTCATTCCTTTTCAAATTTGTTTTTATATCTGAAATCATTTGACATTGGTGTACAATGTTAGATGTATGATTAAAAAATTTGATGATATCAGAAAAAAATAATTTCACTAATTTTTTTTTTTTTTTTTTTTTTTTTTTTTTTTTGTACTCTCAATATCCACTTTAATGGTTCTATGGCAAATTTTTGCTTCACCTTTAATCTTCATAGTAACTTTTTTGCTAACCCACTTTGGAAGTAGCACAGGTTCATCTTGAAAGTCTTATTTTAATTTCTTTTAATTTGCAGGCATCACATTTACGATTTAGGCAAAGTTCTCTCTGAGGATCACAACATGTTGCTTTAAGAACTTGAAATATATTTTTTTCATTTATAATAACAAGACTATGTAGTTTTACTATTAAAAGCTTTATGTTTTCGTAAATTTTGCATAAACATGTCTCCCGATCGGAAACTTTCGGAAATGATATCCAAAAAGGTCTGAGACGACAAAAAGTTTGATAACTAAGAGTTTGATGTTGTGGGCACTCTTTTATAAACATTTTTGTGCAAATTATACATAGTATCATTTAAATAACGCTTTTTTTTTTTCTTTTCTTCTTGTAATTCTTTCTTTTTTCCCTGGGCACAAGCGACTTGCTTTGTCAGATTCTAGAAATTTCTGAACATTTAGCTGTGATTCTTCTGTGAAATCTCTTTTTGACACAGTTTTGTAAGTTTTATTACCATAATTGCTAAGCATTTTGATTGAGGTTATTTTTTTTTACCTTATTGAGTAGTTGATACTTTTGCATAATTTTACCAGACAAAACTTGTAGCATTGTCTTTTTCACTTTGTGAGATTTTTGGCTTTTAAAGTTAGTTTGTATTTGTCTGCCAATAGCTTCAGCAAACAATAATTTTCTAAACACATTGGATTTGCTTTTTCTATCTTTACTATTCAATTCTCTTCGAACTTTTTCACGTAGTGGTTCATTTTTCTTTTCTTCACTTTTCTGAGATCTGCTGAATCTTTTTTTATATTTTTCAAGTCTAGTATTTAATTTTTTGTTTTTCTCTTCTAATTCCTCTATCTTCTTCTTTAGTTTATAACAATTTTTTCTAATTGTTTTTTTTTATATGAAAAGTCCAGCATTCTTGTTTTCCTTGGCACTGTTACTATTATCCAATTGAGAATAGATGCTTGGACGGGTATCTATAATTAATTCTTCAGTTCCTTCCAACTTTCTTTGTTTACGATATTTCCTTGCTTTTTCTTTCAAAAGTTTTCTTATTTTTCTTTTTTCACGTTCATTCATTTCTTGAACACATTTAATTTTTCCACTAGCCTTTCTTTGGTAGTAACGTTCTCTCTCTTTTTTCTTACTTTCTTCAAACATAAGAGTTTTTTTTTTTAATTCCTGTCTAGCACGTCTCATGCTAAGTGTTTCTTTTGTTCCCTCCTCTTTTGGATTTGAACGTCTGACTTCTTTTTACTTTTTGGTTTTGCCATTTTTTTCTACTATTAAAAGAATATATATATATATATATATATATATATATATATATATATATATATATATATATATATATATATATATATATATATATATATATATATATATATATATATATATATATATATATAGAAAACTTTACTGAAATCATTTAACAGAAAAACTGACAAAATGAACTTCTTTAAGAGTTGAATTTAATTTCTTTTCTATAAAAATACAAAACAAAATTGCCTTATATTTTGTTTAGCAAACTGAAATTTATTATGATTTTTTCTAAGGCTTCGTCTCTTCTGTGGACCACCTCATCTCCTCCGTGGACATGCCACGTCCACGGAGGAGAAGTCCACGGAGGAGACAAAAGTAAGCTTTAGAATTTTTCAGAGTTTTGATTTTAAAGTTAAAAAAATGGAATGCTTCTTTTTATCAAATATACTACTTTTGCTATCAAAAAATGATGTTTCAAATACCAAACAGTTTTATTTTACCTTTTGTATGATGACCACGGAGAATACACTAAGAACTTTGCCAAACCAGATATAGACATAACAATCCAACACGTGTACAAGAGAACTAAAGTTGATCACTAGAAAACAAAATGGCTAAGTATCCTACCATTTACCTTATATGGACTTGACTTTTACTGCCCTCTATTATGTATTTATTAAGTTATTTTAAGTGTCCACGGAGGGAGACTTCAATCTTAGGGACAAAGTTTATGAGTCATTTTCTTTATAAATAGTTTTTTTTTTTAACTTTATTTTAAAAACATCTTAGAACTCTTAGCTAGTTAATACAATCAAAGATATTTAAAACCAATTTAAACAGTTTGATACCAATTACAAATTGCTTTGTCGCACAGACTTAGGGACGTCCACGGAGTGGATTTAAAAGCAACGTTTATTAAAAAATAAAACTGAAATATTAAATTTATTTAATTGTCATGCATAAAATTAATTAGTTCAAAACTTAACTAAAACACATGAAAAAAATATTAAGGAATATACTGAAGTTTTTATTATTTATTACTAAGGGACTGTAAAAGTCACCTTTTTGTGAGAATAACCCATATGCAAAAAAAAAATAACATGGACCCAGAAAATTCTTTTGTTTTCCCAACAGTTATTTTTTAATAAATGTTTTTAAATGTTTGATTTTCCAAACAAGGCGTGGTCTCGATGACGTCACAAATGATGCTCTTTGGCGCATCTTTGTACCACGTTTCCACGTTATGATAATCAAGAAGCGAATAAAAATTGCGCTCTGCACTTGCTATCAACCAATCGCTGCCAATACACGTGAGTAAAGATGCAAATTAAATATTTTGAATGGCAACACAGAATGGCATTTCATCATTTGTGATGTCATCGTCAAGAACGGTAAACAATTAAAGCGCACCGATTTAAGTATTTTTTTGAATTATTAAATTTAAACAAATTATTTAAAAAATGGTCAGATCCTATGTTTTTAAGCATGCTCTTTCAGAAAAAAATACTTTTAAAATTTTGAAAACGACCCCATTGCTTAAATTCAACAGCTTTGGCCATCATTCCAAATTAACATACAAAAGATGATTGCAATATTGCCAACTATCCTATAGTATGCGTAGGAGTACTTAAATGCAAAAGATAGTTCTGCTTAATAAGGTTTGTTTTCCGCAGATGACAACTATGCAAGAAAACTATGCCTAAAAATTCCCATGAAAGAAGTTAATATTCGATGGAAACCTCAATTAGAATATGGTGAACTTGACCAGGAATTCAAAATGAAATAGGGCCTTTATCGATCATCTACTGCAGGAAAAAAATATTAAATCACTCAAAATAAAAAAAATCATAAGACGTTAAAACAAAAAATTCTACACCGCCAGCAAAGTCTCCAAATATGAGTCTTTAAAAACTAGCGTCAAGTGAAAATACTTGTAATTATGATAGTTTACAGGTACACAAAAAGTGAGAGTAAGAAAGCACATTATTTATTAAAATTGAATACACTAATAAGGAAAAATTAATTACCCTCTTGATTTCCTTTTAATGTGATCTTGCACAATCAAGCAATCTGAAACTTTACCAAATTTGGAGAAAAAGTCCTTAAGTTCTTTTTTGGAAACCTGAAATGATACATTTACAGTAGGCATAACTGAGTGAAATGCAACGAATTTGCCATTCAAAGAAATTATTAATACCTACATTGTACATGTTTGGAAAAATTTTTAACAATTTTTAAATTTAGAAATGAAACATTTTCAAAAATACAAAGAAAATTGAAAGAAAAACCAAAAAAAAAACAACTTTTATCTGCTTAATATGCAAATTTTCAACAAAAACTAATTAAAAATATTTTTTCATTCATTTTCACATCGATATAAAACTTACTTTTCCACTTTTAAAAGACATTGCTTGAAAAAAATGCAAGTTTATGTTTAAAATGTTTTGAAAAAAATATATTTCATCACAGCCTTTTCTATTAGCTCATTTCTATAAAATGCTGAAACATCATTATCAGTTAACTTCAAACCAAAATAAATAAAATGCCTCAATAATTATCATCATTTTTCCAAAAATTTTCCCTGATATGATGACTTCTGAAATGAAAAAAATACCTACTCTTTCAGGAATATTTCCCACAAAGATTCTTTTTTTCAGATTATTGGCAGGTGTATCTCTCTCCTGTTCCAGCCTCTCCAAACGACTTTGGAGGCTGGGTCTGGCAGGTGAAAAAGCTAAAGGGGCTTCTTCATCTATTTCATCATCAGGGGAGGACAGCTGAAGCCCAGAATTCAACACATTGAACCCAATGTCAGGTTCAGAAACCCTGGACTCGAACAGTCTGCACTTCCTTGGTGACGGAGTGCGACACAATCTCTCACGCAGGGCTTGCTCTGAAAACCTTCCATTCTCTCGAATAGGCGTAGATACCGGCGTGGCCGGTAGACTGGATCGATAAAATGCTCCAGGTGGATTTCCAGGGAGGCATACTGCATTGAATCCCATAAAGGATTCGGTATGCAGCTTGTAGAGGTAGCTGAAGCGAAACCCCAACATTATGATGTCTTACAGTATCTTATTCATGATAATCAACCTGAAAAAATCAAGGTTGTAGTATATATTGTATAGCATATTCATACATCACACATTTGCAACATTATCAAAAACAAAACCGATTAAAATAAGAAATAACAACGTCAAGTAGCACAAATTGCAGATTACTGCAGATACGTGTTTTGGCGTAACACAGAACGCTTTTTTCAATGCAAAAGAAATGAGCTTATGGATGAAAAGACATCTGACAAAGCACTAACGCACAAAGGTATTTATTCAACTTAACAAAATTGATGTATATGAATAATTTAACTTCTTTTGTGACAACTTCTGTACAAATAATCACAGCATTCCAAAGATGCCAATTTTTGAAAAAAGAACTTTGGAAATTTACCAAAGATCAAGAATATTCCAGCCAATGATTTTTTTTTTCTTAATAATTTTTAATTGAAGGAGGTAAATTTCAAGTAAAAAAAATCTTGGAGGCTGAGTAGATTCACATCTGAATGTGGAAGAGAAGGAGCATTTGATTCCTTCCTTCTATGTGGATATAGTTTCTTCTTTTAATCATGTGAACTACATTTTTACCCTTCAAGAAAGGTCTGCCTTTGCAATCATGTGTTAACAAACCTCAAAGGAGCAAGAAGGGTATTTTGAAAATTGTAAAAAAAAAAAAAAAAGGTAAAGGGCTTCAAAAAAAGTATCTGGTAGTAAAATTTTTGAATTTTCAGTGTTTAGCTCATGGTTGAAAAAGCTGAAGCAGTTTTGATGAATTATTTTTAGTGTATCTGTTACCTTAACTCTAGGTTCGCCAATGCGGGCCCAGCCCGAAAATACCTGAGCAGATTTTGGATGGGTTCACCTGAAAAAATCCACTATTTCAGAATTCAATGCTTCTTCAAAGGTTTCTTAAGAAACCAACTAAATATTATTGGATATCAATTAATAAATTCCATTATTATCGATGGGTGTTTACACTAGAATGCATTAAGTATTACAAACATAAAAATTTGTGACGAATAAGTCAACATACATATAATGAGAATGTACTGGCTAATATATTGTGAAAAAATATATTATCGCAAATATATTATGAAAAATTAACTATTAATCCAATACCTTTTACGCTCTTGAGTCGATAAGTATGCGTCCCAGAGGTTAATTTGGAAAAAATACTCAAAAAAGTACAGAAAAAACTTCAGAGTAAAATGAAACAAGAGAAACTGTGAAAAGTCGAGTGTAATTTCAAATTTCCCTTAAAATTTTCAAAAAATTTAAAATTAGGTATCAAAACTGCGCATAAAAATCATGCTTTATAAATCATAAAAATGTCATATATCAGCCTTTGAAATAGCATACACTCGTATAGTTATCAAGAAAAACAGAGCGATTTAATTCTTGGCAAGTCAACTTATATTTATTCATCTTCGATCCCTTTTTTTTTCAGAGTAACAAACAGTTTAAATAATTTCCTTTGTTTGTGTACATATTTTATCGTACATAATGCCTGAAACTATATAACCTCATATTTTAAATTTATGGACACATAAACACAAAAATTCGGAAGGAAAACTGCAAAATTTATTCAATATTGGTAGGTCGTAGTGTTGAGCTGTTTTATAACTGATAACAAATTATATTTCAACTCAAGGCTTTCCCACATAGATCGAATGGATGATGATGACGTATGACTTGTAAAGCAACATCATTGGTTCCTGATAATCACGCCTTAATGACGAAAACAGAAGTCATTCATTTAAAAATCCTTGGTGCTAAAATCATCTAAATTTAATGAAAGAAATTACTGATGAATATTCTTCGCGTGTAAGTTTTCATTTCATATTTTCGCAGTTATTCATTTTGTACATACACTTTTTTTTTTAGCATTAAGGAGCAATTCGCAACTCCAGCGCTCGAATACGCTACCTTGCAGAACTGCCGAAAAAACTAAAACATTGCCACATTGCGTTCCACGTGTGTCTGTTGACGTAAGCACAGACAGTTTGTTCTGAGTATTTATTAACTCAATCGATGTGTCTTAGATTGCTTTCAGTTACAGAAATTGTTTCGTCCCTTTATAGTATTCTCGAGCTTCTAAAAATAATGTTAGTTTTCATTATTTCCTTCTAAAAAGCGAGTTGATTGTTAAATGGTGAAAGCGTAAACACCAGAAAAACTCTGGATTAACAAAATTGGATAACGTTATACCCGGTAAAAAAATTTTTATTGTTTTGTGTGAATTTGTAAGAATATGGGGTTTTTTTTTCTCAAAATCTTAAATTAATTTAACTAACCATATTTTACTGCAGCATTTAGTTGGAATGGACAGTATACAAAATATTTCCTTTAATATATTATTGTAGAACGAAATGAAAAATGTTTAACCGAGAAAGAATTTATTTTATTGCTTTTATTCTCAGTTGAAAGGTTTCGTCAAATTTGTTTAGGGTTATAGTTTTAGTATTGTGCGAGCTAAGTATCCTTGGCGGGATTCCGCATGCTAGTTGAACCTTTTTTTTTTTTTTTTTTTAAATCATGAGTGGAATAAAATTGTAGAAAGATTACAGAATCTGATAAGTTTAAAGAAATAATGGTAGATCAATTGAAAGGAAAACTACCACCATATATCCGTGAGAATTTTGTTGATGATTTGCATAGCATGATATAATTAAATCATAACTCAGAAATTAGAAACATTCGAAACAGAGAAGTTTTCAATTGACTGATTCCGGAATTTGAGAAAAATAACTCAGCTACAAATGCAAAACAATTAGCGCTAGCCAAGCAAGGCAAAGAAGTATCATCTTCTTTTGATAATAATCCGTAATGTCATATAATCAAATTATCTAGCATTAATTGTTATTCTTGTCAGGCCACAATTATTATTTGGTTCTATCAACATTTGATAAATATCGAATTCAACATCGTGGAAATGGCTTCTTAGAACTACGAACTACGTAATTTGCATTAATTTTTGACAATTAGTAATGCTTCTTGAATTCTCATTTCTTTTTACGTGGACCAGAATATCCACAAGACTTTGAAAATTAATTTAAAAAGAATAAAACGAAAAAATCGTGCATACGAACAAAATTTACTAGGCTTATGAGAATTTTCTACGCTACGGCGTGCGTTTGTTCTACCTTTTTCGTCCGCCATTAGACAGTGGCTGCAGTGTCCCCTATAGCTCGTTGAAGTTGCGAATTTATTTCATTTCGGTTCCCACAACTGAAATTTATTACAAAGTGCTATTTTTTTTCTGTTCCGGCTGCATTTAATTAGTAGAAAATGTAAAATTTAAAAAAATGGATAAGACATTGAAAGCTTATATGAAATTACGTAAATAAGATGCGATTAAAATCGAAAATTCAGTTGAAAAGACAATAATGATGGTTTTATGTTATCTTTCTTTTGTTGAAAGTGTACTGTTGTTCTTATTAATCTTTAGCAGAGCATATTTAAATTTATGAGACCCCAGTTTCAAAACTTTCCATTGCATTGAATTCGCTTGAATTTAAAAATGAGAAAAGTAAACAGACAAATATTCAAATGATATAAATTTTAAAAAAACGCAAGCATTGAATTTGTTTCCTACAAATTAAGTTTTCGCTGTGAAGGAAAGGCGAGGGGTGCCGCAAAGTGTCCACGACATCAAATTTTTGTTGCTAATTAAACAAAAAAGTGTAATGGTACTCATTGACGTCTCACCTGGGTGCCATATATTTTAAGAAAATAAAATTAAAGAATAAAAGTCATGCAAAATGCTCTTCCTTTTACATTAAGAACCAAAAAAAAAAATCTTCATTTCATCAAACATAGCACACAGCACATGGCATACGACGATATCATTAAAATTACCAATAACTCTATCGTTACCTACGTCATTGAGTGAAGATAAATAAGGATGTCTAACGATCGTAAACGACATTGTGACTTATGTCGTAAACGATTTCGTGTCGTCATTGTTTTGCCGACAATTCCGATATCTCTCTACATTTTTGTGCGAAATTGCGGCCCTATGTCGCTTCATGTCATCTCGCCGATGACATAACCGATATATGCCGTCATCCAAAATTTTGAGACCTCCATACATCATTCAAGTTTGAAAAACATACATTTACCCTATTTTATAAAAATGTAATCAGTCAAAAAGAAAGAAGGAACAGAAAATGCCCAACAAACTACTATTTTCGAAATTCATTGAATATGTATATAGAAATTATAGAAGATACATGGAACAGGCACTTACCAATGAACACGGATTTCTTCCTACTTTAATAAAAATTTAGGAGTCATCTACATAATAAAATGAACACTTAATTCACTATATTTCTTCACTCCACCTGATGCACTTGCAGTCAACGGCCACTTGTTTCACTTAACTATGTTTTGTTTTTACATTTGTTGTTATTCTATAGCAATCTGCAAGATCATATTTATGATAAAATAAAATTTTTCCTGTAAAAAGACCCAACTAGTGGGGAAATATAATTTTCAAAATTACTAAAAACATAATGCACTTTTATTTTAATCATATCAAATAAATTTGACTAGCATAAAATTCATATTATTGTATTTAAGCGACAAAAGTAGTGCAATACTAAGCATTTGGTAAATACTGAGTCTACTTGACCTATCTCGGGCATTCGGCTGCATTTTTACTATCTACTTGGCCGTGCAGTTAAGAAAATTAAATAAAGTTCAAAGAAGTGTCCTACAGAGTAGCACTTTGGTCGAGTACCAAACATCCAGGGTTTGATTACCGCACAAACCTGGTCTAAGACTGGGACCCCTTTCTTCCCAAGGGGTCCCAAATTACGAAAAGAAATATGCATAGCATGGCAATTATACGAAATATAAATTTATTTTAAAAACAATAATACAAAAAATAACGACTTGTTAATTCGGAAAAAAAAAAAAAAAATCTTTATTCATTCTGCAGCAGCAAACTTACCATGTCACAATTATGAGTGCTCCCGAAGGCGATTCATAAATGTACGCACATGATAAATGGTTTATATAGTTCTGTAATAGAGAAAGCGGCCCCAAAAATGCATTCCGGCGGGCGCCAAACATGTAAATCAACCACTGCATTCCACTACAGAGTCTTCAGAAGGCCTCCAAATTATTGTGGGCCAAAGACCTCATTTTTAGTTATTCAGGGCTTGCAAATATTCGTCGTGTTGATTAAGAAGCATTTAATATACATGATGAATTTTACACTTACCAGAATATTAATATGAATTTACAACATGTTATCTTTTTTTTAAATTAATTTTAAAATTAATTATGGACGGCTTATATATTTAGAGCCAGAAACTTTTCAGCATTAAAAAAAAATAATTTTTAAAAAAGGGGAAAAGGTAAAATTTATCAGGATAAAATTTAAACCAATTTATGAATTTATTATAGTTTTTTCTAATAATAGGTACAATCCAGTCATAAAAGATTTTTGTTTGTAGTAATTTTTTTTTTTTTTTTTTTTTTTTGAATTATGGCTTCAAATCTTTAAATCTTTTTGTACATTCACTAATGTTTTCATTTCTCATTAAAGACACTTGTCGTTAAAAGAAGAAGTTCCGTCTAAAAGAGACTAAAAGAACCTACTTTCCCGTATGCCAATATATTGACTTTCTAGTATCTCTCTAGTATATTCTCAAAATTAGCTAAAACCGCAAATTATTTCAAGCATAACTTTTAAACATTTTCATTTGATTTTTGGAAGTGAAATATGCTTCGCTCATCTAAAGAAATAAATGCTTAAAAAATAAATAAACGAACAAATACAAATAAAGTAGTAGCACCTTTTAAACAAAGCAGCTAATTTTTTTTCTCATAAAACTTTTTTTTTTTTTTAAATCGCTTTGAAAGAGAGGAAAAAAAAAGAATGAAAAATAAAAAGCTTATTAAAATAAATTAATTAATATTAAAAAAAAATTGATTTTCCGCTGTTGCCAAAAAAAGTCTAAAAAATAAATGTACTTTCAAAAAAACAAATAAAAAACAATAAAATACAACTTACAAAAAGAATTTCCATCATCAAAAAAAAAGTCTGCGCTTCTTTTTTTTTCATATTTATACCGATAGTATAAAGCTGAAGAGTTTGTTTGCTTGAACGCGTTAATCCCAGGAACTACTGGTTCGAATTGAAAAATTCTCGTTGTGCTGAAAAGTCCATTTTTTGAGAAAGGCTATAGGCTATTTAAAAAAAAAAAAATCAGATTGACCGAAATATTTGGAATTTCAAATTAAATGTTTAATTCATTTTTTTAGTTCTATGAACTCCTAATAAATGGCGCGGTAAGTTTAGTTCTTTGAATTCCTAACAGATGGCGGGGCTCATCGAGAGGATGCTGGTCGACAGCGTTAACGGCTGAGAGGAACCATGCCGCGCGGCTCAGAAGCTACGCTATTGTGAGACTGTTGTGGTCGGCGTAGATTTCTGAATGCGGTTTTTTTTCTATATATTCAGTTACATAATTTGATTTTGTAGGGTTTTTCTATTGGATTTTGTTTTCCTTATTTCTTTAACGTTTGTTTTGTTCCAATAGTTGAAGATAGTTACTTATCTAAGTAAATAGTTTGATTTTTCGTGGTATTCAATTGTGGTTGTTCTTTATAACGTTTTTCTCATAGTATTGTTTATTTGGCGAAACATTTTAAATTGCAGGAAAAAAAATCCGCTTCACTCGCTAAAGGGCGGGTTACGGTAGCGTGGTTGCTGGGCGCGCTATGCGATGAACTATACAGTTGAAGGATTAGTTTGAGTTTTAAAGCTACTATTAATCTTTTTATGTGTTTTGGCGAATAGTTTTGAATTATAAAGACTTAAATAGGTTTTTTGAAAAGGTGTGAGCAAATTTTAGTTTAAGAAAAATGATCATTTCACATGAGAAAGAAGGAGAGCTCGGGGAGGGTTTTTTTTTTTTATTATTCAACGGATTTCCTTAAAATTATTAGCATGGACATCGCCGTGCGGGTCCTGCTAGTAGAAACATAAAGGACTCCGAATTTCTCTGTCTAACACTAAATTCATTCTTTAAAACTTAAAAAAAAAATAAACAAATAAAATAAAATAACAATAGCTATTTCACAGTAAAAAGCATTGCCACGGAGCCGGAGTTGGAATCAATCTCATTTTGAGGTAAAAGAGTCAGAGTTGGGGGTCGAAGATTTTTAATTCAAAGTCTCGGAAACGGAATCGGTCATTTTCCCTCAAAGTCAGCAGCTCTGCCGATTTTTAAGAGTCGAAGTAGGACTTATTTTGAGATAAAGGAGTCGGAGTCGAAGACTTTAAAATTTCAAGAGTCAGAGTTAGACATTTTTTTTCTCCTTGTCTAAGTTTATGCCTAAGCTACGAAGTCAGAGTCGGAGTCCGACTAATTTTCGGGATTAATACAGGAGCCGAAGTCGGAGTTGATCAGGGGTGCCCACAGGGGGGGATTATGGCGCAAGTTGCGCCATCAAAATTTTTGGGGGGGATTTTTTTTCCCCAGAACTTTTTTTTTTCTATAGAACATGAAATTTTTGAATTTTGGAAAGAAAAAATATTTGAACTTATTCAACAAGAAATAGAGGCATTAATAATACTTTTTTCACTTACTCTTCAGGGCCATCGCCAAGAGGGGGGGGGGTGCTACCCAACCCCCTCCAGTTTTTCTGAAGTTGGGCCGCCAATTTTATTTTAGCGATGAAAACGAACGAAGAGAAAGGGAAACTCTTCGTTGCTTAAAAAAAAATTAAATAGTAATTATAAATTAACAATTGAAATAATAGTGTCAAAAAGTATTTTTTCTGTAAAATTTGAATAGAAAATGTAATTTTAAAATACAATTTGGGAACATCCATGATTCTCTTTTATTAAGAGTCGTGGAAATGTACGCTTCAAACATTTTTATTGACCAAAAAAAAAATATTCAGTACAGTACACTCTCCCCTAGGCCACAGAATGGGTATGTCTGCCTAGTCGGAAGCTATGGGCTTGGCTCAAATTAAAGTATTAGCATAATGGGAGGGAGGAAAGGCGACAAAACTAACATGGTGCACACCTTGTCTCTCGGTGGCCCTGGTTATACAAAACTATGCTTCATGGTTCTTCAGTTAAAAAGAAAAAAAAATGAATAGGACAGCTTCATTAGAACAGCCTATAGGATAGGGTTCGCCGAAGCATTCCCATATGTATTTTTATTTATTTATTTATTTATTTATTTTTTTTTTTGATGAAAAATATTGTCCTGAAAATCATTGCTAAGTGGAGAAAAATGTATGGGTCGCCGAAAGAAATTTGAAATAGAAAAAAAACAAAAAAACAGTTAAATGCAAAGAGAGATTCAATGTATTGTAATTGAATACTTACACCAAAAGTTCTAAATTTTTGAACGTAAAAATCGTTAGTAAATCACAGCTTAATCAAGAGATGCAGGTGGCATATTTAAAATAAAATGAAATGGAACAGAGACCTAAGGTATCACAGAAAATTACATCTTTTCAAAATGTTTTAAGTCCTTTTTCCAATACCGCAAACGCTTGTATTGAAAGAAAGCAAAAATACTAGGGTGAGTTTTATTATGGAAAATCCAAGCAAATAATCGTGTTTTGCAAGGAAACTTGGAAGAAAATATTACTACACTATGTTTATCTGTAATTAAAATTGACAATGAAGATAGGAGGAACGTAGCCAAACTGAAAGGAAGAGTGGGGAACTCCAAACCCTTCTTTTTACGTCCCCAAAGCTAGCATGGTTTTTAAATTTTAGGTTTTGAAAAAATCCCGGAAAAATATTCTCAAACCACATCTTTTAGCCTAACATCATTAAAGATGGCCTACACCTGAGTATTTAGGAAGGACTACAATTTCGAAAAACCGTAAGAATGCTCCCAACGTAACCTCCGAGAAACGTGCTCTCAATTAATCATTCATCCTCATTCAAGGTCGAATAAATTTCGTCTTTTGGACTTTAATTTAAAAAAAAAAACTCCCTGAGTTGTCCCGAAACTGTCGTCCTCCAAATATTACCGAAGATCCTCAAAAATTTCATTGTTAAGGCTTCAATTTAGAAAATTTTTCAGGGAAGAGATCTCCAAAACCTTCTACCCCTCTAACAGTATTAATAAATCGTCTACGATTACTTTAATTGAATTTCAATTTTGAAAGTTTGCCAGGGGAGGACTCCGAATCTCTCCACCCATTAAAATTAACAAAAATCTTCTAAAACTGCGGTTTCTACGGAATTTTTTTCGAGAGAATGCCTCTCTCTCTCCAACATCATCGAAAAATGTCTTAAATCTCGCTTTTAGTGCTTCAATTACGAAACATTTCTAGTCGCGAGCCCCTTCAACCCCCCCCCCCTTTCATCAAAGGTTGGCTTAAATTACATTTTCGGAGCTTTGATTTCAAGAAACTAGCGATTCACTAAATTTAACAAAAAAAATCTACAATCGCGTTTTTAAGACTTCAAAATTTCAAAAAATGTCGATGGGAGGGTTCGCATCTCTCATTCCCTTAATATCATCATAGATCGTCTGAAACAGTATTTTTCGATCTACAATTTTCAAATTTTTCCCGGGAGAGAACCCCCGGACCCCCCTTTACGTGTCACAATCGGAAATAATTCACAATTGGGGTTGCGTGCTTGAAGTTTGCATTTTGAAAAATTATAGAACGATGATCTCGAGTCTCTTCCTCCGTTAACATCACCACAGATCGTCTAAAACTGTGTTTTTCAAACAACAGTCTTGAAAATTTCCGAGGGAGAGCCCCTGGACCCCGTCTTCTGAACGTACGATTGTGTTCGGAACTTAAATTTGGAAAAATTATCGGGAGAGGCTATCCTGGAACTTTTCTCCTCTGCTGGGTCATTCCATGCGAAATGAGCAAATCAGCTGTGGCTGACATGTCACAGATTTCAATGAAAATTTTTATTTAGGTAAACCATGCATATCTATGAGGGAATGCAAAGTATGGAAGTTTAAAAACTGTTTGCTGCTTTGTTATTGACATTAGAAGTTGATGCTTATGCTAAGCCTAAATTTTCAGAGTTCATTGCTGCCAGTTTGTGACTCAATAACTCCATACGTTATAAACGTACACTTAAAAAATAAATATTTCCGCATTCTATAAACAACACTCTATTGGGAAAAAGCAAAGTAAAATTTATTCGGTTCCTTTTTGAATCTGAGATATTAACAAATATTGAAATTTTGCCAATTTACTTCAGATTTCAAATCACTCTTCTAGCTCTTTTAATGAAAATATAAGAGTAAAAATGATTCAGATTGAAAAACTATCTGTAACTAACTATCTGCTCTAATTTAGTTATTGTTTATGAATTTCTTGATGACGAAATCGTACTTTAAAAAATCGAAAATTTCAGTTTTTCCTTTATTTCAGATGTTTTTTTGAAGATGAGGGAAATCTCTAAATTCACTCAAGTTTTTTTATGTAATATATTGAAGTGTCTTTTAGATGCTATTAAATTTTAATCATTGGTATCAGCGTATTTTTGTTACTAGAGTAACTTGAACTTAGGCAAAATTTCATTAGTTAGTTCTTTTTATTGTAAGTTTAGCAAAACTAACCATTTCTTTCGTGTTTCATTTTCTCAAAAGCATGTTTATGAAGTATTTGCTAAAATGTACATTTTTCAAAAATCGAAATAAATGTTAGATATACTTGCTTTTGCATCATTGAGTCTTTTATCTAGTGTTTTGAATTCTCGTAATTTCACATAAAAGTCAATCCATACAGGTTTCATATACAGTGTAAACTACTCATTCATGTTCAAATATTTCTAAGTTATAAAATTAAAATAATTATTTTGAAAATTACAATATGTTTTTTCAGTATAATGTAGTATGTAGGGCACAATATATGTAATTTAAGAAGGTGCAATGAAGTTTTCACATTTTTAATTTCTGTTTTAGTGTGTGAATTGACTAGCAAAATTGCTCTATTTCAAAGACCTGTATCTTTTTTACAAATCAAATACAAAAAACAATATATATAACATGTATAGTACTTGAATGGAATATTCAAAATTGCTCAATTTCAAAGACCTGTATCTTTTTTTACAAACCAAATGCAAAAAACAATATGTATAACATGTATAGTACTCGAATGGAATATTCAATTGGCCAAGAAATTTTATTTTTAATTCCATCTCCTTTTGGTTTACAGGGGTCTAAAAATGTCATTTTTGTCATTTTTCCGATTTTTGAGGGGCTGTAATCTATAAAGGGCGCACAAACACACAGCAACAGTTACATATTCTTTTTAGCATGGTTCCAGTGATTAATTTTTGCCGTATTTCATTTTGTGTTTCCGTCCCCTACGCGAGTTATCCCCCTTTGAAATGAGTAAAATTTTTACATTTGGTCTTGAACTATCCTGTTGCTATTATTTTAATTATTAACGTACAGCTACGTAACTCAGCATGTAAGACTATCAACTTATGCACTTTAACATCAAAGCGTTAAATTAACTGTCATAAATGTAATTCAAATAGATTTTGGCCAAAAATGCAAAGGTCTAAAAGTCCCATTTTTGAATACGAAAATCACTTTTGATGACCTCCAAAAAATCAAAGTTGAGATAAAAAATAAAAGAGGTTTTAAACATCTTTCATATGCAGCTTTTAGGGATATGAATTTCAAAAAAATTAAAATAGGTCGAGCGCAACCATCCGTCGAACCTGTATGGATTGACCCATAAAACAGAAAGAAAATGCTATTTTTCTGAATTTTATTTTACGTTTGGAAATCAAAAACCAATTTCGAGTTTCTTCAAGCAAATAGTAGAAACACAGCTCTATATTCTTGAAAAATTTTAAAGTTGTCTGAATTTTCCCTCATTTGAATTTTTGTGTGTACGTGAAGGGGAAAATCATCATTTTACAAAAATGTCACTAAGTTTAAAACTGATTTTGAAGACAAATGAGTTAAAATACAACTTCAAAAGTAAGGTATTTCTTTTATGATGCTTAGCACATTATTGGGTATTAATTTCATCAAAGCTAATGCATTCCTTAAAGATTGAGATTAAAAAATAAAATGCTTAATTATGAGAAAATTTAAATATTTTCAGTTTTTGAGACTCGGTTAAAAGTTAATTATAATAACTTTGAAAATTTTACTGATATCAGATTGATTACCCTACTCCATAGATTGCAAAAACATATAACTTTTATTTTTTCATTAAATAGTTAACAAGATACAAGCCTTCAAAAGTGCAACATTTAGCATTGATGAGAAGGCTGTTCAATTTGACAAATTTTCAATCGCATGTAACTATTTAAATAAAAAATTTTAAGCAAAAATATTTTAGATATTTTTATATAGGCATAAAAGGAACCTGTATACCAAATTTCATAAAAATCTGTTACCATGCGGCCACCACTTTTTTGCGAATTTTGCTCATTTCGCATGGAATGACCCCCCTTCCTCCCAAACTTAAAAATATAGTTTAAAACTGCGTTTTTATGTCTTCAAATTGCGAAATAATGCAAGAAAATGGGCCTCCGATACCCCCTAATTCTGATTTAATATTATCCTTACGATTATTTATATTGCTAGGACTAAGGTCTAGTAATATGACTATCCCTGCTAAATCAGAAGCCAAATTTTCTCTCTCTCTCTCTCTCTCTGCACATTCGAACATGAGTTTGAAAGAATTAAGGGGCCGCCAAAAGCGTACCCCCCCCCACCCCCGTTTTTTGAAATAGTGACGGCCCTGGTACTCTTTCCAAAATTTAATGACCGTGTCTCTTTTTCAATGAAGAGAACATCACAGACGGTATGGAGTTGGTGTCCGTTTCAAAACTAGATCAGACGATTTGATTTCTTTTCAATTTTTTATAAATTTTCTGGAAGTAGCACAATTTTGCATGATGAATATGTGGGACAGTGATGAAAGGGAGGGAGGTCAAAAATGTTTTATTGTTTGTAATAATTCTGACCAGTATGCTCTAGTATTTCATTGATTCATTTGCACCTTGACAATCGTTAAGAACTGGTTTTGAAGTCCTTCCAATCGACAATTAATATATTTTCTTCATTACAGTCTGTTCTTAAGGTGTTCGGAAATCATGTTTACTATCTTCCATATCTGATACGAGTATGTATAGAAAGGTACTATTTGATTCGTTAAAATTCTCGAGTTCTGATTTTCGATGTGTGCAGAATAGCTGAATCCATTTTTGAGGATTTCCGAAAAATATCTGTCATGATGTGTGTGATCCATCTTTTTTTTGGCTATGCGACTTCAATTTTGGAAAACTTCCAGGAGAACGCCCCCACTGTAAAACGCCAGAATGTCACCCTCTTTATCATCAAGAGTCATTTAAAACTGCGTTTCTAGTAATGCAAAATTGAAAAATTTATAGGAAAGAGCCCCTGATTGCCCCCTCTTTCCTTTACATGATCAAAGACAAGCCGAGAATTGTGTTTTTGGAGTATCGATTTCAGAACATTGGCGAGGGAATGGCACCGAAATTCACTTTCCACTAACATTATTAAGATAGTATATCAAAACTGAGTTTCTAAAGCTACAAGTTCGAAAATTTAAGTGAAGCACCCCTCTCCCTCTTCCCCACTCTCGTCAACATTATTAAAAAGTCGTCTTACATTTAGTTTTTAGGGCTTCAATATCGAGAACATTCCGGGAGAGCTTCCGAAAACTCTTTTTCTTAACATCACAAAGGTCGGCTACAATTGCGATTTTAGAACTTCAATTTCAGAAAACTGCTTGTCCTCTAACCATAGATAGCGTTTTTAAGACTTTAATTTTGAAAATTTTCCAGGGGCGAGCCCTATAGGGTCTCTTCTTTCCTTAACATTACCACAGATAGTCTAAAACTGCGTTTTTAGAACTACAATTTTGAAAACAAAGGAAACCCTCCTAAACACAACGGTAACTATTTACAATTGCACTTTTGAAGTCTCGATATTGAAAAATTACCGGGAAGGGGCCACCAAACCTTTTATTCTCCTAACATCACCAGAGATGGTGTAAAACTTTGGTTTTAAAATTACAATTTCGAAAGTTTTCCGGGGGAGAAACTCCCCGGACCCTCTATCTAATTGACAATAAATTTCCGTTTCTCGGTTCATGTTGTATACATCTAGTAATGACTCCATCCCAAGCCAGAAAGTTGTCTCTGTAATTATTCATACGTTTGAAAAAAAAAAAAAGGTGTTGCAAAATTCAGGGGTACCCAAAACTTGCTTACTCAAGGTCCACGTTTTAAAATCAGAGAAGGCAAGGCGGGTCAACAATTCAACAACATTTCAGTTCAAATGGTATTTGTTAGAGCTCCCCCCTCCCCGTGAATTTGACTGGAAATTACACACTCTAAAAACTGTTATGTTTAACCCAATTCGAAAGCGAGAAAAAAACTTTTTTTTTGGGGGGGGGGGGGAATTTGCGCCATTGAGCTTGGGGGGGGGGGCACCCCTGGAGTTGATTGTCCTAAAATTCTAGGAGTCGGAGTTCGGTGTTGTTGGTCATTACGAGCTTTTTCCAGCAAAATTTATTTGAAGTAAATCCGTCTAAAGTTCAGGATCTATATTGACTTTAGTTCCCCGTAGGAGTTAATGTTAAAGGATTTGAACTGTTCAAAATTGAACGGAAAATTGTTCAGACCCAAAAGATATTTTCTATACTTGTTCTTCATCAAAAGGTTTTTCTTACAAAGTTTATTTGAAGTAAATTCGCCTCTAAGTTTGGGATTTATATTTGTCTTGAATTTTCCCGTAGGGCGCTATTGTTAAGTTTTTTTGAACGGTTCAAAATTGAGCGAAAAATTCTTGAAGTCAAAAAAAAAGGAGTATTGGAATGAGATGTCATCGCCGAGATCTTTCGAAGAAAAAAAGTTGTTTCGAATCGAACTATTATTCACTCAATTTTTTTTTTTTTTTTTTTTGGGGGGGGGGGGGGAGGTAGAACGACTCCGACAGACACATTTTCCCCATTTCTATACCCTACTTTCCAATTTTTAGCTTTTCGATGTCTATTTAATTATTTTATTTATTTTTGATCTTTTTTTTTTTTTTAGCGATATTTTTAGGATGCATTAAGACTTCTTTCATGCTTTTTTCTTCTTTCTCTAACTTGTACTGGGAAAGTAGGCTAAAAAGAGTTTCAATTGTTAAATAGGTAAATTTGAAACAAGTTGGAGCCTAAAATAATCGAATTGATGCTGACATGAGGGAGAGTAGGCTGGTTTTGCTCAGAAGGAACTTCCTTAAATTAAATTCATAAATCTATTATCTTGTGATGGATTTGATCATCCAAGTAGTTTGTTGGGTGTTAACGTTTTCGAAAGTTTTTGACACTCAAATATTTCGAACATTCCAGCTTATCTGACTGCTATGGCAATAAGAATTTTAATGTCTCCATTTTTGTGTGAGCAATAAAAGGGGTAGAATTTAATTTTCATTTATTATTGGTAAAAAAGAAAAAAAAATATATATGTTGGTCTTTAGACCGATTTTTCAGTTTAGCAAACATCAGGGTTTTGAAACTACAGGGTGCTGCGTATCAAGCTCCCGTATTTTTAGAGGACACTGTTTGAGCTGTAGAGGGACGGTGGTAGAAGTAATATGGATGAGTACATTTGTACGCAGAGTAGTATTTGTACGTGCCATTTATTCTAGTAGAAATGGCACTGTGATATGAACATCGTCATATGTTGTAAAGGAATATATTCACAATGGTGGGGGGGGGGGGGAGGGGGTGCAATAATTTTGCTTTCGGTTCCAATTTGGCAGTCATGATTGCGTTCCAGATAGAAAAAAATCATGTTTAGGCATCTTTAGAGTCGCAAGTACTGCCCTGAAAACAAAAATGCCTGGCCGATCTCATACTGTTTCAACTCCGAAAAGTGTGTCGCATGTTAGAGCGTTCATCAATGGAATCTCCAAAGCGTTTAGCACATAAACATGATGCTGAACAGCGATTTTCTGATAGGAATGTGAGAAATATCCTTCACAATGATCTTTACAGCGGGAATAGTTTTACTAGCCGAATAGGATCATGTCGGCCAAGTTGAAACCGAATGCGGCATTCTTGCCGAGTAGTGATAGAAACAGCCTGGGAACATATTTTTCCTCAACACATGACACGCTGATGCTCACAGCACCATGCCAGTGTTACTACTGTAAATGGCACGTATACTGCTATTCATCGACAGGCCCGGCGAGAGACCATGTCAGCCTAGTCGGAAACTAAGGGCCCGGGCCCTAGGGGGGGGCGACACGGACGCAAAAAAAAAAAGAAAAATAATAATAAAAGGAAAGAAAAGAAGGGGAAAAAAGAAAGAAAGAAAGAAAAAGGGAGAAAAAAAATTCCGAATAAGAGAAAACGTTAAGATATAGTAAAATTCACTCTTTTGGTATTTACTGATGTGGCACTTTCAATAGAGTTAATTGCTTTCTAGTAAGCAGGTTTGTTTTTTTTTTCCTCTCCCCGCTTCCCCCCCCCCCATTTTTCTTCTTTTCTCACTTTTCTTTTTTGTCTTCTTTTTTTGAGGGGGTGGGGTGGGAGGGGCCCGGCAACATAACGGATAAAGGGCCTCACTTGGCTCTCTGTGGCCCTGTTCATCGATACCATTTTCAGCACCGTATCCCCATCACAACCCACACAGCGCCATCTCAAAATACGGAAGGTTGATATGCGATGCCTCACCCTGTATGTGGTTTTCCAAAAACCTTGTGGAATAAATGTATCAGGAAACGAGTTATATCTAACTATTGAGTCACATTCAAAAGTTCTAGGCTATTATTTGAAGCTTTTGAGTTTTTAATGGTAAATGGTCACGTTTTCAGCGATTTCCAATGCAATAGCTTGAAGTTTTAGGCCACAAATAAGAAATTGTTTTTGTTTGTAGCTTGCCCCTACTTTAGTTTAAAGAAAAAGGGCCTCTTTTTATATGTATTTCTCCTCTCTCGCTATCTTTTTTTTTTTCGGAAATGGGGTTTTTTACCATGATACCATTATTTTTTGATTCATTTTTTCTTTTCTATTAATCATTAATTTTCGTTCTTTCTCATTTTTTCATTTGTATCACTCACTTGGCGTTAACTCACTTTCTAGTATTTTCATAAATCACTTGAATTTTTTCTCCTTAAGCCAGAAACGCTCTCTTCCGATTTTTCCCGTCCCACAATCGCTTTTAATGCCTAATTTTTTAAGTACTTAATTTTTTCATATAATTTACTTCATTCTGTCTATTTAAGCTCACTTATGCTCAAATATTTCATTAAGTAAAGCTTAGTTGAATTGAATAAAAATCTACAATGCAGCAAGATACAGAGAAGTACAATTTTCGGGCAATGATTTAAGTATGTTGTTTTTCAAAAGAAAGAAAAACAGAAGATCAGAGATAATGATCTTACTTTTTTCTTTAAATGAATACACATTTACTTTTTTTTTCCTTTTCTTTTTAAATTTTTATTCCTTGAAAAAATTTTGTATGCATTTTTCTTTTCTTTTTTACATTTTCGACGATTGCATTTTCAAATGAATAATGCCAAACCTCCTTCTAAAATTAAACCTTTCATATAACCATCTGCCAGTTGAATCTTAAGTTTTTATAGAGGAGATTTTGATCGCTCGCAGAAATTGCGAAAGAGTAGAAGTGGGAAAATGTTTTTGCTTTAGAGAAGGATTAATCCTCGTCATCTTTTAAGTTTAGAAAAAATGTTTCATCTCTAAGGTAACGAAACAGATGTAAGATATTTTTAATAGACTTCTTTTCTTCTTTCTTTTCGAACTGATGCTGTGCAGAAGTTCGAAACTTTGTCGATCTCTTCGCTTTGTAAAATGTTAGAGCTTTTTTTCTCAAATTTCACCGAAGAAATTTCATTGAAGCAAAAATGTTTTTCGAGGGTAGAGATATTTCTTTCTCTCTTTTTTTGCTGAAAACATGGTACTATCTATTAATTGCAATGTGTTTATATTTTCACAAATCCAACTAAATTAGCTAGAAAGGTATATCTTGATGACAGTAAAATTATAATGGAAGACAGGAGTGCTCACAAGGGTGAATTATGGCGCAAGTTGCGCCATCAAAATTTTCGGGGAGGGGGGGATTTTTAAAATTGCTTTTTATTTATTTATTTATTGATTAAATTAGTATTTATTTTATTTTATTTTATTCTGTTTATTTTTTATATCATTTTTTTTGTTTGTGTGTGTGTGTGTCATCGGCGTACCACAGAAATTTTCTAATAAAATAATAATAATAATTAAAAATAATTAAATACATAAATTAAAAAAAAATATTAAAAAGAAAAAAAAATTAAAACTTATTTTTAAAAAATAAATAAATAAAATAAAAAACGAGCTAAAAACAAAAAGGTGTTGGGAAAAAAGTTGAGGGAAATTTCGGGGGGGGGGGGGGATTTGCGCCATGGAACTTGGGGGGGGATGGGCACCCCTGATGGAAGATCTTACATGAGCATTAAAACTATAAGCTTCTTAAAAATCCTCCGTGCTAATTAACCAATATTTATCAAAAATGTATTTTCTTTTTTTTTCAACTTCTGTATTTCATTTTCTTAATACTTTGCTGTTTCCGCTACACTCAAACGTGACGAAAGAGACTTATCTTCTTCAATATATTTATAAATTTATCCTCGAACGCACAGCTTAAAAATTTGTCTTTCTCAATGATTTTTCCTTAGTCAAAAAAGTATTTTCAGAACCGTTCCACTTATGGTAAGACTTGATTAACACACTGCCCCACGGATTCTTGGATTTGACGGTCTTATTATATTCACCATAATTTTAGGAGCAACAAAATATAATACATTTTGTTTTCTTCCATTTTCTTCCTTTCTTTTTTCTTCTTCTTTTCATCCACTTTATTATAGTATTTTAAAAATAAAAATATTACACCATTGGTTCGTGTTGGAAACTATATGTTTATATGCCAAAGTGAATAAATCGGAAACACCATTATTAGCTGTTATACATTCAGCGAATAACTAAGGACAAGAAACGCTTTCTCCTTGAATCATTTATCATTTCGGCTAAAGTGCCATTGTTTAGTTTCCTGATGCAGTTGATCCACATAATTATGTACATAGAAGTAAGGCATCAGGTTGGCTCGTTAAATATTAATGTAAAACAGAGAAACGGAAGAAAAATAAAATATTTCAGAGACTAGATAAACTGCTCAGAATGAACGACTTATGAAAAAAAGCGTTTGAAGTAATGTCTCATTCTGCTATTTGTGATTCAGTAATTATGTTTCTTTATAAAAGAATGGAAGCTGAAACTGTCGTGGGAAGGTAAAACGCAATCTCTACAAATTTTTCTTTTTCTTTTCCCTTTTTTTTTTTTTTTTTTGGTCATCTGTTGTACTTTAGCTTTGTTGTACAAGCTTGCTTCTTTGGTTTCCACTGAAAACAAAGCGCAACAAAGACGTCAGATTCCAACATTTCCCCATTGTTAGTATGGAATCCCAATTTCTGTAGATACTGCGCTTTACTTTCCCGTGGCAGTATAGCAATTCAGGGGGGAAATCTGAAAAGGAAATAAAAAAATGTGCAACAGAATTTGAAACTCAGACAGCATTTGACTCAGCGTTATAAATAGACAATTTCCAGAATTAATACAATTGAATATTACTTTTCAAAAAGTCACAACTTTTCTGAAGAAAATTTGAAATGAATATGATCACTGAATATCACACATAATTTTCCGACTTTGGATACAGCCCTTTTAACATAACCTATTAACAATTTTTACAGAGACCTCTCGTTTTCAGTTTTAAAAAGGATTTTTCAGGGAAATTTACGAGATTTTTCAATACAATCGAACTTGCTTATAACGAGAGCAATGGGACCGCAATATTTTCTCGTTGTAACCACGAGTGTTCGTAAAAAGCGGATTCATAATAAAATTCACTCGTATTTGTAACACTATTACTTTAACATTTCTGTACAGAACCAAAGAAGTTGGTTAATTTGCTTTGAACTGTTTTATTGTCTCTTTCTTGGGTTATTGTTTTCGATAAATGCTCATGGACCGAAAGACATCGTCATTTGCACCCCTAGCTTAGAAAATAGCTCGAAGTTTTTCTGCACATTAAAAGCCAGTGACTATGTTGAAAGCAGTTCAGCTTGAATTTTTTCAGATTCGTCGTTATTCCTATTCCTATTCAGAGTCACAACTGACTACAACTGTATTTATGTCGAGGACTGCATACTAAGTGCCTTGCCTCCATTATTTTATATACCGATAGATGGCAGCACCATCACCGGATCGAACAGTTAATGAGAATTTAGAACTAGTCCAGGAGCTAATAGCTACCTGGTGCTAGCACCCCCAGAGGTATCGTTTCACTTGGAGGACATTGGGACCACGAGCATATTTAACGTCGCCCAGTCCCCTTTAATGACGACGGTGGGTCTTCGACCATCGAGGTTCGAACTCAGGACCCTCCGGCCCCGAATCCGACACTCTACCGATCGGGCTACCACGGCCCTATTCGTCGTTATAGTCGTTGCTTTCGTTATTTTTTTTTTCATCTTCTTTAACTTGAATTTGAGCTACAATACCCTCGAAAGTAAGTCTCTAGGAAGTGGTAAAATTGGAGTCAACAAATATAATTTTTAAATACTTCTCTACTAAACTAGCTTTAAGAAAAAAAAAGTTGTCATCACTTGTCTTCTGGATTTATGACACATAACTAACTTTTGGTTGATTTCGGAGCGTTGAAGGAAAAAATTTTCTAAGAAAGGATAAGCAGAGCTGGAAGTCAATAGAAACTTCGTGAACCACAAAGTATCGCTCGCCTTAGCCAGGATTTGCTTGTTAAAAGTGATTTGTGCCCCCTTAGACCCAACATTACTCTGATTTCCTCTTTAAATCCGGGTTACCGTTAAAAATAGTAGATACGTGTTTCGGGATTATAATAAACCCTTTTCAATTCAAAAAAGTGTAAGCCTATCTTTTGAATCACAGAGTCTTTGTTGTTGTTACTTATGCCACTCGGAGAATCGAGCTCGAGTAGCAATACTCAATTTTAAGGCAGAGGGGTACGGCTTCCGTTTAATCGAGTGCCTATTTCTGGGTAGAAGACCGATTTGGCTCAGGAAACACGATAAATGGCAGCACCATCTATGGACAGTTCGGTAATTTAGAGTCAGACCAGAAGGTGAATAACTTCTGGCCTAGCACCCCCAGAGGTATCGTTTCACTTGGAGGACTTTGTAACCACGATCATAGTTAACGTCCCCAATCACCCTTAATGAAGACGGTGGATTTTCGATCCGGCTAGGATCGTACCAGGGACCCTCCGATAACAAGTCCGATGCCTTACCGATCGGGCCACCACGGCCCTACAGAGTCTTTACCTCTTTTTTGCATTTGGGGCGATGAGGGCAATCACCTCTTCCCTGAGGGACTCAGCAAGTTGCAATGCTTTCGAATTAAAATCCTAAAAACGTAATTGTAGGCTATTTTTAGTGGCGTTAAACATTGAAAATGGGGTTCGGAACTCTCTCTCGGAAACTTTTCGAAATTGAAAAATCAAAAATACAATTTTAGACAATCTTTAATTAGAGGAAATAGAGGTTGGATTCCTTTTCCAGGAAATACTTTCAAAATTGAAGTTGTAACAACATGATTGTAGACCTTCACAGGGAATGTAAGGCGATGGGGTTCAAGGACTTTCTTCCGGTACTTTTCCTTAAATCAATAGTTTTTTAAGTAATAGTCATATCAGTGTTGTTCCGATCAATGTTTCTGAGGGTATACTCCCAATAATCCATTATGCGCAACATGAGTATGCAATCATATACATAAATGTCTAAAAAAAATTTTGAGAGTAAACGGCGTATATAAAGTATGCCGTATGGAAACACTCCAGGTAACAGTTCCTGCGGAACTAAAGTTCTAAGAAGAAGAACACAAATTTAAAAGACCTTCGATGCTGTTAGGAAGAGGGGGGGGGGAGGATTGGAACATTCTCCCGGAATGTTTTCAAAATTGAAGTTCAAAAAACGCTGTTTTAGAATGTGATTTAAAAAGAAGGGAATAGGTTTTGAGGCCTCCACTCCCCCCCCCCCCCCCCCCCCCGGCCACATCTCTATCTTTATTTATCTCCTTGAAAAACGTCTGAACTTCTAGATCCGCCCTTGCTAGTTCAATAATCTATTTCTGATTTTTTAAAGAAATGCTAAATCTATCAGGTAAAATATTTTATTTAGTACTCTACCATGTCCTTTTTCCCATTGTGTGAGTGAATTGTCTCCATTAATTAAAACAGCAAATAATATACCAATAATATCTTTTATATTACTGCTGTCAGAAGAAAAAAAAAGCTTATTCAGTGTATTGCAGAGCATTCTCCTCGTAGCCATCCATCTTCTGATTCTTCCCATTTAGACGGTCTATTTACACGAAAGATCCTTGCGGTATTGTCGCATCCATCTTCCATGATCTTCGGAGTTACTGAAGCTCTTATGATATTGATTCCCAGCAGTGATTTACCACATCATTTACTACATTATATCATGTGGCTAAATAAATACATGCCTCCATCATCATATTTGGCGAAGATTAACGTTTGTCCTTCTACATGCGTTTCTGGAATAAAAAGATATATTACTGTACATGTAGATACTTTAACAACAATATTACGGTTCTTTTGCTGCGATGAAAATGAAACTTCTATCATTCTGGCAAGTGGGGAATAATTCTACTTGATATTATGAATGTGCAAAATCTTTTTTAGTTTTATTTTCGTGTTCATTTTCAGCTAGCCACATGTATTTACTTTTTTAGATCTATAAATAGCAAATAATATACAAGCGTCCTGTGCATAACATGGTTAATTCGTTCCGTGTAATATAGAAACCGTGTTATAGGAGATTTTTTTTTAAATCACTTTTTAACTTATTTTTTACACTAATTAATCATGTAAATAGTAAAAATCATGTCAATATGTATCGTGTTGCATCGAAACCGTGTTTCGTGTTACACCGAAACCGTGCTATACGAGACTTAGAAATAATGTGAATCAAGGGATGTGTACAGTGTTATATCAAAACCAAGTTTCATAAAAACAAAATAAAAACATATTAGAGTTATTATCACACATTAACAGAATGTATTAAACAAAAATGAGAGAAATTCTATCTTTTTTAAACATAACTTTCGAGCTATATCAAAACCATGAAGTATTAAATTCAAGTTTCGTACCGTGTAATATCAAAACCGTGTTGTACAAGTACCGTGTTATACGAGGGACACCTGTAAATAAGTTAACAAATAAATCAGTGGTGCTCAACCTTTTTCTATCCTAAATCCTCACCTGATGTTAAAATTATTCTCGCGCAGGGTTGTTTGGTTTAAACCACGTTGGTTTAAACCATGGTTTAAACCAATTGGTTTTTTTTTTTTTTAAACCATGCGGTTTTTTTAAAAAAAGCCAAAAAAAATCCATTTTACAGGTTTACATTGATTTCCCCACACATATTGAAAAATGTAAAATTCCATTTATGCTAAGTTCCTATAGCTAAGTTGCAGAGATAAATACTAAAATTGCAAAGTTGCTTCTTCAAAATGTATTACAAGCTTTAATCGAAAAAAAAATAGTAATATATTTTTTATTTCATATATGTGCCATAAAGCAGATTTCAGTCCACTTCCATCATTATGCTTAATTTGCATGATTAGTTAAGATTTACTAAGGATTGAATCTTTTATTGTAGATGCAATCCATTATATTGCTCACTCCTGTTGCAGGGATGCGACATTTTTTCCCATTTATTTGCACTTTCCTAGAATTTTAACTTTGACTTATAAGGTAATCAACAGTCTAACTTAATTGTTTGCACCTAAAAGTTAAAATTTTGTTCTGCAGATGAACACAAATAATATTTTTTGAATCAAATTTTAAAAAAAAGTTTATACTTCGTATTATGATACATAATAGTTCCTTATATTATATTGTAGGAAGATTAAAAGACAAATTTTTAAATTCCCAAAACAAAATGCAAATGTATGTGTAAAAATTGATTGAGAAATATATAAATCTTCACATATAAACTACACTCTCCATTGGTGTTTTTTTTTTTTTTTTTGATTCTGTGTGCTCAAAAGATTTTGATTGGCTATACACCTATGCTGCTTTATGACTATTGGGTGCAGATAATTCTTAGTTTTTTCCCCCCTTTTGTTCATTGGAATTGGGATTTTGGTATTTGCTTTGCCTTAGCTAACCTGTGCAGTTTACAAAAGTTACTTACTCATATTGTTTTAAAAAGAATGTTAATCAAGTCAAACATTTCAATCAATATTTCCCCGCAGAAAGCTATTTTAATTATTTTAGTTACAAGATTTTGTTCTTATCTCTTTAATTAATCGAGAAATTAGGTATAACGTGACTATTGAATAACTGTTAATTACATGGAACCTTAATTACCTTTCGAAAATTAATTGTTTTTTTCGCAAATAGTATTTAAACAAAAAAAACCCGGTTTAAACCAAAAAAACCTGGTTTAAACCAAAAAAAAAAAAAACGTTTTTTTGTTTTTTTTTGGAAAAAAATCGGTTTTTTTACCAACCCTGTTCTCGCAGGCTAGAGCACATTTAAAACTACAAAATATTTTTAAAAAATTTTAAATTGCATGAGAAAATATGGAAATGGAAAGAAAATTAAAAACCAACAATTGTTATCATAACTTGATGCTCCTTTTACTTGCTTTTGTTTTTCAGACACCAATTTTTGAAGATTTGGCACCAAATTTGTAACATTTTCATGAATCGTACTTATTTGACTTGTCACACGGATCAGCCTCGCGGGCCGAATGTGACCTGTGGGACGTACGTTGGGTACCACTGAACAAATCAATAAAGAATATTCAGGGCAAAATGAAAAAAATAAATAAAATAATATAATAGTATTTATTTAAATTAACAAATAAAAGAAAATATGAAATAAGAGACCCATTTTCTTGTACAATCGATTAAATAATCCTCAGTCAAGAAGGAATTTCTGTTTCAAATCCTGTTGTAACTGTTTAAAATGATTACATTTAAATTTTCAGAATGTAATTTCAGACGACGACGAACAATACCGCACAGAGGTTACTAGAGCTTCATATAAAATACATGAATACATATATTGACGATGTTAGTGAGATTTGGCGAAATTCCCGTAGAACCCCCCATTAAAAGTTAAAACTTCTATTGGTCATCTCTGTAAATCTGTCTCTTCTGCAAGGATTCACAGCACTGCAGAAAAACTTACTCTTGAGATAGTTCATTCTTCTCAAAAGTTATTTCTACGCAGTTTCAGTGGCTGGGTCAGAGGGGAGATTTTGAGTCCGAAAACACCAGTGTGCGGATTTTGGTGTCAAAGGTCCTTGGTCTTTATCACACAATGCCAATCCTATTACGGTAGTTGATATACATATCAGAGCGGTTATGACCAAAGATCCCACGCAAAAGGTTATTTCTGGCAGCAGCGCTGCACAATTTAATAGTTTCAAATTTAATTTTAAAAAAAGTGATGTTTATATTAGCGTCTGTGATCTAAAACTGCATAAAACTGCATGGAACGTGTATGAAGAATAAAAATGTAACATAATAGTGCCTTCGAGTGAGCAAAACACTAGTACCCCCCTCCCCCTCTTCTTAAGGAAGCTTAATTAAAAAGTTGCCATTTATTCTCCTTAGCGAGTTCTTCCAAGTTAAAGCCAAGCCCATCATTTCAAAATTTTCAGGGCGGGGGAGGAGGGGAGGCAAGGGATTGTGTTCAATTTATTTTATCGGGGAAAAACAGCAAAATATGTGCAAAAGTGCCCAGTTGCATAACGTTTCTAAAATCCAGGGGAGGTCAATTGACGCGCCCTCCCCCTGATCGCCCAAATGACGGGCATGAGTTAAGCGTCAATCACCACCTCTTGTCCATTAGTTGAACTACATCCTCATGTAGTAATGCATGCGCATTTTATTTATAAAACTGTTTCAAAAGCACGGGCATGTAGACTCCTGGATCATATTTATAACGGATATATTTATAAAAACTTAATTTTCAAATCAAATTGTGTCGTCTATGAGCATGGACTACGGAAGGACAACATATCAACCCGTCTCCTTTCAACCCTTCTCAAAAGCTCAACAATCAAGTTCATAATATTCCCCCCCCCCCCTTACCCCCGAAAACAGAAAAAAAAAAAGAACTTTCTCCCGAATACGAAAGATAAACGAGGATTAGATCCCGACGCGCGAAACGAAACCGTCTTCCCCCGCCTCTGTGAATGCGCAGAAATGGGAAATCGATGCCGGACCGAGGAAACTCTGGAAAATCTCTTTTTCCCACCTTTTCGAGCCGACAGAGTCCGGCACGCGTAGAGTCGGTAGCAAGGTAATCCGCGGATATGCCTGGATACGGATGCCGCTTCCGGATCGATACCAACCTCGCGGACTTGTTTTGCCCAATGTGTCGTCTGCCCCATGAGGGATCCCGTGATGATATCCACCTGTTTACCCACAAATTTTGCGATTCGTGTCTGCAGGATTATCTCAGGTGAGAATTTTTTGGTTTTCTTGCCAGAGATTAACCCTCTGACTGCTTAATTTTTTTTTTAACGAAGTTGCTTAAAAACATGCGTATTTTTTTTACAAATAAAAAGAACGATATATAAGTAAAATGCACTACTGGACAAAAGTATTGCAAGTTTGAGAAGTCTTACATTTTTTTCGAACATTATAACACCCAGTTTCTTTTTTCCCTTTTTCCTGATTCAAGTGATATTCTTTTATGTCAAATTGTTAAATTACTTCAAAGACAAGATATGAAGAGCTATGGAGCATAGGTAATTATTTGATTTCATGAAAAATAAAATAAAAGCAAATGTTCAGCGTCCATAAATCACGTCACGCTTTGAGAGGGAGGAGAGAGGGGTTCGCGGAGTTGTGACAGTTGGGAACAAGGAGGAAGGAGGGGGTTACAAAAAGTTTGACATCGCGCATTTTTTACAGGAATATGTTTATGAAAAAGAGGCGTGACATGAGACAAAGGGTAAGGTGAAGTGTAATACTTTGTGACAGGCGGGGGGATGATAAAAAATATTGAATAAAATTCAACGTCATTTATGAATAGAGAATTTAATAGAACATTTATTAGAAATCGGAACCCTTTCCGGCTCTCCTTAAATAAAATGAACTAAAAATAAAACTTCCTGTTACTCTGAGCAGAAAAAAATAACAAGTGATTGTAACTGAACCAAAAAAATATCATGGTTTTGGCCACCTTTCTGAAGGGACTGTATGTAAAAAAGCGTATAAATTGAAAAAAAAAATGTATAATAGGCATACGCTAATAAGTATTAAACTGTGCAGGTACCAAATTAAAAAAAACGTATAATTGATAAAAACATATAAAAGAGAAACGTATAAACGGTGCTTCACTGTATTGATATTTATAGGGAGCTTTCGACTATCCGGTCTCCGTACTATCCGGCAAGGTAAGAAAATCAGGAGTGTTGGATGCAGTCGTTGTGTGATACGGGCCTTAGCGGGAGGAGAGAGAGAGAGAGCAACTGCCTCCTCACACAACACTTCTAAAAATAAAAGGGCCTTGCCGAAGCTATCGTGAGGCAAACGCTGTGAGACAGAGAGGGTTCTTTAAATCCATGTCCGTTTTTAGGGGAGTCAACAGAAATCGTTTCCCTCATGGCTTGTGAAGTTGAAGTACTTGCTTATATGTAGGTATGTTTTTGTTGTCTTTTGATACAAGAGACTTTGAGTGCCCCTTACTTATTTGGAAAAACTTGAAATGACGGGACTGGTCAAATCATAGATGAAAATATTATAAGCAGGATGAAAATGATGTTATAAAGAAAAACAACAGGGCGGCAGATGGATTTCAAATTTTCCTATGGAGGGCGTGCTGCTAAATTCGACTCCACTCCCCTTCCCCACCCCTCGGAAGGTGGTACAGTCGGATCCCGACTTACGCGAGGGATGTGTTCCAAGACTCCTCGCGTAAGTCGGAATTTCGCGTTGTGGAAAAGTGTTGTGTATATGATTTTTTTATTAACATACCCAATCATTTTAGACCTTTTTAAACACCTTTCAAACTGTTTTTGACCATATTTCAAGTATATATTACGGTTTTCTTATATAAACAGCTGAAATTTTTACCGTATTTTAAAAAAAGTTGCATTATTCATCATAAAATACTGTTACGATGCTCAAAATCAATGATCAATGGGAAAGAGAAAACATAAAAATAAAACAGTACGGTACGCACTGTAGGTTGTAATAATAATGCACTGCACTGTAACAGTACTATACAGTAAATACAATAAGTTACATTTATAACTTTAAAAGTTGAAGATAATGATTTATGCTGTGCAATCTGATCGTCATTCTAATACATATTTAAACACAGTAGCTTCGCCTTTACTTTTATAACATTTACATCTATGGTATCACCCCTCTTTCAGGATCTCTATAATCTGAAATACAAGAGCAGATTCCAATTTAATATTTTTGTATTTTGCTGAAACACTACAATGTGAGCTTCATATTAAAATTAGGGTCTGGCCTAATACGGATTGCCTTCTCTTGACTTTTAATTATACGTATGAAAGATTCACTCATACTTAATGGCCGTGATACCTTCGACACATTTTATAGTTGTTCAAGCGTATCAAAAATCCTTACGTTTTCTTAAATTGTCGCCAATTTTCGCTTTTTGTACCCATCTTCAAATTTTAGATGAAACAGCGTGCCTAGCTGCCACAATATTTCATCACCTTTCATATTTAGAATAAATAAATGAAAAATGAGGAGTGATGATTATGTACACACTAATAAAGCAATGTGTATATTGCGGGTGTGTGGGAAGTTGCGCAGTCAGTGATGCTGAAAGGATGAAAGTACATACATTCACGCAGTCAATATTTAGTAGTCATTAATGTCTACTAAACTAATTATGTTCTTAGCATCATGATTTTTTTCCAAATATTTTTTTGTTGAGAGCGAGAAATTCGTTCTTCTTCTAAAATTCGTTGCTCCTGAAAAACTCGCGTTATAGCCATTTCGCGTAAGTCGAATCGCGTTGTAGCGGGAGTCGACTGTAGTTAAATTTTTTGACTGTAAGATCTATGTTTAGATAACCTTAACAGGTAAAAAAAAAAATATGCGAACGATATTTAAAAGGCAAATTAGACATCCAATTATATTGAAGTTCTGCGAATGATTTATATTACAAGTGGGTTCCCGTCCACCCTGCTCGGTGACGCTTGTCAACCCCAAAACTGCTGATGCACTCCCATAAAGATTACTGGGAGATCATAGTTCGCTGCGCTCGGCTCACTGGTCACTAAAGTTTTTTAGTCTAACCTCAATGACCTTTTTCAACTCTTTAATAAAGGAATTAAAATTTCGATTAATCTACTTTTTGAAACTAAAATACGTCAGCGATTTAAAATAAAGTATGCGTGACTACATCTGCCTATTTTAACAAAGTGTCAGTTATTTCAGTTTTCGTCTTTAAAAGCGCTTTATGTCGAGCCACATCAGCTAGATCCATAGCGTGACATTTTTAGCCACAATCATAGGTTAATTCGCAAGCGTTGCAATTCGATGAGTCGCAAATGAAGCCTTTTTTTTTTAGCATCCACGTACCGGTTTTATGTAAAAAGACTGTATTGATAATTTTACAAATTTGTAATAAAATATAACCTGAAAGTAAATTTTTAAAAGACACAAATAGAACTATCCAGGAAAGAGAAATCAATAAATATTAAAGTGACAAATAAATATTTTGAGTACTTCTCCAAGCAACGGTGTAAAAGAGCCTTGAAAACTTCCGTGTCAACAAAATGTCTAGCAGCTATTGATTGCTTTGTTCATTGATTTGCAACACTGCATTCATACATATGAGACGGTTCAATATTAAACCCTCTCAGCCCTAAGCATTAATAATGATTGTTTTCTGAAGCTGCTAGAAACTATTTGCAAGTTTGCTGTGCCCTTGTGAGTGACATGTATTCATATACTAGAGAATTAAATATAGACTACGAAAAGAGAAAAGTTATTGATAATTCAACAATTTTAGTCAAACGCTTTAAGCAACTATAAGTTCACTGAGACGAAAAGAATGCAGGCAAATGTGTTACTATAGTATGCACAGAACCGTGTCCAAGGGAAGGGTTTTAGGGGTTAAACCCCTGCCATTGGGGAAGAAAACATAATAAGAAAACAAAGAAAAGTCACAGAACAAAAAATTCTCTTTGAAGTTCCCGAATCTTTTTTCTCTTTTTTTTCTAGTTCATCTGAAAATAACGTCTTCAAAGAAGTCTTCAAAATGCTACTCCTCCGAATCCCCCCCCCTCCCACCCATGCCAATAGCATTACGGATCATCTTAAATTTTGTTTCCAGATCTTCAGTTTCGCTAAATTTCCAGAAAACGCCCCCCGAAAACAACATCACTTAAAACTGCGTTCAAAAATCGTCTAAACTTGGTTTTGATTTTGTTCCGGTTTTGAAAGGGGCTGTAATATTACCAAATATGGTTTTATAATCTCGTTTTAAAAACCCAAAAAAGAAAAGAAAAGAAAAAAAACAGGCAAACCGCCTTTCTTTAGTATCATCAAAAATGAGGTTTTCTAAACAATACTTACGAAAAATTTAAGTGGAACAGCCTCTGAACCCCTCCTCCGGATATCTTAAAATATTGTTTAAGTTTCAAGGACTTTAATTTTGAAAAAAGATCCAAGGGACAGCACCAGAATCCCCTTCCCATAAAAATCTTCATTTCGTCTGTAATTGCGATTTTGGAACTTCAATTTCGAAAATTTGAAAGAGGGAGGAGAAATTCATTTTTATCTATTTTTCAAGGGAAAAAAACGATCGGGGAGAGTCCTTGAGCTTCATCCCTTTCGCTAACGTCAAAAACTGTGACCTATAATCGAATTTTAAGCATTTAATTTCAAGAAATTTCCGCGGAGTCAAAGACCGTCTAAAATTTCGTTTTTAATGCGAAAAATTTCAAAAATTTTCCGGGGAAGGACCCCCGGCTCCCCTTATTTGATTAGAAATTTTTGCACTGTACCCGTCTTAATACTATTTTCTTGTTGCACCACTGTTTTTCATTTATTATTATTTAATTGCACAAGAGACAGAGGTCCAATAAAAACTAGGTTCCACTAAAAAAAATAGAATTGGTAATATTACTTAAAACTACATTTTCTGTAAACTTAGACCCCCTTCCCCCCACACTCACCTTTTTGTCCCTCATTGTAACCATTTAACAGAAATGAATTTTTCGACCACTGTTGTTTTCTTCTACCGGTGCAGCAGGTAAGAATGAAAAAACATTGAAACCAAAACCCCTCCTTTTATGAAATTGTGGACACGGATCTGAGTATGCATATGAAATATTGGGAATGGGCAGAAATTTAACGTCTCACACAAAACGTACACGGTTCGTTAACGCGATTGGATCATATTTAAAAAACTGAATACATTTGAAACATATTATTCAGTCCCCAACCAAACATAAAATATTATACTTAGATCTATAAAAATGGAAAGGGATTGGCATAATCAGTAGTCAGACAGACCAAAATTGGCGAAGGTCGACTTTTAAAGGTCACCCGAATTTTTTGGTCTTCCACCGATGTTTTTGGTGCATGAGTGTTGATATTCCCCGACTAATATCGACATTCACCAGATTTCGGATTATTACACTAATGAATTCACTATATAGCTAAAAATATTCGAAAACTTCTTTTGTCATACAAATGGTATGGTTAGAATTCACTTAACAGCAGGGTCGCCGAAAGCGAAGGTGAATGCCGTACGGTTGGTCACCGGGGCCCTCTACCCCCTTCCTATGAAACATATAAAACTTATACTGCTTTGATTCCGAGCTCCCCCCACCCCCCAAAGCCCAAAGTCGAGCCCCCTAGTTTCCAACTAGGATGACATGACCTCTAGTTGGTCCTGCTTTCCATCATATGGACAATTCAAAATCCGCATGCAGTTGCGGCAAGCAACAAGTTGAAGCAGTAAAAAAGATTTTCTTTAACTATGCTGCATCTTAAAAAGCTGGGAACAAGCTGTTGATTTTAAACATTAGTCTTGCTATGAAGAGTTTTTTGGATTTTCGTAAAGTATCAAATATTTATGAATATGTAAGCATTTCTTCCAAAAATACAGGTATAGTTTCGTATAGTTTCTAAGAAACTATACGAAACTTTCAAAAAGCTTGGCCACAAACAACAAAACAATGTCCACAGTTACCACTCGCAACATAGTAGACATCTTTCGCTTTTTTAATAAGTAGTTAATTAAATTTAGTTACTTAATGTGTAAAAAATGTGCAAGTTTCAATGAATACAATTAATTAAAAAGTTTTTAGGTAAAAATGATTAGCAGTTGTGGATGAGATATATATATATATATATGTTTCAAAATGTCAAGTATTCGACTAGAGATATTTTTTGAAAATCGCTCATATATTGCAAGGTAGCGATTATTTGCTTGAGAATAAAAATTTTCGGAAATAAAATGAGTACTAAAACTGTTTAAAACTTTTTCGTAATCTCAGTTTAAGATTTTTCTAACCATTTTATGTAGAGAACGGTTAGGACATCTAAATAACAAGAATTTGAACTACCTTGCTTTAAAATTTATGGTAAAAGTAGAAATAAAATAAATTCGTACCATACGAAGGAGGATTTTTTTTTTTTTTTTTTTTTGTAGTTCAAAAGGAAACATCTCATAGTTTGTTTTAAAAAACGTACGCTTCTGGATATTTTCGAAAGGAAAAAGTTTTTTTTACTCTTTTTAAATAATAACGCTAAAATAACATCTTAGCACTAAAATAGCATTTGCATTTTATAATAAAGTAGTGGTACCCGCACGGCTTTGCCCGTAATAGAAAAATTAAAAGGTCTTTTGGTTCCCCTGTATATTAACGAGTAATGGTGAATTTTCTCGTCAATTGGCTTATACCCATCTTACGGTTCCACGTTATGATAATTTCGTATCGTGCCAATTGACTTGTGCCCATGTTACGGTTCCACTTGATGATAATTTCGTAATTTACTCGTCCATCTTATGATATTTTTGTTCTTAAAATTGGAACAGAAAAAGAACCACATCGAATTTTCGAAAAATCGCTTTGAGGTGCACACCTTCATGCTACAAACTAACTTTGTGCCAAATTTCATGAAAATCGGCCGAACGGTCTAGGCGCTATGCGCGTCACAGACATCCAGACATCCTCCGGGCAGAGAGACTTTCAGCTTTAATATTAGTAAAGAATAAAGAATAAAGAAAGATAAAGATAAAGATAGCAGGCGAAGAAACTTTTCTTGTCGATTAATCGTACGCAAAATGTTTATTAGTGAACATTGTGAATACTGATTTTTTTTAAAAATTTTTTTTAAATCTAAGTTACTGTTTGCTTCAAAATAACATCATAAAGTATTGCTGAAAAGTATTAAAATTAAGTTTATTAATATTTGAGTTGCACCGAATATTCATTTAGTAATCGGTATGCTACATATTTGACAGAAAAAACGAATATTCGGTTCTACCGAATACTTCAATATTCGGCAACGAATAGTGAACAAATTTAAATGTTTGATAATTGGTAAACAAACATATTTTTTACACATTGACTGAAATTTGAAATATAGTACCACAGTACAAAGTTAATTCAAACTGTTTCTCATTAAATTTATCACATTCAAAGTAATTTTAATGAAAGAGAAAACACTCAGACGCTGAATTGAAATTTTGTTGCTTTTAAACTTTTCTTTAATCTTGTGACATTAGGCTTAGTATTTATTGCAAACTCATTTTAATGTGAAACAGTAAAAGGAAAAAAAAATCACAATGTTGAATAATAATAAATATTATAAGTCAATCTCTAACTACATAACTTTTACTGCTATTTTTAATGTAAAATATGCAGCTTAAAATGGGGTGGGTGGAGACTTGCTCATTAAATTTTGCAATACTTTAATTTTTTAAGTGCTACACCATATCAAATATTAAATATTGTTTGAAAACAACTTAATTAAAATTAATATTTGCAATTAAAGTTTAGTAATTCTTTGCACTAAAAGCGGTAAAATAAAGGCAATGTTTGAATTTCATTCCTCAATTTTAATCATGATGCAATTTATCAGTCTACTAAAGAGATTAACACATTGCAGGAAATCCCTTGAAAAAATTATAATTTGTAATGATATTTTAAGCAAGTTTGAATTTTAACTTGTATGCAAGGCAAATGGAAGATTCTTTATTTGTGACATAAAATGTTGCCATGATTATCAGTTATCAAATCATATGAGGAAAGAAAGCAATTATCCATTAATGCCAAATTTCAGCTAAATATAAATCATGGTTACTTTAGTTTAGAAATTAACAGTGATTTACAATGTTTACTTGTTTTTGCTTTTAGAATGATTCATTTAAAATTAATAATTACACTTGATCTAGATAAATTTATGACGTGAAATAGAAATGCATGTACAATTTCCAAAATAGATTAATATTTATATTTAAACCCGGCGTAAAATTCAAATATAACAGTTTAAAAATTTTTAAATAAATATTCGGTATTCGGCCGAATATTTATTTAAAATTAGAATTTTGACCAAATATTTGGTATTCGGTATTCGGCAAAGTATGGCATTTGGAACGTCTCTAATTGATATTACGATTATTTTTTTTTTACTTTTTTAAACTGGTGTTACATTTACATTCATCGCTTGACAATTTTCATTACAGGGAAGCTAAATACGTGCAAATCAGGACGCCCAAAAAATAACTATATAAAATAAATAAACTAAAACAAAAAAGAAAAATAAGTAAATAAACTAAACTAAATAGCCCCGTGTATAGTACAGCTCTGATTAGTTGAGTTGTGACCTTGACTATGTTTACCTGTTTTAGGGGAGTTTTAGTGAAAAATAGACGCGTTATTGGTCGGATTTTGATTGGAATATTTTTGAAAAACTACTAAGAAAGTTTCTCAACTCAACTTAGCGCCAATCACCCCTTCTTATTTACCGAAACAGAGGTAAATATTGTCAGAGTCGGAGCTCAACTTCTCAGAGCCTCATACCACTCCCCAGACGGGTGACACCTAAAATGGAATTGCATGTTTTGTAATATTCACAGCGCTGTTAGAAACAGCAACTTGGAAAATTTATAGCATTGTGTTGTAATATTGTAATACTCACTACACTAGTCAGAAAGAGCAACTTGTGAAAATAGCAGCAAGTTGATGGTGGCCATGATGCCAATAACTTTTGCTAAAAAAATACAAGGGATATTTTTTTTTTTTTTTTTTTTTTTACAGTGTGTGTCTAAACTTTTCCTGAGCGCACATATTTTTAGCTTAGAAACTGAAACTTGTCAACGAAAAACTGTATTAAATATAACACAATATACGACGTTGCATTCTTACATACTAAATAATTGCTCTTACCTCGGAGAAAGATGAAAAATGCACAAGAATATTGAAAAATATTCTGTGAATGTCTTTCGCATTTTTCAACAAGATAAATCGTTCATATATTCCTATTAATTCATCTTAATGCTTTATGCTTTAGGAGCAAGTGATTTGGCATCCCATCGAATAAATAAATGTTGTTTCCACATTGTAGGGTATTATTTTATAATTCATTTCTGGCTTTCTTGCGTGTAGCGTCAGAATTGAACGATGCAACAAGAAATGCCTTCGAGTAGAAAACTTTTTTGTAGTTTGTATATTAATATTATTTTCCCTTACAAGCGAAATTTCATTCGCAACGTTTTGTTACATAAAATGTAACACCGCTCAAATGAAAACTTTTCTCTTAGCTTTTTGTGAAAATGCTATATTGTTTTGTATAACTTCCCCCACAACAATGCGTACAATATGCTTTGAGTACATACCCTTTTGCCCCATTCCTAGCAAAAACTTGGAATAACTAGCCTGACATTATGTAGTTTCAGAAAATAATTCCAAGCCCATCAAAGTCTAATGGAATCTGAAATTAAAGTTAAAACTATGAGGATAAAAGTCTCGCAGAAGGACTTATAAGTATTGATAGAAGGTTAAAGATAACAAAGCACGTGTTTTCACAAATAACGAATTATTATACCTTGGACAAATCTGAGCTAAAACCAGTTTTATATTTTAAAGAAATCTCCTCTTATTAAATAACTAGCTCCATTGCCCGGCTTTGCCCGATTTACCTTGAAAATAAAAGTTGTGTCAAGTGACGTATGTTCAACATTCAAGCCTAAATAAAAGAAAGTAAAACATAATGCAAAATTTCCCTTTCAAACAATGACGACAGATATTAAAATACTTTTAAGGAATTAAATTGAGAAAGATGGATTTAAAAAGCGTAGCCATGGAAACATAAAATAAAATAAGTTTAAGAAATTGAAAAGAGAAAGATGGAAAGAATTAATGCATTCAAAAAGCGTAACCTTGAAAATGCGAAAATAAATTGGTTAACAACTTGAATCGAGATGCGATTTTTCGAACTTGATTTTAAAAGACTTGTAACTTTTTTTCCTTTCAAAATAGAAACTTAGTTTTTCGACCAAAGGTCGAGATAGATCTGGAGTAAAAAATGTCGCTTTTTCCAATGGCGTCAAAACGAAAATTGTGGGACAATTAATTCACTTTTTATTGATAGATTTAATAAGGAAAGTAGTGTCTAAATTTCATCTAAGCCTAAACAAATTCGAGCTAAAGAAGCAAATACCTCCCGCTGTAAGTAGGTTAGAGCATTGAAATAAATTGCGTAGATCTCGGGAAATTCTACTCTTTTCAACGATGTATAATATTAATATGTACAAGTAATGTTTCACCCCCATATTCGGGAATTTATGTGAAAATTGGGCCTAAAATGGAATAAAAAAAGAACTATTCATCGAATCTTTTTCAAACTGGTTTGCAAACCTTTTCAGGACTTAAAGAAACAAATAGTGAAAATTTCAGCGAAATCGGCCTGGTAGTTCTCGAGTTTTGTGAGTTCAAACACACAGATGCGAACACACTTATTTTGAATTGCGGCACCGACTTGTTACAGCGCGCAAGCCATACGTGATTGACGCTGAAAAATGGCGTATTTTTTTTATTTCTTACGTCTAGTCTATCTTTCCCGTAATGGAATGATTTCTTGAAATCTTGAAATAATCAAAATAAGATTTAAGTTAAAGAAGAAAGGTCCTCCAACAAATCGGTTTTACATCACTTCGACCAAAATGCATAGATGACCGTTTAATCGAAATAAGTTGAAAGATCTAGAGTAAGTTGAATTGAAATTGCAAATTTTAAAATATTAATCGGCAGTGAAATATCATAATGTTTTGTTGAAAGATTTATTTCTCCATAAAACATTCCGCCAACGAATATCTAACAAAAAACATTATCTTTTGTTTTCCCACCCTTTTCCTCGACGCAGCAGAGAGAGAGAATAAGACTTTTTCTGCACATCAATGTCATCTGTTTCTTGTCTCTGTTTTGAATAAATGCCTCACAAATTGTTGTTCGATAAGTCCGGACCCGCCATCAAGTCTGACTGCCCGATGATGTGGTCCTGGTGTTACAGTGACACAAGCGTGCTAGAGACGATTAGGATGAAAAATGAGAGGAGAAATATCATTCGGAAGATGGCTTTAAGTGCATTACGTATGTTATCTTAAGAAGATTACTAAGTGTTGAAAGGTTGTGTAAAGCAGAGATTCAGACAGCTGAACATAAACAAATACGTTTAATACGAAACATGGGGACACACGTACAGCAAGACAGAGAAAGTAGTGAAGGCGCCCTGATAAACAGACTGCGGCTCTTTAAATAGAATAGAGGGCAGATTTTCAGTATCCAATGATGTTTCTTAAATAGCAATAAGCTTTCTCCAAAGTCCGATGGTGGATTAAAGAAGAGATTTTGCGAACTCCGTGGAAAGCTGCAAATGTCTCTTCCAATAAGAAATAAGCACAGTTCTTTCTTTTAAACCAATGGAGAAAGCGATTACATTCAACACCCGCCCTTAATCGCTTATTACTAAACAACACAATGACATAAGTTCATGCAATTTAAATTTTGGAAGAGCCTTAGTAAACATATCAGCAATTTGCTTATCAGTAGAAACATATTCAATATATATATTTTCAACATTTAAAATATTTCTAATAAACTTTAACTTAACATCAATATGTTTCAATCTACCAGAACTATTTTCATTAGTTATACATTTGATTGCAGACTGATTATCTTCATATATGACAATGTTATTTACAGTAAGAAATTCACATGCAATATTTTTATAATACACTAGATCTAATAAAGACTTACCAATTGCAAGCACCTCAGCTTCAGTAGAAGAAACAGCTATTGAACTTTGTTTCTTCACGCTCCATAAAATTGGACACTTTTTATAAAAAATAACGTAACCTGAAACTGATTTGCGATCACGCGGATCTGATGCCCAATCTGAATCAACATACATAGATAAATCAACATTAGAGTCACAACACTTACTATACGCAATTTCATATTCCGATGTACCTTTTAAATATCGCAGAATTCTTTTAAGTCCATTCCAAGCCGATTCTGTTGGATTCTCCTGCAATTGACTGAGACAGTTCACAGCGAACAGTATATCGGGTCGTGTTGTCATCGCAAGATACAATAAAGATCCAATTAGTTCACGGTAAGGTCCTTCGAAAATAGTTCCTTCCTCAAAGTCAGCTGGAGTTGACTTTGCTTCTAAAGGTGTTGCACTCGGCTTGCACTCACTCATGTTAAATCTCTTCAATAGTTTAAGAATATACTCCTTTTGATCTAGCACTAATTTAGTAGAAGTAAATTCCATACGAATTCCTAAAAACTCAGAAGCTGGTTCGAGTTTGGACATCTGAAATTCATTTTGAAGAAGTTTAATCACAATCATCATTTCCGAATCATCTGATCCAGCAATAAGAATATCATCAACGTATAAACAAATTATTATTTTTCTTCCATTCACAATTCTGATGAAAATACACGGTTCCGAGTTTAACTGCTTAAAATTAATTTTTAACATAAATTGCGAAAATCTGAAGAACCATTGTCTAGGAGCTTGTTTTAATCCGTATAAACTTTTATTTAATTTGCATACTCTGCCAGATGAATCGTTGAATCCTTGCGGTTGTTCCATAAAAACAATTTCTTGCAACTCACCATTCAGAAAAGCTGTTTTCACATCCATCACATAAGCCTTTAAATCCTCTTGAAGAATCGAAACAAGAACTAATCGTAAACAAGGCATTCCAATGACTGGCGAATAAGTTTCTACGTATTCCTTCTGCTGGTCTCCCCTTGCGGCTTTGAGAGTTTCGTCTCTTTTCTTCCTAAACACCCACTTACACTTTATGGGGGTCGCGTTATCAGGGAGATCTACCAGTTCCCAAGTTTTGTTTATCTGGATAGAGCGCAATTCTTCCCCCATCGCGACTTTCCTCTGGGCTTGTTGTTCTTCCGGTAGTTTTGAGATGTCATAAAAGGTCAACGTCTCTTCTGACGTGTACATTGCTTCAAATCGCTCTGGCATTTTACTTTTTCTTCCTGATCGTCGGGGTGTATCTGCCGGAACTTCTTGCTTTACATTGGTTTCGTTTTCTCCTAACTCTCTATTTACTTCGGTGCTGTGTTTTTCCTCGTCTTTTTCTTCTCCTTTCGGGAGCCCGTCTGCTGAATTACTTCTATCTTGCACATATACTTTATTTTCATTGAAGCGAACATTACGTGACACAATAACTCTGTGCGTATCAGGATCCATTAATCGATACCCCATGCTAGAATATCCAATGAAGATCATTCGCTTAGATTTCGGATCTAATTTTTGTCTGCGAGTATCAGGAATTTTGGCATAAGCATCACAACCAAATAATTTTATTTGATTTAAATCCGGTTTCTGGGAATATTTTAGTTCAAAGGGTGACATATCATTTATGCTTGAACTATGGATTCTGTTATGAATATATGCTGCAACTTGAAGAGCATATCCCCAACAGTTCTTAGGTAAATTTGCATCATATAAAAGTGCACGGGCTTTATCAAAAAGTGATCTGTTCATCCGCTCTGAAATTCCGTTCAATTCGTGAGTATAAGGGGGCAGGGATCTATCGTAACTCCAAGTTTATTTGCTATCACTTTAAGTTCACCTGAAACATATTCCTGGGCATTATCACAACGAATTTTTCGAACGCTTTCATTCAATTTGAGAAACTTTTTGATTTCCACGGGAACATCACTTTTCTTTTTAAGAAGACGAACTTCACAAAAACGAGAATAATCATCAACTAATGTTAAAACATACCTTTCACCCGCTTGAGTTGGTGGGTTGACCGGACCGCATAGGTCAGAATGGATTGTCATCATGGGAGCTTTTTCTCTTCTTCGGTTTCCAATTCCTATAGGGTTCGCGGACTGCTTCGCTAACACACAGTTTTCACAAAATTTTTCGCTTATTGGTAATCCTAGTTTGCTCAGAACATGGTTTCCGGAGTGTCCTAACCTGCGATGCCACAGTTCACCTCCATCTTTTTCTGCAACAAAGGAATTTGAAATGAAGGGAACGAAATCACTTGCATATTGACCTTTTGAATTCAGCTTGCACAAAACGAAGTTTGTACTTCCCTTTTCAATAACTGCTTCGTCATTTTTGAAGCTCGCAGTGTATCCAGCTTTTTGTATCTGTTTCACTGAAATGAGGTTTCCATTTAGTTCCGGAACATATAACACATCTTTCAGTAGGATCTCCTGCACACCGTCACTTAATACACCGCGAATAGTTCCTATTCCTTTTACTTCCAGTTTACTGGCTTTTGCAGCGCATGACACAGTTCCTGAGGATGGTTTTAACTCCTCAAACCATTCCCGATGTGCACACATATGAGCTGTAGATCCGCTATCTACTATAAATGACCGATGTTCTACTTCGCCAACAACGAAAGTCACTGCAACTGCTTCATCCTTTGATGAAGTATTCTTTCCTGTCTGGACTGTGCAATTCCTCTTAAAATGTCCTTTTCTTCCGCACTGGTAGCAAATTATGTTACTTCTACAAAATTTCGCAATGTGCCCTGTTTTGTGACACTTGTTACACACTACCCGATGATTTGTAGAAAAGGCTGCACTATTTGATGACTCTGTTTTCCAAGATTTGGGCTCCGAGACTCGACGATCTCTCATCAGCGCTTCAGCATCCAGAAGACGACCGCAAACAAACTCTAAAGTCAAGTTCTCCGAAGGCTGATTTTCTATTGCAGATTTCGATGCGTCATACTCTGCTGGAAGAGACATCAAAAGATAGACAATACTGTCCATATCACTCACTTTCACGCCACACGATTTTAGTTGGGTAACGAGCCTGTTCACTTCATCAATATGCTCCTGCATGGATGAGTCCTTTTTCATTTTCAAAGTTGAAAGTCTCTTTCTAACCAATATCTGACTGACCGCTCCTTCTCGAACATAGATGGATTTCAATTTTGCAATTATTTCAGCACAAGTCTTTTCTTCCGAAAGCGAAACTAAAACTTTATCACTAAGAAATGATAACATCAAGGCATAGGCCTTCTTACTCGCTATAAGTTCATTAGCTTTCGAAGAATCCGCTTCACGTTCCAAAAACATCTCTAAATTCGTTGCTGCGAAAACCGCTTCCATTCTCCTGCTCCACAGAGAGAAATTCCTTCCGTCAAAAGGCTCAACGGAATATTTTATCTCGTCCCCCATGTTACTCCGCTACTGCAGTGATTTAGTAGCTGGGAAAAAATTGGAACTAACCACGCTCTGCTGTTGAAAGGTTGTGTAAAGCAGAGATTCAGACAGCTGAACATAAACAAATACGTTTAATACGAAACATGGGGACACACGTACAGCAAGACAGAGAAAGTAGTGAAGGCGCCCAGGGTGAAGGAAAAGGAGGGTGGGACCGTGTCTTTGATCTTTCAGTTTCGCCGCTCGTGGCTAAAGGAGGGGAGAAACGGCCGTGTCTGACGTCATCCTGGAAGCACTGACTTGCGTATTTCCATAGCTCAATACTGGTTTGCATCTTCAATTTTAATTTTTCTGCTCGCACTGTTTATCGCACGGGCTCCCCTTGCCCGTGCCCTGGGCATGACATTTCCAAGAAACAGGAGAATTTTTTATACTTTATTTAAATTATTTTTCAAAAACTATCCCAGTGCTTTGAAATAAATTCTTTAATTCTTAGTATTCCTTCCTATATTTTTTTCCCTTTTTCGTTCGGTGAGGGGGGGGGGGTGTAGTTTATAATGAATTTAAAACACAGAAGCAAAAATAAAATAACTAATGACGAAAATTAAGAGCAGCTGCAACATAGGTTTTGGTATATTGGAAAAAAAGGGGTCAGACAGTGATAGGGGCGGACGGGCCCGCCGGCCGATGCGCCCTCAGTGTACCTTGGTTATTATTATTTTCTTTTTTGCAATCTCAAATTTGTGTGACTTCGTTTTTTTTTTTCATTCTTTTTTTTATTTTTTGCACCCCTTCAATCCTGAGCCTCTTTTTTTTTTTTTTTCCTTTCTTCCTCAAACCTAAGCTCAGTTTTTCTTTCATCCCTTGAACCTGTGTACCTTCGGTTTATTTATTTTATTTTACTTAATTTTTTACGGACTAAAACCTGTGCGCTTTAGGGGTGTTCCCCCCCCCCCTTAAACCTGTGGACTTTCGAGGTTTTTTTTTCTTTCTTTCTTTTTTTTTTTTTTTTTTGAAACCTTTGGGAGTCAAGGTTGGTTCTATCTTGGGGAATCCTGTCCGCCCCTGAATAGTTATGGATTTCAGAGTGGTTTTTTAAAAAATACCTATGAATTTGAAATGTTATGCACTTTTTTGTTATTTCATAATCAATGATGTTTATTGATAGAAATTATTTAAGAATGTAAAATAATTGGAAATTAATAAAAAAAATATGCATATATTTGATGACTTGTGCATCTTTTCATTTCAATTCGTATTAACTCGTATCGCTTCATAATTATTTCCGTTTTATAGTTGTGTACCTGAGTGGTTATTCTTTTTTTTTTTTTCGAGTTTAAAATCTTCTTATGAAACATACTTACCTGTACACAAGAAGCAAAATATTTAACAAAAATTGCTTAACATAGGTTCGAAATTTCTTCAATTGAGCATCAAGTCGAAAACATGAAAGGGTTGGCGGTGCATCTCTTTGATGTTCAATTTCGTATAACGCATATTTTTCCATCTAGAGTTGCGCATATATTCTACAAATGCAATTATTTCAGTATATGTATTTATTATAGCTTATTTCATTTATTTGAATCATAAACATGAGGAATTACATAGTTGATCATACTTTGAATGTTCATCAGTGGTATCCATTTGAAAAGTCATAGCCAATAGTTCTTGGAAATATCGGTTTAAAGTAAAGGTTTGATCTTAAAAATATTTCATAGGATAATTTTTTTGAGGGTTTATTAAAGAAACGTTATGTACCAACCAGCTTCTGATATTCCGTACTTATTCCTCTATAGTTATTTTAATATTCTGCAAAAATAATATTTTAATATATGTATTTATTGTAGTCATTTATGTACACAGCTATTTGCATTTTGAATCAACATAGTAGTTACAAAATCTTTCCATTATACACGAGTAACAGTACTTGGGAAATATCTGCTTGTAATAACAGTAATTGCTTTAAAAATGCTTCATGAGATATTTAATTACTTTCATAAAAGACGTATAAATGAAGTATTACCATGTGGCAATCAGTTTCTGAGTATTTGTATTTTTCCCTCTATGCTGTTGTATATATTTTTTAAATGTAAATATATAACTATTTTGAACTAATATAGTTGCTATATATTATTAAATTCAATCATTATTCATTGAAAAATTCGTTTTTTACTTCTTAGAATTAATATTAATTTATTATATTATTAATATTAATAATGATTCTTTCTCTCTTCTACAATTTTTTGAAGATAAACTTTAAAGTTAATGAATAACAGTACTTTCTCTTCCAAATCAGGAAAAGGTTTTTTGTAGCAGTTTACGAATTTAATGACTCAAATAGATTACCATTTTCTTCTAATAAAATTATTTTAAGTTGTAGTCAAATTTAGTTTAGTTTCATAATAATTATCGTTTGAAATCACTCATGATCAAGTTTTGTTCTTCCATTTTATTCGAATTCAAAACAATTCTCGTAAAATATGGGTGAGAAACTAGTATCAAAGAAGGTAAATTAAGACACGAAGACTTAATTTTTTTTTTTTTTTTCAAATTATGCTTTTATGTCTAAAAATAGGAGCGAAGCAATGCCATTTCCTATTGAAATCGTCTTAAAGTGCTCCGCGAGTGCTTCCGGAGCTACGTCACCAATTTCATCCCCCCACAACCTGTTTCGGGAGATGGTCCAACCCTAGTCTCCTCTTCTAAAGACCCTGGAAGGCGCCCTGATAAACAGACTGCGGCTCTTTAAATAGAATAGAGGGCAGATTTTCAGTATCCAATGATGTTTCTTAAATAGCAATAAGCTTTCTCCAAAGTCCGATGGTGGATTAAAGAAGAGATTTTGCGAACTCCGTGGAAAGCTGCAAATGTCTCTTCCAATAAGAAATAAGCACAGTTCTTTCTTTTAAACCAATGGAGAAAGCGATTACATTCAACACTAAGAAAAAAGGAAAAGGGATAAATCTTTCTCAGTGTCTAATCCTTTTTCTGAAAGATTGAGTACTTGCATTCAAATCATAATAAATTTTTCACAGCCAGTTGACAGTTCCATGAAAACATTTTGGGATACGTTTTGGTTTCTTAAAAAACGTCAATGGAAGAATAATACAAACTTAGTTTTAAAAAAAAACGCATGTAAATTCAATTTGTACGCTAAGTTGACCAGCGTAGCCCCCGTAAAACATCACTACAATCAGAAATTGATTTAGGGAGGTGAATCTGTCGACTGTGCCCGGCCCCGATCTTTAAACGGAGCCCCCATGTTGTTCATACATTTAGAATTTTCTAAATTACTCGCATTTTCAACACTTTATGATTTTCCTATCATTTCTGAGATTATGCATTTAATTTGTTCCAAGAATTTGTCTGTTAATAAAATTAATTGAATTAATTAATCATATATATTATTTCTCAAAGGTGTTATTTTTAGTGAGAACGCCATAACTCGCACAACTTTATCAAGCCTCATAAGTAAGGCAACATTTTAAAACCTTATACCATATTTACCACTTACGTCGAAAAATAAAGAGACAATTCACATTTTAGTGGTTTTGTAAAACAAAAACCGATTTATTCTGTTTTTATAACGGATTGCTTTATTGCAAGCCTCCCAAATTGGAGACCCATTGGTTCAGTTGGTTTGAGCGTCTTGCTAGTAATGCAAAGGTGGTGAATTTGAATCCCATGGATCGGGCTTTATTGACGAATATTCTTCAGCAGAATTCTGATTCAGATTTCCGTGCATATATGGGTCATTATCCAGAATATGTAACTTTTGAACGAAAATATTTTTCGATTTCAAAATCTTTTGTTTTCTTTTTTTCGTTCTTACATGAAAGTGTTGTTTACTAGAAGTAACCATAAACTATGGCCCAGATAAATTCCAACTATCTTACTCATTAAAAAAAAACCCTTTTCACGGAAATGTAAAAAGAAAAGAAAAGAAAAAAGAAAACTTGTGTCTGAAATAGAGGTCAATTTAATATCAAAAGAAGTAATTTGATTAATTGAACAAGAACAATGAGCTATTTTAATGATTAGTGTGAATCTAACATTAAGCTCTCTTAATTAAAATACGGCTTAAGTTTTAGTTATCCATTTTATTTAACTTTGTTTTGAAAATTAGTATACTATTAATAGCTTTCCAAATTAGTTAATTTTAGAATATACTGCTAATTTATAATTTTAGTAGACTGTCTAAACTAGTGTATTTCCCCTCCATCATTTAGTCTCACCTCAGAAATAATGACATTGATAAGGTCTGTCACTGAGTTGAGAAATTTTCCATTTATGTAGGCCTAATAGACACATTATTCAGGGAAAGAAATTTTTTCTTCGTTGTTACAATCTGTACATGTTAAGAAAAACGGAAAAGTGTATACTTTTTTTCTTATATTAATTTACATCCCTGACATTCATGTTCACGAAGATGAGAAATCACAATAACCACACTTGGTTTCTAAAACAAAAACTATCTTCTTGTTTTTCAACAAAAATCTTACAACTTTTTTTTATGGCTGAAAATAAATAAGGGAATCCCTTGTATCAAGGGAAACAAAATGTGATGTCATTACTACCATTTGTTAATGAGAAATGTCATTTTGTGTTTGGGTAACGGAGGTGAGAATTTATTGAGTGACGTAATTCCTTATTCTACTAAAATGAACTAAAAAACAATATTAAAAAATTAAATATGCTTAAACAATTAGCATTTGAGACACTTGTGAAAGAAATAATAAATAGATAAATATATACTTTTAATTAATCAAGTTATTAAGCAACATAAACAGTCACATCAGGTGTGAGACATGACATGGAGGGGAGAATTCACATGATGTGAACCAAAAATATATTATATAAATTATTAGTAAAAAGTTGTTGGCAGGTTTTAATAGATATATTTTTGATGAAATTAAAAAAAACATTGTTAAATGAATTGTTCCGTAAAGGGTCATTCCATAGAAATGTCAACCTCAACCTCAGAAATTTTTTTTCCACAAAGCCTTAATTGTGACCTATCATTTCATTCAGCATACTTTCTAGTACATAAATCCAGTAACAGTTTGCAAAAATTTCATTCGGTGTTTTTCTTCTGACTCTAAACGTGCGAGGTTGTAGAAAAGGCTTAGCATGTGCAAAAAACATGCGTCTACGTTTTCTTGTGTAATGTAAAAATTTTTGAAAATTTTTAAAAGAACAATGTTTATTCTAAATGATTAGATGTTGGCCTAATGAAATTTACTGTACTTTTTGCATACATTATAAGATAAGTATTTTTATTAGTTTGGTTATTTCACTGAAAATATTTACGTTACGTTAGTCACGAAAATGTACTATTTTCTGCTTAAAAACTATACTAGATGATTGAACCAAAGATCACTTTTTATTTTCTTACATCTGTGTCATATCTACTTAAAAAGTGCAAAATATTTATTTCAGTATCAGTAGATATAAAATAATTAGTGTGACTAACGTAACATTTGAGCTTTGACTAACGTAACAGTTTGCATGTGACTAACGTAACAGTTTGCATGTGACTAACGTAACATTTTAAAAATGACTGTTAATATTTAAAACTTATTTAATTTAATGTACATTTTCATGAACAATTTTGAATAGGTAGGCATTCTATATTGATTAAAAATATAAAGGTTGAAAAATACCAGTAAAATTGCATTGTATAGACCTTTTGTTTACTTAGAAAAATACTTTTTTAAAGGTCTTTATAAAGATACTTCCAATTTAAAGAATTATTAAAAAAGAAAAAAAGGTGAGTAAAGCAAAATGAGTACTCTGCTGAATGTGCATTCAATACAAGAATCCAAGCTTAAGAATTAAGATAATAGAAATACAGTCTTAACAAAGGAGAACGTCTCTACTTTTTAGAAAATACATCTCCACTTTTTATTAAAATGAAGTAATGGCTGCTAGTTGGAAAGCATTTGAAGATGTTATATGATACAGTGACAATAAGCGCTGCAGCCATATATTTCAGAAAATGCAAGAATGATCATTTAGAAATTCAAACATTTGCGGTGATATCTGAAATTAAAATGTATTCTGAAAAAACGTTCGAATATTTTTTTTTTTTTTCAATATCACATTTTAATTCAAAAGTATGCACAACACTATTCGTTCGATGAATCAGTAAACCTTAAAAAATAATACGCCATTGAAAAGTACTACGGAGTTTCTTGTGACGATAACTAGTATATCGGCAGAATACTAGAATGCGATGAAACTATAAATTTGCTTAAAGTTAAGTTTTTAAATGACAGATATATAGGATTTAATTAGCCCAAGAATGATTTTATTCGGTTTGTAAAAGCAGTTTTTTTTAATTTGTTTATTTTTTTCGCACATTCAAATTGAGTTAATTGAACTGATACTTTCCATTCAATTTCCTACACTAATATAGAAAAAAAGTAAAGAAAGAACCATAATGCAACACAAAAAAGGTTCCTAAAAAATAAAAGCACTATAAGAGCAAGAAATTAATTACAAAAAGTTTTTTATATGCATTCATTGCTTGTTATTCGATGGTTACGTTAGTCACATACAGTTTTTCACAAAAGTACCACTGAGGGCCAAAAACGTTTCCTCTGTAACAAATCTGTAGTACATTTTCAAAAATAGATTGTTTACTTCTTACAAATACATCGGCCAATTTTAAATGCCTGCGTAAGTTTCAGAAAAATTTGCCTCGTAACATAAGCATTGTTTCTCAGGGTTGCAAAAATGTTACGTTAGTCACGATGCCGTTTTTGGTGAAAAAAAAACACCTGCCAGCGCTTATTTTGCTTCAAATTCTTGGTAGAAATGAAAAATAGTCACCGTAGAAATGAAAAATAGTCACCTTGTACATTTTAAATCTGCATATTAATCCGAAACACATTTATTTTTACTCCCGGTGTAAGTAAAAAGAGTTTGAAAATCAGCCGCGAATGTTCCGTTAGTCACTATGGAATGACAGATTATACCTTTTAAAAAATATATTTCCAAAATAAAGGCATTGATTTCGCTTTATTATGCGCTGCTTTAGTATATAGCATCCCGAGATAGGGTAGACCGACCAGTGAGTGAACACCACCCAGTAAATGAACAGCGCGTCATTTTTTTTGAAAAAAAAAAAGCTTCCAAAATTTTTTTCTGAATAAATTCACTACAAAAGCGTTCTTTATTGATATTCTAAGCTATCTGACACCTGATTGGTTACTTTGGATACGTATTTTTTTCATGGAAAAAATTGAAAATTTTTACTGCCGTGAATCGTTCTTTCTCTCTTTCAAAATAATAAGGCTGGTTTCGTGCTAGAAATTATTTTGATACATATTATTTTTATCGATAAATTTTATTTTTTAACTCTACGAAAGAAAAATGAAGTATACATATTTAGGCTATGGATTTAAATTGTTTCAGTCAATGCAAAATGCGTAGATTTTCAGGTAGAGGGGTGTTCAGTCACTGGGTGCGAAAAATTGCGAAAACCCAGTGAAGGAACAAAGGCAAAATTTCTATTGATTTAAAAAGAAATTTGAAGTTTCTTTGAGATATTTTTATTTTCGTACTTTTTTGTAATGTAGATAGTTTTATATGCTTATTTATTTATGTATTTCATTATATATTTTATAATTTCTTTATTTTTGTCTTTGTAAACAATGCACTTTTTACTGAGTTTTATCTTTTATCTATCTCTATCTGTATATTAACCTATATATATCTACCTACATCTATCTTTCTATATCTTTATCTCTCTTGATAGATAGACGGGTAGATAGAGAGATAGAGAAATAGAAATATATATAAAAAGAGAGAGAATAAATAGGTAGATATGTATGTATGTTTGTATATAGATAGATAGATAAATAGATAAAGGAAGATATAGAGATAGATATATAAAAAATAAGGGGTAAATAGATATATAGGTAGATAAATATAGATATAGAATAGATAGGTAGATAGCTAGATCGATAGATTTATTCATAGATAAAAGATAGGTAGTGGTTAATAGATAGGTAGGTAGATATACTGATAAGGAGATAGATAAGTAGATAAGTGGACAGATAAGTATATATATATATATATATATATATATATATATATATAAGTAAATAGATAGATAGATAGATATATAGATGGATAGATAAGTAGATAGAGAGATAGAAAAGTAGATAGATAAACAAGTAGATAGATAGATCGATAGATAAGTATACAGATAGATAGATAGATAAATATATAGGTAGCTAGATATAGATAGATAGATAGATAGATAAGTAGATAAGTAGATAGATAAGTAGGTAAGTAGATAAATAAGTAGATAGATAGATCGATAGATAAGTAGATAGATAGATATATAGATAAAGTAGCTAGATAAATAAATCTGTAGATAGATAGAAAAAATAGAAAACTACATTGATAAATAGGTAAATAGACATAGAGATAGATAGATAACTAGATAGATAGATAGATAAGTACATAGATAAGTTCATATATATATATATATATATATATATATATATATATATATAGATAGATAGATAGATAGATAGATAGATAGAAAAAAAGATAAGTACATTGGCAAATAGGTAAATAGACATAGAGATAGACCGTTAGATGTGTAGATTGAAAAATAGATAGAAAGGTATATTGATAGATGGATAGAGATATAAAAAGATAGATATAGATATATAGATATAGATAGATAAATAGATATTGATAGTTATATAGATAGATAGATAAATAGATATTGATAGTTATATAGATAGATAGATCTCAAAGAAACAGTTTCTTTTTGAATCAAAATTTATCATGTTCATTCACTGGACCAATTTGTGTTCATTTACTGGTTCGAGGTGTTCATTCACTGGGTCGTTGGGCCATTTTTTCTTTCTAAAAAGGTGGGAAGCGGTACCATTTAAGTTCCCGCGATTTTTTAGAGATATTTACGTAGATCAATTAGAATGTTTTAGCTATCACGATCTGTATAGTATAAAATTTAAAATTACTAGAGGATTTTAAAAAAATGAAATTGCGCTTAACTATTCATTCACTGGTCGGTCTACCCTAGAGGCCCAGCAGCTCAATGGGTAAGAACATCCCGCTAATAACACGAAGGTCATAGGGATGATCTTTTCATGCACCAGAAAATATCATTTTTGAATGACTAATTTTCCTCCAGCTGAATTCTGATCATAATTTTCATGAATATATAATCTTAACTTATTGGAGGCAGGATTCTAAGCCTCAGTTGTGCTGTCGCATTGAAATCAGGGGGAAAAAAATCTTTATTTTAATATGATAGATCGCAGTATCAAAATACATTATTTCTCAAAAGGCGGGTTTTTGTTGGTGCACCTTTTCTAACATAATACTTATCTAACTTCAAAAGTGAGACATCATTTTTAAGATATTTTTCACCACTATGAGCAAAAAATAAGTAAACAAGTCACGTGTTTGTTGTTATTCAAAAAAATTACTTAAAACCCGGGTTTTCGAATTCCTTTTGTCGAGCGCGAATGCTTTGCTCGGGTCAGCTAGTATCTTCTAATGTTCTAAGAAATTTTTTACAAAATCAGAATTGTAATTTTGTTCAATTTAAACTACAAAATAGACTAGTAACCTCTAAGCATTTTGTTTCATATGAAATATGCTAGTATGCAACAGTGGTGCGACATCGATGTCGATGTTTTTGTTAAAATATCGATGTTTTAGTTCCATGTTTTTTCTAACACCGATGTTTTGAGTTCGATTTTTTTCCGATGACGATGTTTTATAACTGAACCAAAAACTTTCCTTAGAATGTGAAATATGTTTACAGTTATAATGAAAACTTTGTTATTAATTAGTTTTTGGATTATCTATCACATTTGAAAGAGTTCTCTGCAGATAGTTTTCGATAGAGGTAGACTTACTCGCAGGGGCGTAAACAGAAATTTTGGGGCCCGTCTAGGGATGTAAAATTTCCGGAAATTTTGAAGTGGTGGAAAAAAGAATATTTTTTTTCCCCTGGAAAAATTGGAAAAAATGGAAAAATTTATTTTTATGAATGAAAATAATGTTTCTTCATAGTATTGTTTTTCTTGGAACATAAAAGGGTTAAGCATTAAAAAATATATGCAATCCATACATCTTCTTTTTCTGCTTGACAGAGATACACATACAGGTAAGTTTAATTAGAAAAAAAATAGCATTTTTGCTTTAAAACTGAGAACTTTCTTGGTCAAACACCAGAATTGAGTCAAATCGTCGTTCAACCAACAATGTTGGGTAAGGTGTGTCTAATCATAACAATTACATTTTCTATTGCAGATTGCCTTTGAAACTTGAAATAATAATAGTAATTATTGACTTTCAAACATGATTGACATTTTTTGAAAAAAAAAAGTATGATTTCTCTTCCTTGCAACGTAACTTTACTGTTAGGAAATGAAAGCTATTGTGTTTTAATTTTTTCCAATCCAGTCTAAGTCCAAATCAAAACTAAATTGGTTTTCCTTTATCTCTCCAACAGAAACCCCAAACCAAAACTGCGCAATGGGTTTAAAACTGAACCAAACTTTAAACTGGATTTTCAGTTAACTATACGGCCGTGCTAAGCACAGTAGTAAAAGTAGTCATACCTGCAGTTTTGAACAAAAATGAGTTATTGTAACCAAGTTGTTCTCTGTTTCGTATTTTACTTAATCTCGTAATTAAAATGCTTTAGGGTCATTTAATCAAGAACTAGTTTTTAAAAAAATTCTGAAAAAAAAAAAAAAAAAAACATCTGAATCAAATATACGGATGTGCCAAACTTTAAAACACAATACATGAGTCAGTTTGAGCTCAACTGTAGATTGATTCCACTTTTGTGCTTTTAGCTCGACAGTTATACATTTGCATCGAACAGTCAGCAGAAACATAGTTCTGTGATGTAAGGTTGCATCGTGATGTAAGGTTGGCGATGCATCACAAATTCGTGTAGAAATTCGTACAACGCCCAGTCCTAATAGATATACTCTCACCTCTAAATCTACTTTGCGTTTTCCATATTATTTCCATTCTAAATGCGAAAGTTGAAGAAATATAATGACACCTAACAGCACTGTTCCATCTAAAGTTTGTGAAGACAGAAATAAAAAGAGAAAGTTTCTGACAATTAAAGAAAAAGTTAAAGGTTTTCAATGTGCTTGAACAACTAAAAAATGAGTCGAAGGTAGCACAACAATTAAGCGTGAGTGAATCTTCCATATGTACAATTAAAAGTCAAGAAAAGGAAATCCGTAAAAGTTCGCCGAGTAGAGTCTAAGAAAAATGCAAGAACTATGAAAATGGAAACTGAAGAAGAGAATTAAAGAAACCAGGAAGAGGGGTGTTGTCAAGATGGGGGAAGTATTACGATTTGATCTTGAAGAAATCTCAGAATAAATAATCAACATCTTCATTTTTTAAAGTTACAAATATCATTACTGGATGTACTGCACAATATTGTTATAGTACATCAGTTTATTATTATACATACTGTACGTATCATACTGGTTTATTTTATGTCTCTCTTTCCTCTTCATTACTGATTTTGTACATCGTAATAATATTTTATGTTGATTAAATCAGCTTTTTTAAAAATACAAATAAAAATTCAGTTATTTATAAAAGAAACAGTAATGTATGGTTAAGGAATGGTTTATAACAGTTTGAGGTGGTGTTAACAAGTGTCTAAAATAATTAGGTATGTTTATAAAGGATTTTACGCATATACCCTTTTCCACCACGCGAAATTTCGACTTACGCCAGGGATCTTGAAACGCATCCCTCGCGTAAGTCGGGATTTGACTGTACATGAATTTGATTGATGCGTAAGTTTGGTGATTATCATTTTCCAATTTTAGTTTTCATTCATAAAAAAGTACATTTAAAAAAACTATTTTTAAGAACCATTATGAGTGAAGCGACGACAGAATTAGCGTTCTAGCCATTCTCTCAAATGAAAGTGGGATTAATGATAATTAAACTCGATGAAAATGTCATTGGTTTCTTTGCCTCAAAACAAATAAATTAATAAAATTTTTAAATATTGAAAAATTAAATTGTATTACGTCGTATTTGTATATATTTTTTTCCAGAATTTGTTTTCTGAATCTCCATTTAAATGACCCACGAGCACCATCCTTCCAGAATGTAATTCATGAGGCAAGGGCAGCAAAACTTGAGGAGCTGAAAAACCATTGCATTGACAAAGTACACTGATTGCTCAAATGTATCATATTTTATCAGGCTACAATCAATTATGTGAAAAAAAATCAATTATTGTGCCAAAAAAGTATTGTCAAAGCAATTATTTTCGATAAGCTTTAATTTTCGCAAGCTCGTCATAATAGCGAAAACTTAAGTTTTGTGAATTTTTTTTTTCCTGTCAACTTTCGGTTCTGTTCATGTAAAATTCGCGAAAATTTCAGCTCACGAAATCACCGACATCTGTATTTTCTGTAAAAGCATATTTCGCGAAAATAAGCTTTTACAGTAGCTAAGAGCGCGTTCCCAAAAATATTTTGTTCAAACTAAAACGTAAGCACTGTATATCTTTCACAGTATGATAGTTTGCTTTCAAAATTGAAGTAAGACATCACAACAAAATATTTTCCGATATTTTTTTTTTCAGTAATGCGGCTACAAATGTTGATCACATAAAACATGGACAAACTTTTTTTTTCTTTCGTGCGTTTCTTAGTAATGTTCAGGCAGCTAAGAGTTTTTTTTTTACTCTGAACATTTGGAACATCTGGCTCTTGTCACTCGTTTGAATAAATGCTACTGGAAACGTAATTCGATAGATCGACAATGTTGCCGTTTAGTTTTTGTCCCATCGTAACAACAACTCATGTGCCGTGAATTCGATTTACGGTAATATATACCAGGCACTGCACTTTTCTCCCGAAGCAACGTAAAAGTTTCTACTCTCTTAGCGGTAGGAAATTAAACTAAAAATAATAAAAATAGGTTCATAATGCATTTTTCTTTAGTACATTAATTATAATTTGAATAGTATTACTCTTTATTGGAAAAATATCATGCATAATTTCATAAAAGTTAACAATTCTTGTCTTTATGGGTTAAGTTAAAAAAAAAATACAAGAACTGAATATACAGGTAGTTATCAAAATAATGGAAGCAATTGCCAATTTTTTTTATGAATCGCTACTCTGCCGAAAATGTTCTGTTTATAAAGGTGCCCTTCTAACTTCAATCGCTCACACTGGTGACTCTATATGGTGATTGAGTTCTGTAGTCACTTTTGCTGCTGTTGTTCACTTTTTAGAAATTACAATCCACTTCAATACCCGTCGGTTTATTTCACTGAGCTTCTCTTTCCGCCCACTATTTTGCTTTGTCGAGCTTGTCTTACCGCGCTGTCTGTATGCTGTCATGACTTTAAATACGGTACTTTTAGATGCGCCAAAAAGTTGAAATGTTTCAGTTACACTTGCTTCAGCTATACGCGCTCCAACAATTTGCCTCTTTAAAAATGTGAGAGGTCCGACATTTCATGTGCTTGGAAAAAATCCAAGACTTTCGGAGCTTCCGTTAAACCACCAAATAGTACCAGAATATGTATATTGCTATTTGTATTTAAAAAAAAATAAATAAATAAAAAATAACAGATATTTAATTTTATTCTTTATTACTTACAAAGTGCATTCAAAAATGTCACTTTTATTCTGAGGTATTTCCATTATTTTGATAACTACCTGTAACATATTCTTGATAAAAACTACTTTCTTTTAAAAAAAATTTAAAAAAAAAATCAGGAAGATTTTTCTTGCTAAATTATCTTTAACAAGAAAATATTTCGCTTCAGCATACGTAGCTTACAAAATAGTGACAAAATTTTAGTTTTTTTCTCTAACATTGAATTAAATAGCTGATTTATGTCAAGTTGGGCCTGCTAAACATAAATATATAAACAAAATTCTTGCAACACGTACCATTTTAAAGTTATGTCAAATTTAATTTCCTTAAGTGGCTAAAAACTGAAATATTTAAATCAAATCTAAACATACGAGGCGTGTTTTTAAAGTAAGTTCCGTTTTTATATAAAAAAGGAACTAGTACAGATAGAGCTAAGTAATTTAGTGCACAAAAATCTACCACCCTTACGCTATTTTTCGACATTGCTCCCGTGATTTTCCAAGCATTTGTCATAGCGTGGTACAGGTTTTTGCATACCTATTCGTACAAAGTTACCGCCCGTTTAGTCAACCATGAGGACTCTTACAGGGCTTTGGCTGGGCGTTTTTGAACATCCTCTGGTCTGCCCTCACCTCGTTCGCAGCATCTTTCATTTGTTTCGGCACCTAAAGTCTTTCCAAGGTGGTCTGTGGCACAACAGCAATAATGAGCTCAGAGAACATGTTATCCCATGGCTGACTACACAGGCGGCAATTTTCTATGAATAGGTATACAAAAACCTGTACCACGCTATGACAAATGTTTGGAAAATCACGGGAGCAATGTCAAAAAATAGCGTAAGGATGGTAGATTTTTGTGCAATAAATTTCTTTGCTCTATCTGTACTCGTTCTTTTTTTATATCAAAACGGAACTTACTTTAAAAATACGCCTCGTATTTACGGAATGGGACTATTCGGCACGGCCGTTTCGGCGCCGCCGTTTTGGCGCGAAACCCATTTCGGCGCCGCCGTTTCGGCGCGGTCGTTTCGGCGATAACCATTTCAAAACAACCTGTTCAAAAATCGAAATTGTCTGCATACAAATATGTCAAGTATTGCTTCAAAATTTTAGATGTCTTTTGTTTTTTTAAGTTTTGTAAAAAGTTTTATGAAGTAATAATTTTAAAGATGTATTTTGTTTTTTTTTATTATTAGTTGATAAAATAAAAATTTTAAAACATCTTCATAATTTTTCGAAGTAGATAAGTCAGGTGACAATATTGACATTTTTCTATGAAATTTAAATTTAAAACTCGTTAAATTTAAATTGATTTTTTCCCCGTTTCTGATCATCAATTTGTGCACTTACGTAAATATCGTTTCTTTATATAAAAATTAAAAACTGTCAACTAATACTATGATGAATATTTTATATTTGTCATTGACAAAAGTTAACGAGTTGAGAAAATCACCCGTAACCCTGTTCTCTATAAAGTTTTAAGTTGTGTAGCGTGCTTTGATCTCAGGATAGACAAGAAAAAATTTATAAGACTACAAGGTACAATTAATGTTTATTATGTAAAGATTATTATCATATATTGCTTTTAAGTTTCATAAAAACTAATATAGTGAATAAAAAATATTTTAAACTTTTTTTTAAATAAAATAAATTATTTTGTTTTTTGTTTCCTGTTCTATAACACTAAATTGTCGACTAACTATTTAGTAACAAAAAAAGAGCAATAATGATAATAATAATAACAATAAAACTTAAAAAAAGGTAATTTGCAATAAATTTATAAATCGATAAAAAAATATAATATTTTAGAAAAGAAAATATTTTTTATTTATTTAAAAAAGAATAATGTTTAGAACTAACTTTCCAAAATAAATAATTTTAGTCAATAAAAGAAAAATCAAACATTGCCCTAAATTTAACCTTGATGTCCATACATGGGTTTGCAATAGTTACGTCGAGCTTTTTGGTTAGTTTGAAAAGTGTTTTCACGTGAAGAAGACTCATGAAATTATTTCCAATAGCTGCTTCAACAAAGAAGTAATCACCACAGCAACACAAAACGGCTCAGTATTAATAAAAAAAAATGACAAAGAGGTAGGACTGTTACTGCCATTATTTACTAATTTTTCAAAATATTTTCCTTTATGTTATCGCAGTAAAACATACGTGAATCACAAATGCCCTCTCTTCCTTCCCCCCAGTGTATTTTTTTAAATAAATTTTAACTAGATTCTAGAGCGCCAAATTCTCATAATTCTTCCAGAAATTATTTTCTTCTTTGAACTAATATTTCTGAAACTCACAAAGTTCAGAAAGCATAGATCTGGCGCCGAAACGGTCAACGCCGAAACGGCGCCGCCGAAACAGCCGCGCCGAAACGGTCGCGCCGAATCGTAACAAACCCACATATTTATTTACTTATATTTTGAATATTGATGCAGATATAGTAATAATATACACCTATTCATACATTGTGAAGAGAGATAGCACAGGTTTTATCACTGCTTAGAAAAATAAGTCAAATTTTATAAAAAGGCAATGAGGAAAAATGAAAACTTTTGCTTTTGCGAATAGTGAAATCCACTTGAGTTAGAAACCAACAGTAAGCTCCCAAAATTTTTGCATTTCATTTTCCTTGGTAACGTTCTTCTATACGTTTAATATCTTGATGAAAGCGTTCGCCTTGCTCATCACTCACCATCGCAAGATTAAGAGAGAGAAACTCGAAGTGAGAATGCAAGAAATGTATAGTTCAATGACATTCTGAACCCCCATCGTTTCACAATTTTGCAACAAGTTTTTCACTAAAAACTTGGCATTTTCAATTTTATGACTAGCTAAAAATCCTCTTTTAGAGATAACCAAACCGCTAGTTCCTTTTGGGGGTGATTTTCGTCAATGTCATTGTTCTTCATATGATTTCATATTTGCGGACCGACAAAAATGCCTTCTTTTAATACAGCATCACTCAACTTGGGAAAAATTATTTTCAAATACAAAAATCCTTTGCCATTTTTAGTTATAGTTTTGACAAAGTTTTTCCTGAAATCAGGTTTTATATATTAGGACGGAAGAATAATTTTCTTGCGGAATAAGAGGTAAATTAAAAAAAATAAGTGTTGCCATTTCAGAAACTTACAGCATTTCTAAGCGAAATAAAATATTATATTAAACAATAACTGTTGCAGATGGTATTTTACACTGTATCCTATTCGCAACTCGAGAGCTCGAATACGCAACTTTGTGGTAGTTAACAATACTAAAGATAAAGGTAAAACATTCCATCCACGTGTTTTCTTTTAGGTAATTTACAGGCTTCAGACAGTTTGTGGTGTAATATAATTTCAGAAGAATAGAAAAGTAAGCTTCCCACAAACACGATGAAATATTCCTGTCATTCACTAAGCGTCAAAAGCAAGTTATAAGTTACGGTATTTGTTTGTTTTACCTTTTTCATCCGCCATTAGACAGTGACTGCAGCGCCCCCTATAGTTTATTGGAGTTGCGAATTCTAATAGGCTGTTTTTACTTCTAACTATTGAAATAAATATGAAATTAAATTATTTTTGTAACATTATAAGCGAGGGTGCATGAAAATGTTATAAAGGCCGTAAAAGAAAAAAAAGAAAAAAACGTGACGTGTTAGACACCCACATCATTTGGCAATTTTGGTTACAATTAAATAAGCAAATTCAATACACGTGATTGTATTCATGTTAGAAAAATCTTGTCACACAGTGTTATTAGCAAGTTATCGAGTGGTCTCAAGAGATGATACTTACAGCTTGGGATGCTCGAAAATCGGAAGAATCTCAAATAAATTAGAACAAAATCTTACCATTACTTCGACAGTAAAATTGCTTTAAAAATTCATTCGCAGTTGTGATTTTTATCCAAATCACAGTTTATTCGAAAAAGAAAGACTAGACTCTTTTCAAAGCTTTAATGTCGAACAAATATAAAGTAAGAAATACCTCTGTGTAGCAAAGTAACAGTAGTGAACAAAGTTGAGATAAAGCACAAATTAGGGACCGATTATAGACACTTGTGTTCGGGATTTCAAGGATCCCTTTTTCAACACAAAAAAGTATGAGCTTTTGTATGTAAAGTCGTCTTAGAAAAACTTTATAACCGAAAGCTCACATTTATTTTCATTGAAAAAAAGGTTTCTTGAAATTCCAAAACACGTGTCTGCAATCGCTAGCTAATTTGTGCTTTATTAACGTTATTTACTACTGCTACAAATGCAAAATATATTCAATAATAATAATGCGAAAGTTCTCATTCTATAATTTAAAACCAGTCATGGAGTCTTTATTCATGAAACGGAACATTTCGCCTTTCCGACACATTGCTCGAGGAGGGGCAACGGGACAGGCTACTCAAAAGCGAAACTGTCGCGTTCAAAACAGGATGTGTGGTCACTTTAAGAGTCTAAAATAGACTCATATGTAAACTGGTAAACCACGCAAGACAAATATCCTATTTTATCCTCCTATGTTTGTATAATAGCGGATTCACTGATCGAATAACGCTCCTGACGTAATCGACAATGAAACTCGCGCCACGGCATGATAATTAGATAACATTTTTTTTTGGTAATGTTTGACATGCAGGGAAATACTTCATTTTGAGAAGGCTGAACTGGATCTGGTTACTTAACTGTTTTATACTGGTAAGACTCATTTTAGGAAAATGAAGAAACAAAATATGGGTCAACAATGAACACTATCTACTGGAGTTTAGGGTTAATCCACTGGAGTTAGGGTTAAAATGTCCACTATCATAATATCACCCAGCAGGCAATTGCTTTGTTCTAGTGTAGAAGCAATTTTCACCCGTCATATCTTGATGGGCGATTTTCTAGTTAATAAATATAAATGTATGATTTAGTTTTCAAAACATTTAGCAATACTTACTGGTGAGATAATTTCCATTAGTGCTTCTGATTTCTTCACGTGATGGCAATCTCGCTGCTGTCCCCTCTTCATGATCCCATTTGTGAAGAACACTTTTCCTTTGGAAGCGCAAATTTGAAGTAGGAGTTCTATTTTTACAACTTCCTTTTTAATTTTTTTCCAGCCAAAATTTTTTTTAAAGAGAGAAATTAGTAGAATCGGTTGGTGCAAGGTCGGGGTAGTGTGGTGGACGTGGAAAAATTTACTAGCCTATTTCTGTAGTTTTCTGGCGAGACGACAAAATAGAATGCGGTCCGGCATTGCTATGAAGGTGTACGATTTGCTCTCTGTCGAACGATTTGCTTCTTGCCGAATGTAAAACGTTCATTCGAAAAGAGCTTCATAAAACAATAGTGTCGGGCTTCTAAATTCATAACTCGGTTCTTGTGTCTGATGGAATTTCATGTAATTGATTTTAGTCCAAATTTCAATTATATTACTTAATATTTTGAAAGAAGAGAGTCAATATACCATTGTTTAACACATAGTTTCAAATTAGCAGAAGAAATTATAAATTAACAAAAGCAGTACATAGAATGCTCTTATTGTTATTAGTGAAAAGTTTTTTAATTTTAATTAGTTCATGAGCTACATTTTCTTATGCAACAACATTTGTTTCAGATCCATTCAAACTGGAAAAAAAGAAAAAAAAAATCGTGGAAAGAAGAAATTAGATGAATAACAGTTTTGTGACAGTACAATTTCCAAGTTTTCATGTCTAGAATGAAGCGGATACGAAGAAAATGCATTATCAAAATTACGAAAAATATTTTTCTAAGGTACAATCAAAAAGGGGAAACTATACTTGTTAAAGAAGCTTTTTATTTTTACGTATTTTTAATTTAAAAGATAGAGCGGGCTCTTTTGTTTTAAATTTGAGAGACAACTATGATTATCAAGATAAAAGGGAAAAAATAGCAGAAGACTAAAAAAGAAGATGAAAGAAAGAAAAAATTAACAGCCATCATTTTCTCTTACTCCACTTCACTTCATTTCAGCAGTAACTGATAATCGTCTGAGATGAAGAATCTGAAAGAAAAAACAATACATTTCACACGCACGATTAAGTTTTGCTAAGAATGCCAAAGATCAATTAAACATTGTTCATGTTTCAAAGTGCCTTCAATAGATTTTTTTTTTTTTTTTTCAATATGAGCCGAAAGCAATTTCCCCTGCTGGATTAGTAAAAAACGAAACTAGGTCTAGCTAAAGCTAGAATTTTTTACGATATTGGAAATCTATAGAGCGTAACTGAAACAGTGATAGTCTATAACTTCTCGCTGAATTAAATGCCTACTGTCGGAAAAGAAAGAAAAAGTGGATGGAAATGTTCGATATGCATACATTTTATGTTCCATAATGTGTAAAGTATTATACACTTCTCGCTTTGTCCTTTCATATTTTTAAATGATATTATCCAAGCATGAAATTAAAGATCTCTTTTTATCGCTTTTCATAATGTCTACTTTAATTGAGTTTTCCGTCATTATGTTACTAATCATTTTTAGATAAGAATTTTTAACTTATTTTTCGACTTCGCGGCACTTCAACATCATCTTTTGAATAGCTCGATGTTTTGCGATTTAGGTTTCATTACTTTTTGCTATTATAACAAGCTGAAATAAATTTATGACATCTAGAGCACGAAAAACATTTTAATAAATTAAAGTAAAGTTGTTCACACTCAGAAGTTGAAAGAAGATAATAAGTACATTGTATACAAATACGAGGGCTGTTTCCCCCCCCCCCAACCTTTGATAGGCTATAAAGGAAAGACGGTTAAATAAAAAGAATAATTTTATCAAAAGTAATACTATACAATTTAAGTTGCTCCTCGACATTATCACCTTGACGATTGAGGCACTTGTTATATCTGTGAACAAACTTTTCATAAAATGTTGCTGCTGATGATTTGAAAGGAGTTAAGGTGACGGTTTTTTTTTTTTTTTTTTGAGCTACTGGTCATCTTGATAAAGCAAACCCCCAAAAATTCTCAACTCGTGGAACAAGGTTGTCTATAGCGAGATTTGAGTTCTGAACGTCAGTTTGGCCATCTTCAAGCTTTCAACGCTATTCAGGAACGACAACATCACCGTCACTTATAAAACTGTCGCCGTTGCATGCTATATTATTTGAGGAAATTCCTCTGCGCTACTCACATTTGTCTGCAAGAAACGAATAACGCTTCGCAATTCCCAAATCAAATAAGAAAAGGGAAACAAAAACTTAAATATTCAACTTCTTTTAGAAAACTGCACGTTTTTTTAACCTCCAGGGGAGGTCAAAAGCGACTTTTGGACCACTCATTATTAAGTCAATACGATTCGCCGTGGTTAGTTAGGATTCATTTTGTAAATAATATTTCGATAAACAGCGATACGCAGTTCTGTCAGCAATGTCAAATTACTTGCTATTGATATGCGACAAATGGTGGAATTTTTCAAAGAAAATGTATTCGAGTAAATCTTGAATTTCCTGTCCTGAATTGATTAATAATGTTGATTTTAGTCATATTAAATCACTACAGTTAATCACGCAAATGGTGGTTTATTTTATTTTATTTTATTTTGCACTTTGCACCAGTGATGTGAATGGAAAAAAAGAAATACTTGGCTGAAATTACCGTGAGATTTCGTGCGACTCATCAAAAGAAAAGGTGAATTGGAACCAATTTACGTTATATTTGCATTATTGTTACAGTAAAAAACAAATATTTTGGGACACAGCCCCCCTCCCCCTTCTTCCCTCCAACCACAGCACTGCTTTTCGCCAAAAAGAAAAAGATCCATTCATAACCACCTAAGTATACAAAATAATGATAATAATAGCAATAGTAATTTGTGAACGTAGCGAAACATTCGTATTCTGGAGATATGAAATATTAATTTGAATGAAACATGAATTTTTAACAGTTTGTTACAAGGGTGTCTTGTTTAAGGTACAGGGCCGGATCAACGAGTTTCCCGAGCGGGGCAAAACTTGAAACTGCCTCCCTTATCCACATTTTTTCAAGTTTTTATATCGAGTTTCAATGGGAAAAGAAAAAAGCACACAGAAATCCGGCGAACTTGTAACCCCTCCCTGAAGTAGCCGTGCGGTGCATAGGCTCTGGCTTGCTCCCCCTATATTCGGCACTGCTAAGGTAATCATAATGAGGAACATAACTTTCATTAGAATTATCCTCTTTTCTTGATTAACCACGAATTAATCATGTTCTTCGAATGCAATTATTGCTTTCGTAAATTTCCATTTTCGTTAACGTTTTGAAGGACATTATCACGCATTAAAGCAATTACTCAATTCGTACGTCGTTCATTCAAGTAATATCAATCGTTGCCAAAAAAAAGAAAGTAAAGTCATAATAATTATTTGTGACTCCTCGTAAAGAGAACAGCTAAATAATTCAGGAAAATCACTCTAAAGTCCGGAATTGGTAATATTTGCAGAAAAATATTTTCCCGTTTCTGAATAAATAATTATTTTTCACACTGCCTATTTTTATGCAAATAAGAAAAGAAATGTGCCGCAAATTGATGAGTATTAAAAAATCTCATTATCACCGCGGGATTACTTCATTATTAAGCTCGATAATTTGTTTTTCAGAACTAATATCGCACAGTGCAGAGAAATATTTCATTGAATTGCCAAATAATTTTTGCCTTGTGTCTGATAAATAATGAAAATTTAACTTAAAAAAGTAGTTTTGATTAAAAATAAGTTCTTTCATGTTATGTTTTCTTAATTACCAAAACCTGAACTTTAACAAAACTTAATTAATTTATAGATTTCTAACAATGTAGAAATCTATAAATTAATTTTCTTCTATTTCAGTACATAATCCTTTATTATCATCAAATTCTTGCGATTCACAAGATTTAGAAACCGAAATGGGTATCTATCCTAACCTGTTGAACTTTTGTTTTCTGCAGCTGGTCTACCACAATGCAAAAAAGCTTGCCAACTATTGATATCATGTCGCCTTTCATCACTGTTAGACAAATGCCATATTAGGGATAAAGATGTTGTTCATTTATTTACAGCCTATGTAGATGCAGTAAATTTAAATCCAAATGACCTAGTGATCAATCGTACATTCCTTAAGAGAGCAAGAGAAAATCTTCGAGAGGTAAAATTAAATTTCATGAATTTAAATTTATATTTTGTAGTTATTCACTGGGATACAAAGCTACATCCAGATATAAACGGAAAAAGAACGCCGACAGGATTACCGTGATAGCTTCAGGTCCTAATATTAAACAGCTACTCGGAATTCCTTAGATATTTCTTCATTTGTATATGATATCTCAGATGATAGCTCTTTATTGCTAACTGCTCTAGCTGTAGTGTTTGATACAACGACTTGCAATACCAACCGTATAAATTGTGCATGCAATTTTTTAGAGCAGAAACTGAACGGTGATATATTACATTTGGATTGCCATCATCATGCACTTGAAATTGTACTGCAGAGTGTGTCCTTAAAGAAGTTCTTGTCTTTTTCAAAACTTTGTGGAAAGATCTCCATCATTCAGAACTTATAACATTTCAATCAAGTACACATACCAATTAAATTCTAAAAGACGAAGTTGATGACATATTATTGTTCGTAAAAAGCGGAATTAAGAAAGATTACAGAGAATTCTCGTAACTTTGTAATAATATTTCCTGGTGAATTTCCTCCTACAGGGATATGTTTTCGGCAACTTGCAGCTTATCACTGAGCCACATGGGTGGCAAAAGGAATTTTCGTTTGAAAATTTTTATATTTAGGAAACAATTTAAATTGACCTTACATGAAAAGAGAGCCCTTCAATGCTGTTTCACAAAGCTGTTTTACAATTAAATGCTGTTTGAAGATATGGTTTTTCGCAGCAACCCAATCGAGACTCCTTTGAATAATATAATATGTCTGAAAAACTAGCAGCGTACAAAATGATGACAAACATGCAGCAAAAGCAGTGATTGGAAAAATCATAAATCACTTATGAAATTTAGGGGATAAACTAGTAGCTTTGTGGGTAATAGATGAAGGAATTAACTTTGGTGATAGGAAATGACTAGTCCAAAAAATGCTTGTGATAAGGAAGACGTGTCTGATGACTGTTTAACAAATTTCAGATAACAGTAGATGATTTGGAATACTTTTTTAGTAAAGATCATCTTTATGGAATCAATTACGAGTCAGTAAAACTGTTTGATAAGTTACAAATACTAAACGATTTTTTCTAATTTGATCCTGATTCACGGCAAAATGAAGGAAGCTATTTAAAGGGAAGAGAGATTGTTAAAATACTGAAAATTGTGAATGATACAATTGGAAGAGGAGCACAATTAATCGAAGAATTTCACAACTAATTTACCAAATTATGAGTCACAAAAACAATTGATTTTACAGACCGTCCAAGACAATCGGAAAAAAATACACACTATCGAGATACATTGAGAAAAGCGTACGATCAAGGAACGTTTCTAAAGCATTATTTCATTCTTATTCAACGTAAAATCTGTAGATGATATAAAGTAATTAAAAGATTAATTTTAGTGCTAGCTCACTGTAAAAATATTTTGCAAACCTAGGAAAAACGATGTACTGGGTCTGAAGTAAAAACTCGGAAGATTTGTGGGAAAATTATCAAAACTGTTAAACTTCAACGCCGTAGGGACACGTGTTATTATTGACCGATCGAGTTCAAATTTTGCACACGTTACTTTTTATTATAGTGTCACCAAACTAGGGGTCGTCACTTGTTGAATTCCGAAAAAAAAAATTCTCATATAAATAAGGACCACTCTAAAAATATATATATATATATATATATATATATATATATATATATATATATATATATATATATATATATATATATATATATATATATATATATATATATATATATATATATATATATATATATATGTGTGTGTGTGTGTGTGTGTGTGTGTGTGTGTGTGTATGTGCAAAAGTCCTTTTTTCCCCTGCAAAATGAACGATTGTTAACTCAAAGCCTAATGCTTAATTTAAAAAATAAAAAATAAAACTACCCCGATGGTCGACCTCATATTAAGGTGAATCTCACAAGTCAGAACATATACAAAATGCAAATGCATTTATGTATTTTTTTCTAGATAACAGGGGAAAGCACGGAAAAGGAAAGATAATATGCTAGTCCAAAAGCAGAATCATAATGGAGAAAATTGAAACTTATTTTAAAACCTTGCTCACTAAAATCAATTTCAAGTATTTTAATTGTTAACAAACAAAAAATGACAACAGTTAAAATTTTCAAGCGATTAAGCTTTCTCTCCTGGTCTGCCAACAAATAAATTGTTACCGATCGCGTGAATAAAAGCTTAAAACTGTATTTAAAATTTCTAAAAAAATTTAAATTTTTAGTTCTAATAACTTAAAAATTTCAACAAAGTTCCATCATATGCAGAAAAATTTGTTCATTCGAATGGTACTAATATTTTTAATGAGCAGGTTAGTTTCCACTGCCAAAATTACGAAAGAATGCTAATTCAGTGATTAATTAATATCTTCGGTAATTTAAGTCCTTCAAAAATGAGACCTTGCTAAGAACATTCGATCAAGTCACCTTTAAAAAATATATCAAAATAGGCTCATTCATTTAGGAGCTACCGTGCAACAGACAGACAAAGAGATACACAGATACACACGTCAAGTACCCTTCTCTTTTTGCGCTGTTAAAATAATCCACATGAAAATGAATAAGTCTATATTTCAATGTAATAAAAGAGAAATGTGGGAACTCCTGGCACTTCCCCATTAACAACTGCTACCACTGTTGATGTTGTTATTGATGTTGCGTTTCTTTTTAATTGTTATTGTTGTTGTTGCTAGTGTTATTCAGGGCTCAATTTCTCAATAGGCGGAGTCGGCAGCTGCCTAGGGCGGAAAAATTTTCAGGGGCGGCAAATTTTGCTTTAACCACACACTTTTTAAATTAATTTGTTATTCTTGAAAGTAAAATATTAGTATTTTTTCATTTTCCACAGAGAAAATTTTTACTTCCTTTTACAAAAAAGGAAGTATTGTATTAGCGAAAAAAATTTCACGCAAAAATCGGCCTTAATTTCCTTTTTGCTCACCCCCGAATGAATGTGGAGTTTTTTATTTATTTTGTTCGACCCGACCACACGTGGATATGTGCTTAAGAACGTATAAACACCCGAAATATCCATTTTGACATTCCCCGAGTTAATTACAACGACTTTTCTCGTGACGTCCGTATGTAGAAGTGCGTATGTGCGTATGTATCTCGCATAACTCAAAAACGGTATGTCTAAGAAAGTTGAAATTTGGTACGTAGACGCCTAGTGGGGTCTAGTTGTGCACCTTCTCTTTTGGTTCCTAAGGGGGTCTTTTACACCTTTTTGTTGGAAATCATAGTTAATTTCAATGCTAACTAAAGTGGTGTTATAATTTGTCACACACTTGGCGATATATCGCCAAGATTTTGGCCCCGTAAGTTTTGTCGGCAACTTGGCGAAAAATTTGGCTTTTTTTTAATTTTTAAATTTGGTGTTAAAAATGTTGGTGATATTTAAAGAGTTAACCACTGAATCACATTAAAATTGCCAATAATGGGGAAATAAATCTGTGCAAAACGTTTTTTTTTTTTTTTTTTGCGTCGGTTTGCAAGAAACTAGGGGTGAAAATATTTAGTGTTTCTTTACTTACTCCAAGGCGCTATTATCATTAAATTGGCGTAAAAGAAAGTCACGTGGTGCACACATCAGCTCGTTTCTTGTAACTTAACAATGATTACTTTCAAACATTTTATGAAAATCAACTGTTTTTCAATGATGGTAATAGATCAGCGTAAAACAATAAGTAAAGACGAAAAGTGGGTTTCGATTTCAGAAAATCTCGTTACGATTCGTCAAAAGTCGCAACAAGATTATAGTTTGACAGAGAAAGATTTTTAGCGCTATACTTAAGGTAGTGGTTTCTTGAGTGATTTACGTTTATTTTCTTTTTACATTATTAATATTTGAAAATTGTTTTCTGTTAACATTAAGTCTTCGAGGCATATGAAAATGAGTCACGAGCGAAGAAAGCTAAATGATTTTAAGTAAAGGAACACATGCTAAATTAAAAACCGAAGAACGAAAAAGAGTCTTCAAAAAAATTGGAAATGTGATACATTTTTTTTCAAATGGACAGTTCCTAAAAGCGGAAACTTTGGACTCTTTGCAATATTATAATCCAGTTACAATTTACTAATAAAATACCATCGAACTGTGATAAATGGTAACAAGTGAGAGAAATTATTCAAATCGTTGATTTATTGATGAAAAAATAAATAAATAATAGGATAAAGATGCTGCTTTAAATAACGATGACAACAGATATAATTGTTAACGCAAAATACATTAAAGTTCAGTGCTCATCAAAGATTCAACTATGTAGATATTAAATAACTATGCTAGAGTTTCGATTTCTAAACACCGTTTCGATCAAAAGAACACTAATGCGTAACTTTAAAATAAAAAAAAGTCACAGAATTAATTCGGTATGTAATCGTTTAATAACTGCCCAAGAGCAGTACTTGAGCCATGAACGATGTGAAAAATTAAGTAACATAAACAGAGGCTCATCGAACTAACATTTTTGGGGGGAGGAAAACTCTAATTTTACCGAATGATAAAACACGAGCGTACAAGCATATCATACATACGTGCATAACAGCTAATGAGAAGGAACGTTAGGCATCATTAAAAAACAGTTTTGAAAATTAAAAAGAAAATAATATCTATGTTGCAATGTTATCTCCAAATTTGCCGAATTGTCAGCAAAATTTGCCGAATAAGGAATTTTTTGGGAGATCACTGTAACCTCCCATCTGGGCACCCTTGAATGTAAAACGACATTATCTCTTCAAAAGCTTGACAGTTTAAATTTCAGGAACACTTTTTTGCGTGTTTTTGAGTCAAGGAAAATTTACTCCTTTTCGAGGGGCGGGGCGGCAGATTTCAAATCTGCCTAGGGGCGGCATGGAGCTAAATTCGCCCTGGTGTTATTATTAGTTCTAGCCTTGAATCAAGGTGTGATATAAACTACCATGAGTAGTGGGCTCCAAACGTTTAGTTCTAACTAGTCTGATGTTTCAAAATTCTTTAGTAATATAAATACAACCAACTCATTAAAAACCCTAGTATTTTTTATGTTCAGCTGTAGTTGAACTGCTGAAATTTTCATTTCTTTTGAAAATGAACTTCCTCGTTAACATATAAGCTACAGTTACTCAATTTTCGTGCAATATTTCTACTATAAAATGAAAGTCTGAGAAACATTTATTCCATATGCGTGTTCTTTTGTGAAAGTTGTAGTAAAGTTTTCAACGTAGGAAGTCATGTTAATTTCGTATCCACCCAAATAGCTTTTGTATAAAAACATACAGTTTCTCTTTCTGAAAAGCGGATCTGGCATCACTCCAGATGGGTGGGTAATGTGTCCCACGAGATATCATGTCGTGACTTCTTTTAGCCCCCACCCTAAAGGTAAAGCAAAACCAGTGGTATACATTCACTTGGTTCATTTATATTGCTGATTGAATCGACAATGTCGAAGCAATTTGTATACTTATGGGTGATTTTCTGGAGGCAAGGAGTAAGGTCTGAATATACAGCCAGAAAAGCAGGAACGTTCAGAAGCGAGAAAATTATGGGACTAAAATAGAAATCACTGGAATTTGTTTGACATTATTTGCACTCGGCAGTGAAATGTTGCTGCATATCTTATATTGATTATTTTTATTCTTTTATTTTCTCCACGTTAAACAAGCAAGCATAACTCAAGAAACGTCCATTGCTCTACCCCTCCCCCTTGGAGGAATTAGCGCCAAAAACCAATAGGCACAAGTTCACATAGGTGCACATATGTATACCAAATTTTGTTCTATTTCATGGGGTAGTTTATGCTGTAGAGCGGCATATACACAGACAGACATTTTCCAAAAATGGTCGAAATAGACTCGTCGAAAACGTTCGAATCCGTCAAGATTCTAAATTCGAAAATTTACACGAATCCAATACTTTCTATATATTAGATATAGAAGAAAATAAAAACATCGGTAAATGTTGATTTGTTCCGTATAACTGGAAGATGAGAATTGTTATGGAAGTCAAAGGGAAAAGAAAGTGGCTAAATATAATTATATTAAACATTATTGAACTTATAAATATTTACCTCTGTCGATTTAAGTTTAATGAGGAATAGCGTCTGATCACCGATGATATGGAAAGGCAAAAATTTGGTTAAGGACGTACATGGAAGTATCTATTAGTTTTCAAGGGTGGTAGTTTGTTCGTTACGGATGTGCGCTTTTGCCTCTTAATTATTTAGACACAGTGTTGTAAAAATGACTACTTATTCACGGCACTATATTTTTTAATTTAAACTATATTCGATCTGTATGCTCACTACAAAAATTAATTGATTTATTTTTTACAACATAATTTTGAGCTTATCATTTTGCTTTCACGTTTCCGGACGAAATGAAATTATTTTATTTTCTTTATATTGTTTCCATAGAAAATATTTTGCCCCTTAAAAAAAACCCCTAAAATTTTAGCCTGTATCCACGCCTGAGTAGACCGCGTTTTCGGGACGCTACAGTAGTTTTTCAATAATATTTCAAAATAAGTATGTGTAATTGGGTACTGTTTCTTTTCTTCTTCCTTTTTTTTTTTTTCACGCTTAATTTTACTTTTAGTTGTAATAAGTTGAACGAGTAACGGCGAAAGAATATAAAACAGAAATCTGTTTTGAAACGAAATGCATATTCACAATAACACTACATAGATTTGTGATAGTGCGTAGCAATAGTTATTACTGAGTTACTCAACACAACAAAAGTAACTAAACCGAACGACTGTACTAAAATAAAAACGTGCTATTTCTGTATTAATAAACAACATCAACTAATAGAATTGATGAAGCCGAAACACGTATGTTTTCACGCACATACTGTAAATATCCTTCAAATATTAAAGAAAACTGGCAATCTTGAAGATGTCACGTCTATAACAAATGCCTTTCATACTCTTAGAAATATCGGATTGGCGCTCTGATAAAATGATTGCCTCACAAGGAGAAACGTGACCTAAGGTGCTGTTGCTGAAAACTTGTTGCAGCAGCTCTCAAAGGACTTCTTTCTTTTCTGTACTTAGACTCGCTTTTTACATTATTCTGATCTTAGCAAGTAATATAACATACTTTGACTAAAAAAAGTTTTTCAATCTAAAAAAGGTGGGCTATTTACGGATCATGGATGATACTAGTAGTATGAGTTTGATGTCCCTCAAAAAGTATACATTTAATATGCATTTTACCAGGCAAATTGGTCTAACTCCCCTCAAACCATTTTTTTTTTTAATTAGCATTAAGGCTGTTCAAAAACTCTTTTTTTTTTTCTTTCAATTCAAGTTACACATTTCCCACCCAACAGCTTAAAAGAAAGCGTGTCAAAACAACTGGGAGTTAATTCGTCTTTTTTTAATTTAAATTACTTTTACTTGAAAACTTAAAGAGCACTTGTCTGACAAATTTTCCTGAGATGAAGAATCCTTGCAAGATTTTTGGAATGAAATTAATTTTTAAACCAAAGCGTTACAGGAAGCTGTCCAAAAAATATTTCCCTGATGCGTTTTTTCAATAAAATTATTTTTTATTCTAAAGCTTTGTGGAAATCATCCCAAAAAACCTCCATTGCATTAAGAGCTAATTATTACACCATGAACTCACAGCAGGCCCTTCGTTTCGACGTTTTCCAAGAGGGGGGGGAGGAGTCAAAGGATGTATACTCAATGCAAATTATACCGAAAAACAACCGAAACCATGCCCATTTGTAAGTAAACACATTACTTTCTCAAAGCCAGGAGCCGATCCACTGCACCCTTTAGGCCCACCTAAATGACGGGCCTGGCATACAAATCAGAAAGGGTTTGATCATAAGTAATATTCGGGCCCAAATAGGTGGTTTGAGGCTCGCTTCTAGTCCATTTTCAAAACTGTAGTCTTAGGTTGCATTAAAAGGGGTCATGAACTCCGTGACCCATCCTGTGGATCTGCGCTTAGTATTTAAAACAAAAGAGACAACAACAACAAAAAAAAACCAGATAAATTAAATTCCTGGAAAAAAAAAACTCGATGAAATCGAAGGTAATTAAAAAGACAACGAAATTGCGCCGCATGGAAACAAGGCCCGCGAGCCACTTTAGAATTCAGAAGTCAAAGTTCTCTGTAAGTGTTGCGCTCCTCATAAACGTGCATATAGTTTAAAATATATTTTATTTAGTTGACCTTGCTCCGGAACACCCTTTCGCTAATTGTACCTCGAGGCCGTCCGAGAAACACCGAAACAATCCGAAATCTATTATATCTAGACGACTCATCTGGGAGCTCTATCCTGTTGGCCAACACCATCACGCGATCTGCTTTCGTTATCGAATCTCCGGATCGAACGTTCTCTTTTTCTTATTACTTTTAGACCAGTCCCAAGGCCATGGGAAAGTTTGAAGAAGAGTCGCCTGGGGGCTGCAGTGTCATTGTTTGTTGTGGTGGATGACAATGCCGAAAGTTGGGTGTTTAGTGGGCTAATGATGACGCGAATTGATTAAATGGCGGTGTTAAGCGGATGGCGAAGGGCGTAAGGCACGCTTGGTCGGATCAGGTCACTTTCAGCAGTCGTTGGCGATATTTAAAAAAATAATAAGAAGAAGATTTTTTTTGAATTGGTGACTTGGATGGACTTTCGACCAATGCAGTTTGAGGACGAGTGAAATATCCACAAAAGTGGAGGCACACATGGGATCATGAGCGCCCCGAACTTCTACTTTTGGGAGGGCAAAAAATCTCAATTACCGAAGAGAACCCCAAATTTCCCCGAATCATGATAATTTTGACGAAAACGACTTCGAATTTCGCCGAATGATGATAATTTTTCCACATTAATAGAGAACATAAATATACTGTTTAACTGTTTGTTATTTGAGCAGTTATTTGAGAGAGAAAACGTTTGTACAGTCTTGGTGTCTACACTGTAAAAAATCTCGGAAAACTCTCTGAATATACAAAAAGGTTTTCCGTAATACACAGATTCGTACGCCCTCAGCAGTTTTCTGCTATAATCAAAAACCTCTCCCGTTTAGCAAGAAAGTAAGAGTCGACGCATGCGCAGCTCACACGGCAATTTTATAGTCCAGCAGCAAATCTAAACTGAAACTTTCGAAAGCACGCAATGAAAACAAGTGCTGACTCATGTATGCGAAGTAACACTCATCAAGGAGATTAGTAGAAGTTTTGTTCCTCGCATGAATTCACTGAAGATAATTTTAAAGTCTTATATTTTCTTGCTTATGTATCGTCATGAGATTGAATTTGAAGCTATGTCACTTATTTTTAAGTACGAAGTGCAAATTCTCGACGCATGCTCGCGGAAGGAATACAAACTGAAATTAAAAACCAAATAAACTGCCGAGAGGACGCCATGTAAATTCGTTGCGTCGCATAACTTGTGTAGGTAATTTACTTTTTTCTTGGATACTTTTCTTCTTTCTACCAAATGGGTAATTTTTGTTGGCAGAATTTTGTTCTGTCATAAAAATCACCTTTTTGGTGACCAAAGCCTGCAAAAGACCACCACCGACGAATAGGTAAGTCGCTTTGCAACTCTATTACTTTAAAGAGATTTAGTTCATATAAATCTCGTTAAAAAAAAATTATTTTTCTCAGTATCATTTTTTCGTTGTGAACTATTGCAATTTGAAAATATTTTACATTACATAGAACACATATTTAAAGTGCAAGTGTGTCTAGTTTTATTCGGTAAAATTTATGAATTGAAGATTATAAAAAACTTTAAATAAGTGTTATTGTGTACTTTGTTTTTATGTGTCAATCTCAGTTAATATTTGGCTGAACATTTATGTATTAAGCATTATGAATTTAATGTTATAATATGCAAATTGTCAGGTTTGATAGTTCGTCTTTAAGGTTGCATGTTTTCATTCTCTTGTAAACAGTGTAGCTAGATTGTATAAAGTAAAAAAAAAAAACTATCTCTTGTAATTAGGAACATAGTGCTTCAGTATTATCTAAATGACGATATCTCTTTAAATATTTGCATTAGCGAAACGCTTTAAATTAGTTAAATGTGTATTAATTTCTTTAACAAATAGATACATATATGTATTTAAAAGTGTCTTCATTTTTTTCGTTTTACGAGCCTCAATTTTACCGAAAGCAAAAAAAAAAAAAAAAGACTTAATAAAATAATTTTGTATTTTTACACCATATTAAAGTATTTGACTTATAATTTATATGATACTTTGATTTATAATGTATATGATACTTTGATTTATAATTTATATTATACATGAAATATTATTTATCTCAGCAGAGCTTCATTAGTACGATTTATTTTAGTTGCAATGTACCTGCCCTTAAGGGAAAGAAGCTGCAAATATAACAAACAAGAATTATTTCTCAATAATATATTTTTGTATATATATGAAATACACAAGCAATGAATAGCAATGAGAAAAAGAAAATTAAAAGTAGCAATTATTAGAATAAAGTTGAAAGGTTGAATCCGGAGCTCATCAGCCGTGGAAGATTCGATAAATATGGTCAAAAGACCAAAAGATATTAAACTATTTACTAAATAGAGAGTGTTTAAGCTCTAATATATGCATTACATTGGGCCAAACGCACCATATGCTAAACTATATGCAATAAACAAGAGCTTAAACCTAAAATTAAAAGTAGGGGTTTTTTACTTCGGCTAAATTAAAAAACAAGTCCCTATAATTTGTCTTCCTCAGGACAGTACCTACTGCATGCATACTAGTTTAATGTAGGACAGTCAGGAGGAATGAGTCAGTGGCAAAAATGGAACAGCTGCATTTACATGCCAAAATAAAAAGTAATATTATTTCATGTCATTGTTTTAAAAGTGATCATTTTTAAAAAACTATGTTATTAATATACAATGTACATTATGGGGAGAAGACGAGGGGCGTTCACCACGCAGACTGTGCCATTGACATTTTCAGGGGGTTGCTTTTTCAAGGGGGGGGGCGCTTCATAGCATTTTATGGGTGCACCATAACTCTTACGGTGGGGGGGGGGATTCTCGTATATATGAAATGGAATTATCATGTAATAGAGTTCAATATTTTAATAAATAAAATATATATTGCATTTTGCACACACTGTAAAAATAAAATCAGTACCCTATTTTGAATAAGTATTTATATTTGTGATGAGCTGGAAAAGGGCAAGAACAGAAGAATCAACCCGAATGGTTCCAGCAGGGGGACTTGGTGTCATATTTAAATTCATCAATTTCTCTGTTGGTACTTTTCGGTACACTTTGTTCGTCAGAGAAATTGACTTGAGGTGAACGAATTCCGGAACGCGAAGGGTAGGTAAGTCCTGTCAAATTTTATCCGAAGATAAAAGCTATCAAGTTTGATACAAGATATGTTTTTAAGTTCTGCATTAAAAATAAAATATGTTGATAGTTTTGTCTTGAAAATATTGAGAGAAAAACTGAAGTTTAAGATTGTTTAACAAACAATCCCCACTTTTCAGAAGGTACCCCCCCCCTCCAATTCCCCGACGATTTTGTGATTAGGAATGAAACTACTAGATTATTTCATAATTTTTCAAAAATTTATAACTGTGCATATGTTATGCTGTTAACCATGTTATTTGTCATTAGAAATTCAAAAAAAAAAAAAAAAAAATCCACGAATGATTCTAAAATTGCTTGTATTATTGCTCTTAGATATGAAAGAATTGAAACTGATATGGTATGCAATACTATAATAAAGAATTATATTTTAGAAAAAATCACGGAAAAAGGATTCCGAAATTCTCGGAAACGTTTTTGGAAATTGTTTGGAGAATTGCGAAATACTCGGAAACGTTTTCGAAACTTTCATGAACCACAGCTGCACAGAATACTCAGAAACATTTCTGGAAATTACGGAAAGAGGATTCCAAAATACTCAGAAACGTTTCTGAAAATTACAGAAAGAGGATTCCGAAATACTCAGACACGTTTCTGGACATTACAGAAAGAGGATTCCGAAATACTCAGAAACGTTTCTGAAAATTACAGAAAGAGGATTCCGAAATACTCAGACACGTTTCTGGACATTACAGGAAGAGGATTCCGAAATACTCAGAAACGTTTTTGAAACTTTCATGAACCACAGCTGCACGATATACTCAGAAACGTTTCCGGATTTTTTTTACAGTGTACTGTCTATCACTCACTCTAAATAACTTCAACAGCTAGCTACAGAATCTTATAATATCTTATAATATATATTTATCTTATGATAAATTTCTATTATTTAGTTTTTGGTCCTCTCTATTTAAATTATTGTCCAGAAGCTTGCAGACAAAATCTATAAATACCACACAAATGGTTACATAGAATATGTTTCAATATAATTTCTAGCATGCCTTGTTTGAAAATGTTTTTTCAAAATTCTATACAGAAATTTATAGTTAAAATGTTATGTAAAAAAAGTTTCTACAAAATACAAGTAAACAACTCGATATAAATACCTTTGTGTGACCCCCCCCCCCCCCCGCCCCCACCCTTCAAAAAAAAAGTTATTTAAGTTATTTCTCCCCTCTTTTATTTTAGGTAGCATCTCTAAAGCAGGAAACTGCTTTGAAATCTTCTCTGTTGAGTTATATACATTTGTCCTGAGAGTGCTTTTGCTGCCCAAAACAACTCTTGTAATGTTTAGAGTTCCTTCCAAACATTTCAATTTGAGATACCCCAGGCCGCAGCTAGTATTTAATAATATCTAAATAGTTGAGAATGTATTTGATATTTATTTGAGCGCAGTTGAATTCGTTTAAACCTAAAAGTGACAATTCTTTACTAAAATTTGGCCACTATTCTGTGTTTCCAGACCAAATATAAACACTGATCAATATGCCAGTTCTTAAACCCGGCCTTGAACGTGTAGCTCTGCTTAAAACAGTAGTGCCCATCTACGGCCAGCGAGCCTCATCCGGTCCGCGAAACTGAGCCGCGTGGCCTGTTTTGTTCAAAGTTACAAATTGAAAAGCATTATTAGTGATAATGTTACAAACTTGGAGCCAAATGTTCAGAAATTGGTTTCTGAAAAACAGATGCATTTAATAACAGAATTTTAAAAAAAATACTAAGAACTTTTCACAATGAACTCAAAAGGAGAAAATAACTTTTCTGGGTCAGAAAGGACATTTTAAGTATTCACTGTAAAAAAATTCCGAAACGTTACTGGTTATTTCCGTGGTACGTTTCGTGATTTCAGAGGTTTTCACCTATTTCCCCAAAAAATCAAGTATCTTCGCAAAAAAGTTTCCTGAATTCCTAAAAGATGCACGAATGCAGACCTTGCACTGGTGTAAAAAATATTTTTTGCTACCAGTTTAAATATTGACGGAGCGTGTTTATTAAGGGTATCGGCTTTAGAATGTTTATGGCCCGTCCGGATCGACTAAGCTTCCAATGGGAGCAAATAAGTCACTGGATAGCTACAGCTTTGCGAGGCTGGAATTGCAGGCAAGGAGTATGCCTGGTTCTTGCTTGCAATTTTCGCGTGGCCGTGGTTGCTCTAATACCTCTGGAGCTTTCTCGGTAAATCAGGAAGGTTCTAATCGAATAAATTAAACCTATTTAATTTTTCTAGAAGGTTCACGACTGGCTTTAATAGGAGAGATTTCTTAATATTTCAGAAAGGTTACTGACTTTTATCAGAAAACGTTCCTGGTTTTTGTAAGATATGTTACTGGTAGAAATTGGGCACATCAGCTGCCTGTTATTTTCCAGGAACGTTTCTGAATCGTTTTTACAGTGTTCCTGTAGTTTTCAATTATGCCTAGAAAACGACACCACAAACGAAGAAAGGTGCGGATCAAATCATGTAGAGATTTTCTTATCATTATCTAGCTTTCAATCATAAATTTCGGTGTTAAAACTGGCATATTTTTCTTAATGGGAGAGTTTGGTTTGAAATGACTTGAGCCGCTCTTTTCTTCGTTTGTGGTGTCATTTTTTTTTTCTTTTTGGAATAATTGAAAACTAGAAGAATACACTTAAATTTTCCTTTCTGACCCAGGAAAGTTATTTTGTCCTTTTGAGTGCATTATGAAAAGTGTTTAGTTTTTTTTTTTTCTTTCTTTCTTTCTTTTTTTTTTTTTTTTAATTTTTTTTAAGTTCTGCGATTTTATTCTTTGTAGTGTAAATGTATTTCAGAAATAGAATAATGTCACCATCACGAAACTTCACCTTATTTTTGCAACTAAATGCTCCATATTAAGAGGAAAAAAAACTATCTGCGTGTCTAAAACTTTGAAAAATTGGCACTAAAAATTAATCATTTGTTCCTGTCTAGGATTTATTTGTGTGCTAATTTTATTAGAAACATTTAAATATTAAAGGTTTCCCAAACTAATTTATGTTTCACAACATACAAGTTACTCGTGATTAAGATCCTAATATGTTTCTTTACATACTCCGTTATCGATTATTGGCGTAGATGAGGATAAAAATCCAATGAGAGCAATGATAGTGAATAAATTTCATGCTTGCTCCAGAGAAGCCTTCATTCAAAATTATCATTATGATTTTTATTAATATTACTGTTGTAAGGCAACGATTTTTTGCAGCACTGGGTTTTATATTCAATCATTTAATGGGGAAATTATATGAAATTTACAGTTTTCCATCCTAACCGAAATAATAATTTTATTTTAGAATTTATTTTCTTAGCGTTAAGTTGCACCTTGAGGTTAAACAAATCATTTAGTGAAATACCGAAATCTCTAAATGGTCCAGTAGCTGAGATATAAGCAAAAGCAGGCCTTAGAATTTCTGTGACAAACATGCCAAATATATTAAAAGTGCTTAATAAAATACACATCAAGTAATTGTTAACAACAATTGTTGGTTTGTAATTTTCTTTCCTTTTCCATATTTCCCTACGTTATTTAGAAAATAATTAATTTGTTTGAAATTTAATATGTATTCTGGCCCGCAAGAATGAGTTTAATATGAGATTCGGCCCTGAGGCAGAAAAAGGTTGAGCACCACTAGCTTAAAGTATACAATTGGAATGCAGCACCACGCAATATTAAAGCGCTTTGTTTGCAAACCAGTACGAATTTCAGTGTTAATGTACATCAAAGCAAATGGAAATGTGATTAAAACAATGAATAAGTCAACACAAAGGATTTCTTTTCTAACATCATGGGCTGTTAGTAAATTCTTAACGACAAGAAGAGAAAATTCTCCCTCTCTCTCTCTCTCTCTTTTTCTGTTTCTTTTTCAGGCATATCGTCAATTACTTCCCGATGCCTATGCGTTAGAATTTTCAAAAGCAGTAGCTATTATCATCGTCTGTATATTTTAGACTGTTTTGTATGCAGTTCAAATCTTTTAAGATAAACAAAAAGAGAAAATTGGAAGGATGCAGATAAACAGAACATTAAGTGCTGAATAAACATAAGACAAAGAGAGGATGAGAAACTGCTTTGTGCTTTGCAAAGCTACTGATCCAATTTCCTGATGAATAAACTGAAAATTAAATTACTCCTCGATTTTTATGAATGCAAGAATTTAGAGGATTTGATTGCGCATGATAGTGCACAATAGCTATGAATTAGTTCGTCTGAAATTAACGTGTTGGTTTTAGTGGTTTAGAAGACATACATTTATTTTGAATTATTGTTGCATGTTCATCCTCATTATGATTCAGCCAAGAGTTTTTTTTCCCTCTAGACAGTTTACAGCAGGGCTGCGGAGTTGGAGTTGAAGAGTTTAAGTCGGACTGATTTAGGAGTAAAGGAGTCGGAGTCGGAAGTCGAAGATTTAAAGTTCCAAAAGACACAATCGGAGTCTTTCGTTCTTCTCAAAGTCCTCAACTCTGCCAGAGCTTAAGGAGTCGGAATCGGACTGATTTTGAGGCAAAGGAGTCGGAATCGGAGACGAGGGTTCTAAGATTTTCAGAGTCGGAGCCGAAGACGGTCATTTTCCCTCCGATTCCGCAGACTTGTTTTATTTTATCCGAGTTACTAGGGGTTGGTCAGGCCCCTCTGGTCCCTTTTTTTAAGTAGTTCAGAATGTGACATACCGGTAACAAATTAGGATGTTCTATACGATGATTGAAGGTTTATTTACTAAATTCCCATTCGGACTTCAATCAAGAAAATTTTGGAGCAATCATAAATCTTTCTCCAGGACTAAACTATCAGAGATTTAAGGATCTTTACTTTAAAATCCGGATATTGTCGCGCTTGCAATATTGCATTTTGAAATATTTTTTGTTATTATAGAAATCATATATTATTTAGTTGCAAAGAAACAAAAAATAATATTGATTTGAAATTACCAAGAAAGAAAGGAAGGAGAAGAAAGGGAAAAAAAAGGATGTAAATCAAATAAACATTACTTTTTTTTAATGCATCGAACTAAGGAATTGAACTGTAAGAGCTATTTACTATTCACCTGCGCAACTGAAAAATATGTTTTGTTACCATCTGCATTGCATTTTCCGTCATCTCCGTAATAACAATCATCAATTCATTTTTAAAAGAATAAAATATCCATTCCAGTCTTGTTTTATCAGTCATATAAATATAAGTAATGAAGGGGTAAAAAATCTTAATATTTATTAATTTCAGAAAAATATTTTATTTCGTACATATTTCGTAAAAAATATTTAATTTTTATGCATGGAAATGTATTTTAGCATCTAATTTCTTATCTCTTTGTTAATTAAGCAGAGAGTTCGTCTATATATACTTGTGCCGGCCAACTCTTGCCTGTATCAAGATGAAGTCCAGCAGATGTACGAAAATTTGTTTATAGGTTTCGTGGACCGGATCCTTATGCACCTCTCGGAGCTTTTTTTTTCTTTTCTTTTTTTTTTCTGCCTAAACTCTTTACTACTTTTTTTAGTCCGATTTTAAGCAAAATTAAAAATTTTAAACATCTTATCAAAAAAAATGTTATGCTTTTAAGTTTTTACAACATATTAGAGTCTCAAAAAAGTACAAATATATCTTGTTCTTTTCTTACATCCTAATTTTAAGCAAAATAAAAATTTGAGAATAACTTACAGCAAAAGTCCAATGTTACCTTGCTATTTTCTGTTATTTTAATTTTAAGCAGAATTAAAATTTCAAGAATACCGTAAAGTAGGGCTACTTGAGCCTCCAGGGGCTACTTGAACCTATGAGAAAAAAGTGTTTAAAATCCGTCCTGGTCCTATAAAACTCAATGTATAGATTTAAAAAACCTTCTCCATGACAGGTAGCAGAACTAGACAGAGGTTGGAGCATGAAACAAAATTTCTGCTATTCCTGCCTTTCTCTGATTGAGGTTATGATTGAAAGTTGTCTAAACTTGTTTTTAGTATCTGCAAACTTTATCATCTAAGTTCATGGAAACATCTGATATCATCAAGGTAAAGATGGTTTTATGTTTGCATTCTATTTCTTAATATAATTACAGTGTTTTAAGGTTATACCTATATAAGTAACACAGTAACTAATATAAGTTAGTAAAAGTGCACTGGTTGCCTTAAAATAGGGCTACTTGAACCCAGCGTTCAAGTGGCCCCAGAACACATTTCATCACTAAATTCTGTTAAGTAAGGTTTGTAATCTTTTAAAATAAAGAGGTTTGTTAGTACTTATACCCGTTATTTGCAGATCTGGGAATAAAAGGGGTCCGAAAGTAAAAAAGAACCTTTTGAAGTAGTAAATATGCGGATTATCAATTAATGCGGAAAAATTACAATTGTGTCCAGATTTGATTAATTCCGAAGAAATGTCTTAGAGAGTGGCATCAGCCCATTTTGACTTAAGTATATCAACTCGAAAACGGAAATTAAAAGACTGCTCACAAAATAAACCTAGGCATTCTGTAGTATTTGTAGCGAGGAAAACCAGGTATTCTTTACTAATAATAAAGCAGAAAGTCTCTGTCCGGAGGATGTCTGGATGTCTGTAGGATGTCTGTGACGCGCATAGCGCCTAAACCGTTCGGCCGATTTTCCTGAAGTTTGGCACAAAGTTAGTATGTAGCATGGGGGTGTGCACCTCGAAGCGATTTTTCGAAAATTCGATGTGGTTCTTTTTTTATTCCAATTTTAAGAAAAAAAACTATCATAAATTACGAAATTATCATAACGTGGAACCGTAACATGGGTACAAGCCAATTGGCGAGATACGAAATTATCATAACGTGGAACTGTAACGTCGATGCAAGCCAATTGGCGAGAAAATTCACCATACATTATTTGTAAATATGCAAGCGAACCAAAAGACCTTTAATTTTTCTATTACGGGCGAAGCCGTGCGGGTGCCACTAGTAATTAATATTAGAGAAAATAAATCCACACAAGCCATTCAAGAGAGGAGTTTTCATTCTTTCTAATATTTAAATAATAAGCATTTCGATTGGATTTAGCTGTAGTTAGATAATATTTCTATTTGAGAAATTATGTTTGATTAAAAATATACTTTTATGAATGTACGTTGATTTTTTATTAATTTATATAAATAATTTGAAATTTATATGAATAGTTTGCTCACTAGAATGTATGTTTTGAGTTTTCTTTCAAAATCATTCGTCCTTCTTGATACCACCACCTGTTTCTCTAATGGATTTGCTGAGTGGGACCAAGTAGCCCCAGCGCGAGGCTCCTTGAACCCAATTTTTAAAAAACGAAAAAAAAAAATAAAGATTTAAAATTATTGATTAAAAAAGGCTTAAGATAGTAGCATAACGTCTGAAAAGTGATAAAAACAAGGTGATCAATGAACATACATTATGGGTTTAGCCAAAAAATCAGTGTAAAATTCGCAAAAAATATGAAATTTCGCGTCTAATGTAGCCCTAGTTTAAGGTAACTGATTCGAGAAATGTCACGCTTTTTGATTTTTACAATGTATTAAAGTCTAAAAAAAAAACCCTACACGAGATGCAAATGTGCAATTTTTTTTAGAAGTTCATAGAATAGTTACAACTGGGTGCAAAAATTTGCTTTTAAATCTGATTCCCAACTGTCACTTCAACTTTAAGACAATGCTTAGACCAGTCTATAAATCGGCAAGTCGCCTCTAAACTGCAAAGGCTCTGTTTGTGTCAAACTTTTGGATCTATCGTTGTTTTGTATGTTGTTATTTGTTTTTATATCAAAAACAAATATTTTGAAGAAACAAATCTATCAAAGCTTTTGAAGTTGAAGAACCAATGTTTTACAAAATGATTTGAAAAGTTTAAGGATAGATTAGGTGATGTCGATTTTTGAAGCAGTTTTAAAATTGTAAACTTTCTTGAAATTATCAATTATTCATCAAATCTTTAGAAACTATTGAACTGGTGTGTTTAAGGCATGATGTATTGACAAAAAGGTGCTAAAAGAAGTTAAATATTATTATTATTATTATTTATTTTTTTTTAAATCTTGAGCTTATAACTTTCCATTTTAAGTTGTCACTAACGTTAAATGAACCTTCAAGTACTGTTAGCGCAAGAGCTGCTGCTTAAAAGCTCGACTATATTAACTTAGGAACTCACAGGAGCAGAGCGCCTGTGCTTCGTTTCTATTCTTTGCAAATTTTAATATTTTAAGTGAAAATCAGGCTAATTACATGTAAAAAGTCCTGCACTTCTTTTGATGGAAATTAGATCCTGCTTAAAATTGATATAGCAAATTACTTAACTATACTGAGATTTAGAAAATGGAAATTTTAAAACATTGCATGGAAAAAAGAATAAGAGAAAAAAAAAAAACAAGAACCCAAACAAGTAACAATAAAAAAACAGTTTTACCCTTTTTAATTCGTACCTTTACTGTATAATAGCATATTTACCTTCATTAATATTTGTTATTGATTATCAAACAAACAAAAAAAAGTAACAAAACGAAAATATGTCTGGTTGTTGAAATTAAAATATTTTAAACAAAATATCTCCTGCGGTTGCAGTTACATTCAAGATGAAATAACAGTGGGCTGAGCTGTGTACTGTAAAATAACAGTGAAGACAAATGTGTACTGTAATTTGTTCTCTAAAAGTAGTTTTGTCTCAAAACGAACAAATGCTGCAACCTTATTTATCAAAAAAAAAAAAAAAAAAATGTACACATCAGACGCTCTAAGCATCATATTAATTACTTAGTAATTACAATACTCACTTCTTTTTCTATTTTATTGTGCACTTCTTTAAGAATTCCCTGATGATTCTTTTGTGTGATAACTGATCATTATGCTGTAAACAGTTTACAGATACTGCCATTTTCTGTTCGCTACATTTTTATTGCTTCTTTTCAGAAGTGCAAGAGCTTCAAAAAAATTCAAAGGAGAAAATGACGATTGTGATCTCTTTTTTTTCCTCCTCTAACACGCGAACTCTGTTCCAATATTTACAAAGCACTAAACTATTGCTAGCATTAAAAAGAGTTTGTTTTGTAAAGATACTTTAGATTCGCTATTATGTGGAAGAGCTTTTTTCGACTAACAAAAACGATGCTCTTTTTCCCGTGTTCGTAGAAATCGATTTTTCGCATTATAATATGTTGTCTTATGTAAATTTTTGATTACGGTCGAATGCTAGCAAAAAGAAATTAGGCTTAAGTATTCTTTCCATTCTTTATTTGTGCAATATCGATAATTTAAGCTTCATTGTTTCCTAAACGTAGTCTCGAATTTCATGTATACCTACACTTTTCTTTCTACATTTTCTAAAGCACATTTCGACCGCCAACAAAGAAATTCGATAAGAATAGAAGAAAACAGAAATTTCCCGAAGAGAACAATTTTGATTAGTAGCAGTTAACCTTTTTTCTTTATTTCTTTATGCTATATATGCATGAAATGTATTTCATACATACTAAAATCAGATGTGCCCTCCTAAGAGCAAGGATGCACCCCCCCCCCCTAAATTCCGCGGAAACTCCCCCCAAAAAGCAAGAGCTTCCCAATGAGAAAAATATCCCTCAAAACAACTCTTCCTAAACATTACAAATTTCAATTGCGCAGTCAGCGCCCCCTAGGTAGGCACCCCACTGCAATAACTCTAAATAAAAAGTTCACTTCATGCCTTGCTTCTCATTGCCTGATTTGAGGCATTTTTTGGCCTCGGCAGCAAATTTTTCGCAGATAAATAAAATGATACCCATTTGCAATTCCAAATGGAATTCAACACATTAAAATACTGTTGAAAGGTTGTGTAAAGCAGAGATTCAGACAGCTGAACATAAACAAATACGTTTAATACGAAACATGGGGACACACATACAGTAAGACACAGAGAAAGTAGTGAAGAAGCCCTGATAGACAAGACAAGACATTGAATTTTCACAGGCCTGGGTGAATACCCATTTACCTGAAATCGATTAGGGACAGTGGAGTAGACAAAAATTGTGCGAAGCACTCAATGTATGAAACATAAAAAAGGGGGGGGGGAGATGGTAAGGAGGGGGGGGAAGGGGAAAGAGCGAAAAAAAAAATTAAAAAAGGACGTCGTCAGGGCCACACTTGTGAAAAAAAAAGAAAAATAAATGAATTGAATAAAAAAATTAAAAATTTTGAAAAATTTAATACAATTTTGGAAAACTTGAGAAAAGTTCATGGAAAAGGTTGACTGTTTTTTGTCAGTTTATGAGAAGATATTTTTCTATGTTTTTTGTCATTTTGTAAAATTATATAATTTTTTTTTTTTTTTTTTTTTTTTTTTTCTTTTTTTTTTTTTTTTTTTTTTTTTCTCTTTAAATAGAATAGAGGGCAGATTTTCAGCATCCAATGATGTTTCTCAAATAGCAATAAGCTTTCTCCAAAGTCCGATGGTGGATTAAAGAAGAGATTTTGCGAACTCCGTGGAAAGCTGCAAATGTCTCTTCCAATAAGATGTAAGCACAGTTCTTTCCTTTAAACCAATGGAGAAAGCGATTACATTCAACACCCGCCCTTAATCGCTTATTACTAAACAACACAATGACATAAGTTCATGCAATTTAAATTTTGGAAGAGCCTTTGTAAACATATCAGCAATTTGTTTATCAGTAGAAACATATTCAATATATATATTTTCAACATTTAAAATATTTCTAATAAACTTTAACTTAACATCAATATGTTTCAATCTACCAGAACTATTTGCATTAGTTATACATTTGATTGCAGATTGATTATCTTCATATATGACAATGTTATTTACAGTAAGAAATTCACATGCAATATTTTTATAATACACTAGATCTATTAAAGACTTACCAACTGCAAGTACCTCAGCTTCAGTAGAAGAAACAGCTATTGAACTTTGTTTCTTCACGCTCCATAAAATTGGACACTTTTTATAAAAAATAACGTAACCTGAAACTGATTTGCGATCAAGCGGATCTGATGCCCAATCTGAATCAACATACATAGATAAATCAACATTAGAGTCACAACACTTACTATACACAATTTTATATTCCGATGTACCTTTTAAATATCGCAGAATTCTTTTAAGTCCATTCCAAGCCGATTCTGTTGGATTCTCCTGCAATTGACTGAGACAGTTCACAGCGAACATTATATCGGGTCGTGTTGTCATCGCAAGATACAATAAAGATCCAATTAGTTCACGGTAAGGTCCTTTGAAGATAGTTCCTTCCTCAAAGTCAGCTGGAGTTGACTTTGCTTCTAAAGGTGTTGCACTCGGCTTGCACTCACTCATGTTAAATCTCTTTAATATTTTAAGAATATACTCCTTTTGATCTAGCACTAATTTAGTAGAAGTAAATTCCATACGAATTCCTAAAAATTCAGAAGCTGATTCGAGTTTGGACATCTGAAATTCATTTTGAAGAAGTTTAATCACAATCATTATTTCCGAATCATCTGATCCAGCGATAAGAATATCATCAACGTATAAACAAATTATTATTTTTCTTCCATTCACAATTCTGATGAAAATACACGGTTCCGAGTTTAACTGCTTAAAATTAATTTTTAACATAAATTGCGAAAATCTGAAGAACCATTGTCTAGGAGCTTGTTTTAATCCGTATAAACTTTTATTTAATTTGCATACTCTGCCAGATGAATCGTTGAATCCTTGCGGTTGTTCCATAAAAACAATTTCTTGCAACTCACCATTCAGAAAAGCTGTTTTCACATCCATCACATAAGCCTTTAAATCCTCTTGAAGAATCGAAACAAGAACTAATCGTAAACAAGGCATCCCAATGACTGGCGAATAAGTTTCTACGTATTCCTTCTGCTGGTCTCCCCTTGCGGCTTTGAGAGTTCCGTCTCTTTTCTTCCTAAACACCCACTTACACTTTATGGGGGTCGCGTTATCAGGGAGATCTACCAGTTCCCAAGTTTTGTTTATCTGGATAGAGCGCAATTCTTCCCCCATCGCGACTTTCCACTGGGCTTGTTGTTCTTCCGGTAGTTTTGAGATGTCATGAAAGGTCAACGTTTCTTCTGACGTGTACATTGCTTCAAATCGCTCTGGCATTTTACTTTTTCTTTTTGATCGTCGGGGTGTATCTGCCGGAACTTCTTGTTTTACATTGGTTTCGTTTTCTCCTAACTCTTTATTTACATTTCTGTCGTGTTTTTCCTCGTATTTTTCTTCTCCTTTCGGGAGCTCGTCTGGTGAATTACTTCTATCTTGCACATATACTTTATTTTCATTGAAGCGAACATTACGAGACACAATAACTCTGTGCGTATCAGGATCCATTAATCGATATCCCATGCTAGAATATCCAATGAAGATCATTCGTTTAGATTTCGGATCTAATTTTTGTCTGCGAGTATCAGGAATTTTGGCATAAGCATCACAACCAAATAATTTTATTTGATTTAAATCCGGTTTCTGGGAATATTTTAGTTGAAAGGGTGACATTTCATTTATGCTTGAACTAGGGATTCTGTTATGAATATATGCTGCAACTTGAATAGCATATCCCCAACAGTTCTTAGGTAAATTTGCATCATATAAAAGTGCACGGGCTTTATCAAAAAGTGATCTGTTCATCCGCTCTGAAATTCCGTTCAATTCGTGAGTATAAGGGGGACAGGGATCTATTGTAACTCCAAGTTTATTTGCTATCACTTTAAGTTCACCTGAAACATATTCCTGGGCATTATCACAACGAATTTTTCGAACGCTTTCATTCAATTTGAGAAACTTTTTGATTTCCACGGGAACATCACTTTTCTTTTTAAGAAGACGAACTTCACAAAAACGAGAATAATCATCAACTAATGTTAACACATACCTTTCACCCGCTTGAGTTGGTGGGTTGACCGGACCGCATAGGTCAGAATGGATTGTCATCATGGGAGCTTTTTCTCTTCTTCGGTTTCCTATTCCTATAGGGTTCGCGGACTGCTTCGCTAACACACAGTTTTCACAAAATTTGTCACTTGTTGGTAATCCTAGTTTGCTCAGAACATGGTTTCCGGAGTGTCCTAACCTGCGATGCCACAGTTCACCTCCATCTTTTTCTGCAACAAAGGAATTTGAAATGAAGGGAACAAAATCACTTGCATATTGACCTTTTGAATTCAGCTTGCACAAAACGAAGTTTGTACTTCCCTTTTCAATAACTGCTTCGTCATTTTTGAAGCTTACAGTGTATCCAGCTTTTTGTATCTGTTTCACTGAAATGAGGTTTCCATTTAGTTCTGGAACATATAACACATCTTTCAGTAGGATCTCTTGCACACCGTCACCTAATACACCGCGAATAGCTCCTATTCCTTTTACTTCCAGTTTACTGGTTTTTGCAGCGCATGACACAGTTCCTGAGGATGGTTTTAACTCCTCAAACCATTCCCGATGTGCACACATATGAGCTGTAGATCCGCTATCTACTATAAATGACCGATGTTCTACTTCGCCAACAACGAAAGTCACTGCAACTGCTCCATCCTTTGATGATGTATTTTTTTCTGTCTGGACTGTGCAATTCCTCTTAAAATGTCCTTTTCTTCCGCACTGGTAGCAAATTATGTTACTTCTACAAAATTTCGCAATGTGCCCTGTTTTGCGACACTTGTTACACACTACCCGATGATTTGTAGAAAAGGCTGCACCATTTGATGACTCTGTTTTCCACGATTTGGGCTCCGAGACTCGACGATCTCTCATCAGCGCTTCAGCATCCAGAAGACGACCGCAAACAAACTCTAAAGTCAGGTTCTCCGAAGGCTGATTTTCTATTGCAGATTTCGATGCGTCATACTCTGCTGGAAGAGACATCAAAAGATAGACAATACTGTCCATGTCACTCACTTTCACGCCACACGATTTTAGTTGGGTAACGAGCCTGTTCACTTCATCAATATGCTCCTGCATGGATGAGTCCTTTTTCATTTTCAAAGTTGAAAGTCTCTTTCTAACCAATATCTGACTGACCGCTCCTTCTCGAACATAGATCGATTTCAATTTTGCAATTACTTCAGCACAAGTCTTTTCTTCCGAAAGCGAAACTAAAACTTTATCACTAAGAAATGATAACATCAAGGCATAGGCCTTCTTACTCGCCAAAAGTTCATTAGCTCTCGAAGAATCCGCTTCACGTTCCAAAAACATCTCTAAATTCTTTGCTGCGAAAACCGCTTCCATTCTCCTGCACCACAGAGAGAAATTCCTTCCGTCAAAAGGCTCAACGGAATATTTTATCTCGTCCCCCATGTTACTCCGCTACTGCAGTGATTTAGTAGCTGGGTGAAACTTAGAATTAACCACGCTCTGCTGTTGAAAGGTTGTGTAAAGCAGAGATTCAGACAGCTGAACATAAACAAATACGTTTAATACGAAACATGGGGACACACATACAGTAAGACACAGAGAAAGTAGTGAAGAAGCCCTGATAAACAGACTGCGGCTCTTTAAATAGAATAGAGGGCAGATTTTCAGCATCCAATGATGTTTCTCAAATAGCAATAAGCTTTCTCCAAAGTCCGATGGTGGATTAAAGAAGAGATTTTGCGAACTCCGTGGAAAGCTGCAAATGTCTCTTCCAATAAGATGTAAGCACAGTTCTTTCCTTTAAACCAATGGAGAAAGCGATTACATTCAACAAATACAGTAGACCCTCATTTTACGCGAAGGTTACATTCCACATGGAAAAGCCGCGTAAACCAAAACCGCGTAAATTAAGACTTAATAGCGGTGTTAAAATAGGGGTTAGGCTCTATAGATTAAAAAAATATTTAATTCTAGCGATAGACTAGTAAGTTAAATGTGTATTCCGATAAATATGTACAACGTGCGAAAACATGAATGAACAAAGTGTTTGTCTTTCGACAGCCATTAAGTATTTTTCTCTGTATTTCTTTGTGGGGCATTAACTTATTCACGATTACTCGTTTCACTTCCATGACTCGATCTTCTTTCACTAACAAATTAGAAAATTTGTTTACCATTCTCAAGGAATGGCTCAAAATATTCAATGTGAAAGCTTTTGGGTGTGTATCATCAGTGACGATATCCTCGTTGTGATTATTTTCTCCTTTATCATTTCTAAAATGTCTTCTGAATTGTGTGAGTTTAATAACTCTACTTCTGAAAAGTGCTCTGCAACCAATCACAAAAAATGTCTCCAGTGTCCCAAACTCGCATATTAAAACGCCGAAATGTAGTTTATTACATGTTATTTGAAATCTCATGAGTTTGGATTTTGAAAGAGGAGAAAATTTTGTCTGTTTGCAATGCTGCGTCCGCATAAAATCAAAACTCATCCGCGAAAAATAAAATAAGGGTGTCAAATCTTAAACCGCGCATAATCAAATTCGCGTAAAATAAATCCGCGTAAAATAAGGGTCTACTGTCTTACTTAACATAGGGCACTTCACCCCAAGGACGATGACACAAATCCTCAATTGCTAAAATGAAGTTGAAAATTCTCTGAAAATATCCCCTCCACCTCTAAAGAAGTTTCGGTGACGCAGCCTACGCCATGAACCTTCCCTTCTCCAGGTCCGTCATTTGGAGGGATCAGGAGGGGGCAATTGAACCCCCATTCCCCTGGCTTTTAGAAATCAATGTATTTCCATATATTTAGGAGTGGTTTTTGAGGTTTTTCAATATAATATGCATAAGTGCATACCTTTTGACACCCCCCCCCCCGCTGCAAAAATTTAAAATGACGAGCCTGCCCCCCTTCCTGCGGCGCAGCTGCTTGATATGGGGGAAGAATTATCACTTCCGTGTGGAAAATAGTTTACTGCAAACATATATCTAACCGCTAGTTTTCCACTAAACATGATGGTTATAGCAAATATATGGATAAATGTAAACATACAAAAACAATTTGTAATCTTCATTTTGGTCAAAAAATATATGCTTAAATAAAGCTAGGCAGCCGATTACAAAAATTCCTTTAACAAAATAAGAATAAGATAATTAATTCCACCTCAGAAAAATTTTGCAACAACAGATAAATTGCTGTTGCAAAACTAATTGGTTCCCATGGGTACATTTTAGGACACATTCAAGTAGTTGTGATTGCATTTATAATTAAAATAACGCGACCGAGAAATTGAAATAAAATTTTTCTTTACAACTGTATTTCAATTAGTGAAATAAATCGCTTGAAGCAACAAACGGGAAAATGGCGACAAAATATTTCCGTTTGATTATTTAAATGCATAAAATATTTGGGAAGACGGAAGCCGAAATTTAACACGTCTGAGAGCAGTTCTGAAATCAAACTTTACTATATTGAAAAAACATTGGAATCCTTAAAATCCAAAATGAACTCTTGTAAGGAAAAGTTGCAACAACGATTTGCATTTGCAAAGAAATGTCGATGGAAATTTATTGAAAGTTATTTTTAATCGATAAATCTCATCAAAGTAATAGCGCGTTTGATGGATTTGCAGGATTCTAGCTTCCAGTTGAAGATAATAGAAAAGCATTTTGCTCCCTCTTTTTCTCCCGTACAGAACCAATTACATTTCTTTCAATAACATTTAAATTCAAAAATCGACTTCAATCGATACACATTTTAATTAAATTTCTATGAGGCATTGTCTGTTTTACATTTCCTCCGAATCACGTAAGGAGTGTTGTTCTCCAAAGAACGTTAGAGATTAATTGAGGAAAAAGGTACTAATGTATCTCAAACCTCCTAATTGCTCACACTAAACTAATGTTTTTATTGCAATTAAAGTATAATTAAAGAAAATTTTTCCATGAACAAATTTACGCTTCATTACATTTACGCTATTAATAAACAAATTGTGTTTGCATAAAATGAAAATCTGTCTGCAAGTGAAGAATATTAAAAAAGGTACTTGTCTAAAAATGAATACGCACTAAAAAGTGAATAGGAGTAGTTTTATTTTTTAAGCATGTCATTAGCATTTTAAAAGATTACTTACTCATTTTTTATGACTTGTAAATTGGTATTTAGTTTCATATTTTCATTGATCAGTTGGCTATGAAAACGGTGAAATTTTAAGCAGGAGTCAAATGACTGGGGAAGTTATATTTATTTTCACTAGAAGTGCTTCCTGACTGTTTAGCAGTTTAAGTACAATATTTATCATAATTTTTCTGATTAGTTTTATGAAATTAATACTATTTCTTTATTTCGTGTGTTTTGAGCAAACGTTTCAGTAAAATTTAAAAGTCGTCTGGGGCAATATCTTGGGGACGTGCAGGCGCCTGTCTATCGATAATTTCTTACAGAACTAAATAATATTGATTTTTCCGGTTTTTCGATTGAATAATTAGTGAAAACATGATTTTTACACTTAATCCCAGCCTACTCCTGTTCTACGTGAAATGTAACTTGCATCAATTGTCAATTGAAATTTTTTTTATATGAAATTGGCTTGAGATTATTTGAAACTATTTTGAAAATTGAGCATAGTAGTCTTCCTCTAAAATATATACAGGGTGTTCCATTTTAACCTGTGCAAGACCTTTATTTTCGCAATCGTTGGTCCTAGATGCATACTTCCAATCGCAAAAATGTTCACAAAATCAGATGCGGAGTTAAGATATTGAAAGTTTGAAGCAAAAATAAAAATGAGTCAAAATATACAAAACTTTTTATACGGGCCCTTGGTCCCCTAACTAATATTTAGAGAAATAATCTCCATTGAAAACTATTACTGACACAAAAAAACTTGACTTTTGTGCGACCAAAATTCAAGGAGATATTCGAGTTAAAAGCTTTAAGGGACAATATAGAAGATGAGATTGGAACTTATCTCTCTTTCAGAAGAATGATAGGTCGTGAAAGTAAAAAATCGAGGTATTTATATTTTTCATTGCTTTTCAAAAATAAAAGCAAATGTTATGCCGTGATACGCAAAAACACACTACAAAACCTCAAACAATTTGAAAAACTACACTCTGTGCATACATATAGTTTTGAACACTTATTAACCGCTAAAGGTATTTTCCCCCTAAAGGTATTATTATATATATATATATATATATATATATATATATATATATATATATATATATATATATATATTCACACAAACAGTAAAAATACAAATGAAAAAAGCGAGAACATCAAAATGGAAAATGAAAAAGGTGAACCCAGGACCAACACTTTATCAAGGGGGGGATTGGTCCTAAAGTTCACAAGGCCCTTTCTGTCTAGCAAGAGGGAAGGTCCCAATAGCTTGCTAACCTCCCCGAGAGCCTTAGAAGAGAAAGGAATCAGAGAACATACCTTAAGATAAAAGAGCACAAGAAAGTTCCGGAGTGCATCCAAACGGAATGAGCACATTGAAATTAAAATTGACCTGCATGTGCCAGGCAATTGATAAAGTGTTGGTCCTGGGTTCACCTTTTTCATTTTCCATTTTGATGTTCTCGTTTTTTTCATTTGCTTTTTTCATTTGTATTTTGACTGTTTGTGTGAATATGTTTGTAATGTTTTTGTTTCTAGCAGCTTTGCGCTGGCATTACGGTACACTTTTGTATTTATTCTTCCAGTTTTTTTTAATGTCGTTGATTTTTCAATATCTTTGAATTTCTATTTTAAATTTGTCTTAAATTGTATCTCTTGTTTTATATATATATATATATATATATATATATATATATATATATATATATATATATATAGTAAAAAAAAATAAATAAGTAAAACCTTTTGTTCCTATTTTTTATTCTGTGATTCTTGGTGCAGTCCGAAAAAATAATCAAGTGCAATTTTCATTGATAAATTAATAAATAAAAAGCTTACAATTAATAAACTTACTTTGCTAATTCATGAAATCTTTAAAAACAATTGAACTTTTTTTGTTTGATCAAAAAAAAAAAAAAAAAAAAGTGAGAAATCATACAATGCGGATATTCAGAATAGAAGTCCTTTTCAAAAAAAAAAAATCTTGTTTGTGGTCAGTAATTCATGTAATTTTAATTGCTTCGACAGCAATTTTGATGAGAAATTGGTTCAGTAACTACATTAATTTATATATTTTTTAGATTGCTGTCATCTTGTCTTATTACTTTAAACTGCAACATGATTACCTACTAATATCAATATTTACTGCGACATCTTTGTTTTTTAACGCATTAAAATGCTTTTTTTTTTTTTTTTGAGGCTTCTTTTAGGGTATGCTGCTTCTTATGACTGACAAAGATGCAGCCTTTTTGTGTTTTTACATTGTTTTCATAACCATGTCTTTTCATTTTTCATCATGTTCAAATCTGAAATATATATACTGTATTACTTCGCATTATACGGGGTGCAAAAAAAAAAAAAAGCGAGATTGACCAGCATGCCGGGAAATTCGAATTTTCCGGCATGCTGGTCATTATTAAGGGATTAATGGAATTAATGGTAGGTCATTATTAATGGATTTAATGCCAAAGAAGTAATCAATTCAGAAGCAATCTTTGTTACTGCAATTTGTTCACAGTTTTTTTAAATAAATTATTTTAGGTTCCATTACCATTTCTATTCAATAAATAAAAATTAAACTTTTAGAGACATAAGTTTAATTTTTATTTATTGAATAGAAATGGTACGTTCTTTAGCACTGGTTTAGGGGTGGTAACTTACTGTTTGAATGATTGTTTACTTCGTTTTAATTTAATTTCTGCAAAATTATTCGTTGTTAAGCGATATTTTCCTTGGTAAAATAACAAATGACATTCTTAATAAATATTTTTACAAAAAATTAAACTTTTTATTAATACTAATATGATATACATGAAATACGCCGCCAGCTCAGTCATTCCAGCCGAGGACCGCAGTTTCGTGCTTATTAGTACTCATCAGCCCGGCATAGGAAGTGAGTGAGCTGGAGGTGGAAAACCTCTTAAGGAAAAGCCAAGGGTGCCAAACAAACCGGTAGTTAATATAGAATTAGCACTGAACATATAGCATATAAGATATGTTGAATGAATTAGCACTGACCATTAGCACATAAGATATATTTCGAACTTATATTCAGTTTTAAGCGGAACATTTTTTTTTTTTTGCAGTATTAATTTTTTTTCTAACCTCGATTTTTCCGGCATGCCGGATAATGCGGGGTAATACGGTATATATATATATATATATATATATATATATATATATATATATATATATATATATATATATATATATATATATCTGTGTGTGTGTGTGTTTGTATATACTTGTATATATGTGTATGTGTGTTTTAGATAACGTAGGGAAGCACGGAAAAGGAAATATAATCACAAACATTAAATTTTGCTAGTCGTAAATGCAGAATCAAGGGGGAAAATCTTTTTTAAAGTCTTGCTTATATAGGTAAATGCAATTACAAGATTTTTTTTCGTTAACAAATAGACTCTGGCAAGAAAAAAAAAATTTTTATCATCGACATGTTAATAGTTTCATTTAAAAAAAAAAAAAACTTCAGATTTTTCCATAGCGTTTTTTTTATTTTGAGCCTTATCTCAAAAATTTTGTTTTTTCCCAGCGTTAATATTCTTCTACTTGTGCACCTTTCGTAGTTCTGAGAAGATTTAAACAATTTTTTAACTTCACCCCGGGCAGAAGCGAAGTTAGAATTTACTTTCTGAGGGATGACTGTTTGGTTTTCAATATTTCTTAAAAGCAAAAATCTGAGGGGTGACCCTCAAAACACATTAGCAACACTCATTGGAGTTTTTCTTTCATTGACGAAATTCACAGAGATGTTAGCGCCACCTGCCTGCAAGCCTTTAGCAAATGCTATTATACTAATGGGGAAAACACTTTATGAGATCAAGGAACAAAATAAAAAAAAGAATTATGCATAAATTTTAAGTAGTTTTTTTTTTTTTTTTAATTATCTTTATCAGTGCAATACTTTATTAACACTCTGTATATTATTTAGCGGTATCAAAATGCTTCTTAACTAACGTTTGCAAGAAAACGTTTTTCATCTCAGATAAAGAAAATTGGTGACAGTTATTTCATTTTCTCTCGATCTTTAAGCAAAATAATGTACGAGTACAGTTTTGATGATTTGATGAAAAGAATTAATTTACCCTTCAAAATTACCCGAGAACTAATGAAACAGTTAGTTATAAGTTAATTATATCTCAAGGGGAAATTTAGCGAGAAAATCAATAGTGTTATGATTACAAATAGAGCGCTGCGGCTCAAGCGTAGGAAGAATTAGTTTCCTTGAGTTGCGATTTAATTAGTTGACTAAGTACTTTCAAACGACAAATGAAATAAAGTGAGATGAAAGAATGTTGAAATATTGAGATTGTTTCTGGCGTTTTGTGGAAATTTCCAGAAATTTAGGAGATTTAAGTAATTTCTTTTATGAGCAAAAAAGAGTATTTTGTGATAGGAAATTGCAAATTATTAATTACTGAATTTAGAAACAATTGCTGCGTTTTAAGTACCATTTTAAAGACTACTAGTTGGGGAATACTTCAAAAGTAATTAAGTATCAACTAGAAAATCACCTGTCAATGTATGACGGGTGAAAATTGCTTCTACATTTGAACGAAGCAATTGCCTGTTTGGTGATATTTTGATAGTTGAAATTTTAACCCTAACTCCAGTGGATTAACCCTAACCTCCAGTAGATAGCGTTCCTTGTTGACCACTTTTCCGTTTCTTTATTCCACTGAAATGACACAGTCTTACCAGTAAAACAATTTAGTTACCGGATTCAGTTCTGCCTTGTTACAATTAGGTATTTCCCTGCATGTCAAACATTACCAAAAAGTATTATCAAATGATCATGCCGTGGAGCGAGTTTCATTGTGGATGACGTCAGGAGCGTTACGCGATCATTCGATATAATAAATATGAGGATGAAACTTCAAACAACGAAAGCCAAAAAGTCTTTTTCGAAGGAAAGTGATGATAGATGATTAAAACTTTTTCTACTTATTTTATTTTTTTAGACTAAAGCATTATATTTTTTTTTTTCGGGGACGGCTCCTAGAAATACGTTTGGACTTTACTCTACTGTAATAGAAGCTTCCTGTAAAAACACAAGAAATTGAATGAAACAAAAATTTACCTAAACGGTCGCGCATATCTCTCAGATACATTACTTCTGTTCTAATACTAAACTGAAATAAACATAAAAAATATCTTAAATCATAATCCAAAGTAATAATGTCACCAGACTCACGAGATTCAGCTGCAAGAATCGCCAAAAATGTTAATGTATGGAATAATGTATTTGAGAGCAGAGCGCCCCGATGCAATGGAGGTCATGGCAGTTCATATTGACCTAACAAAATTTTTCTTATTCGGCCAATTTTGTCTGATGATTAGAGAAAATTATCATCTTTTGGAAAAATGTGTGGTTCTATGCGGCAAATTTTTAATCATTTGTCGAAGTTTGGAGTTCCATTCAGCAGATTGTGAATTTCTGTCCTCCCAAAAATTTTAAGTCATTTTTTTTAAAGCTGGACACTTTTGATAGTTGATGTTTTCAATTTTCGTAAAAATTTCAGGATGTGTTAGTGGTACTATGATAAGAAAAAGTAAAGTTTCTTTTTTTAAAAAACTGATTTGTTTGTCCTTGAGTAGGGGTCATCGTTTAAGATCGTGAGAAAAAAGAGCTAATATATGATTGCTTTGCTTCAAAAGCAATAAGTGAACCAAGAGAATTCTTTTAAATGTGGATACTACTTGATACTAGGTACATGCTAGCATAAATATTGTTAAATTCTGTAAACAGTAATTATTTTTATTAATAATTTGTTGTAATTTGGTTAAATTTGGCGTTTATTCCATTATCTTTGATCTAAAATTGTCTTGGTAGCGTAACCTGTAAATAGTTTCTTGTCATGAATATACAACCCCCTTACATTCGAATGAAGTATATCCCTCCAAGCAAGGTCCCTGAAAGATAAGTTTTGCGAATGGAATAAAATGAAAATACGAGAAATTGGTAGAACGTAGTTGAAATTTCTCAATTTAATAGGGTGGAAACTTTTCAAGGATTTGTAAATAGCCTCCGCGGCATAAAAAGTTAGTCTTGACTGAACCGTCGTGCTGGAGAGTGTGTAGTGTATTACTTCTGTTTTGCGAAGCCTTTGCGCTGTGTTTTTGTGTATTTTGATGTGAATACATGTGTTACCGTTGAGTTTATGGTGTTAATTGAAATTTGCCTAATTGCTATGGTTAATTTAGCAGTTGTTAACTACATTTCTTGTACATAGTTGTAAAGAAATCTCCTGTGTTTTTCTCAAGAACTGTGGCGTCATTAAAGAATTTCTTGAAGTGGCTGGACTCGTAACAATGTTTTGGTGGCTGACGCTGACTCATGGCTTTGAGGGCAAAGGTCAATTGAAACTGTTACTTTTTTTACTTTTTTTGCCTTGTTTAGGCCCGGATGTACGAACGATGGAAAGAGCAGCACGGGTTTTGAACAACTTTATTGGAAAGACAAAACATCTACACTGAAGGTTACATCAATGTTGCTAGTTACGCGCGTGCGCACTGTTGCGTCGTTGCGCACTCTGGTGGTGGGTTGAATGAATTTAGGGCTGAACATGCCGCCCACCTTGAAATATTATTTCAACATATGCAAACAATATGGATTAAAAGTATGCTTTAATTAGTGTTTAAATAGGTAAGAGACATAATTTTGTGATGTTTCTCTTGAATACACCATCTGATGTTTTCACAGTGACTACCCTAACCATATTGTCACTGCCAGGGTGTAACTGAGTCACTCGGCACATTTTCCATTTAGTAGGAGGCAAATTGTCTTCTTTCAAAAGACACAGATCATTTATTTGAAGATTTTTTTTTGGTAATAACCATTTTGGCCTCTGTTGTAATCTACATAAATATTCCTTATGCCATCGTTTCCAAAATTGTTGAACCATTTTCTGAATAATTTGCCACCTGGTTAAATGCGAAATGTTGGAGTCAATATAACTTGGTTCAGGAATACTTACTAATGGTCTACCAATAATGAAATGACCAGGCGTTAATGCTGACAGGTCATTGGGATCACTAGACAAAGCTGTTAATGGTCTAGAATTAAGACAAGCTTCAATTTGGGCTAAAAGTGTTTCAAATTCTTCATAGGTTAATTTTATATCCCCAACAACACGTTTTAAATGAAATTTTGTAGATTTTATGCCTGCCTCCCAGAGACCACCCATGTGTGGAGCTCCTGGAACATTTAAATGCCAATTAATACCCTTTTCAGATAAAAAATTATTAATATTTTCATTGTAACTCTTAGTCTTAGCGAGCTTTTCAAATTCCATGAGTTTACGTTTTGCGCCAATAAAGTTAGAACCACAATCACTATATATGTCACTGCATTTCCCTCTGTGAGAAATAAAACGTTTCAGAGCTGCAATGAACGCGTCTGCTGAAAGATCAGTAACTAACTCTAAGTGAATAGCTCTAGTGATAAAACAAACAAAAAGAGCAATGTATGTCTTGAATGTTTTAGAGCCTCGTCCTTTAGCTGCTTTGATTTGGAACGGGCCTGCATAATCTACACCACAACGAGAAAATGTAGGAGCAGGAGAAATGCGTGTGGGTGGCAAATCACTCATCATTTGATTGGTTACAGTTGCTCGAATTCTGCAACATTTAACACACTTTCTTATAAAATGCCTAATGATATCCTTAGCACCAATAATCCAGAACTGTTCTTGAATACATGATAGTAAAAGTTGTGTACCAGCATGCAATAGATTTAGATGATAGTGTTTAATAATAAGATCAGTTAAAATATGTTTCTTTGGAAGTAAGATGGGATGTTTTTGGCTGTATGCGACGTTTGCATGTCGCAAGCGGCCGCCCACCCTCAAAATTCCTGAAGCATCGAGATAAGGATTGAGAGCTAAAATTTTGCTTCTACAAGATAAAGTTTGATTTTTGCTAAGTGCATTGATCTCATTAATAAACTCTGAATTTTGTACAAGTTTAATTAAAACACACATAGCATTATTAATTTCTATTGTCTTTAAAAATCCAGAAATCTTATTACGTGAATTTTTACAGTTGTGAATGAATCTTAAGCAAAGAGCTACAACACGTTTAAGGGTAGAAAGGGATGAATAACGGTTAAACAAAGTATTAACTTCTGATGTATTATTGATTGCAGTTGTTGATTGTATCGTATGCAAACGTTCCTCTGGCACAGGCTCTGGGATTGGAGGTGTTGGTGCACTTACCTGTAGAGGCATAGGTTCATGTAAAAAACTTGGTCCTGTAAACCATGATGAACTCAGTAGCGCTGATGATGACATGCCACGGCTGGCGTGATCAGCTGGGTTTAATTCACTACTTACGAAGAACCACTGGGTCGGTGATGAGAGATTTTGGATTTTAGCCACCCTGTTGGCTACAAAGGTTTTCCACTTGCTTGAGTGAGATGCTAACCAAGAAAGAACAATATTAGAGTCTGTATAGAACTGCGTGTGTGCTATGTTGGTATTCAATGCTTTGCAGGTAAAATCCATTAATTTTGTGAGTAATAGAGCACCGCAAAGTTCCAACCTTGGAATGGAAACGGTTTTGAGTGGAGCTACTCTGGTTTTTGATATTACGAGCTGCACATTTGTTTTTTCATTCTCTTCAGTAGTACAGGAGTAAATAACTGCTGCGTACGCTTTTTCCGATGCATCACTGAAGCCGAATAATTTGAGTTCATTGCTATCACCAGTCGACAAAAATCTTGGAATTTCGATATCTTTTACAGACATCATGTCTTCTGCAAGTTCTGTCCATTCGCGTGCGATGTCTGGGGGAACGTTTTCATCCCATTGCACTTGATATTTCCACATTTTTTGCATCATGATTTTAGATTTGATTGTGATGGGTGACAACCATCCAAGAGGGTCAAATGTTCTGGCGATGGTTGAAAGAAGTGTTCGTTTTGTCAAAGTACTTTCTAGAGGTGTGGTGTTTACTTTGAACCGGAATGTGTCTGATGCTGGATGCCACAGGACACCTAATGTTTTGACAGTCTCATCACTATCTATGTTCAACGCGGTCTTTGAAGAACGTAAATCTGAATCAATCGAATTTATGAGCTCTTCACTGTTGGATGCCCATTTTCGTAGAATGAAGCCTGCACTTGATAGCATGTGCATCAATTGTTTCTGCAATTCAATAGCTTCTGAGATTGACTTGGCTCCAGACATTAAATCGTCAACGTAGAAGTCCATGATGGCTGCTTTGGAGGCCATTGGAAATTGATCTGCTTCTTCCACTGCCAATTGTTGTAGACATCTAACAGCAAGGTACGGTGCTGAAGCTGTGCCGTATGCTATTCTTGTTAGACGAAAATCTTGAATTGGCTCCAACGATGAATTGCGCCAGACTATTCTCTGAAAGTCTGCGTCTTGTAGGATAATTTGTCTGTACATTTTTTCTATGTCTGCAGTCATCGCTATCTTGTAAGTTGGAAAGCGAAGAAGTAATGTAGTGAGATCACTTTGTAGCTGTGGTCCCACCATTAAATTGTCATTAAGAGATATACCGCTGGATGATTTTGCAGAACCATCAAAAACAACCCGAAATTTATCTCCGGTTTTATTGGGAACTGCGTGGTGAGGGAGATAAAAGCTGGAAGTTGCCGGAACATCAATTTCGTTGTCTGGAATTAGTTCCATATGTTTTAAGTCCTGATAATCTTGCATGAATTTGTGGTAATGTTTTGAGAGGGATTGATTTTTAACAAACCTACGTTCTATTTGTTGTAGCCTATGCACGGCTATGTCTCGAGATGATCCGAGTTCATCGATTGTTTCACAGAACGGTAGTTTCACCACAAATCTGCCAGTAGAATCACGGGAGAATGTTTGTTTAAAATGGTTCTCACATGCGGCTTCCTCTTCCGTATAAAGATTTGTTTCTGAAATTTCTTCCAATTTCCAGAACTTGTCTAGCTCATACTCAATGGCATTATACTCGAAACTTGCATGATTGGAAATTACAGTTTGTGATTTGGAATTTGACTTGCTTTCAGTTTTTCCTAGAATCACCCATCCGAAAATGGATTCTAGAGCGACTAATGATTGTCCTGGGACTTTTGTCTGTCCGCTAAGCATTATTTCATTAAATACATCTGCACCCAGCAGTATGTCTATAGGGCCCGGTTGATGGCAATTTTTGTCTGCCAGTTGTAAGTGTTTGAAATTACTTAAGACGGATGCATCCACTTGATATTGGGGAAGGTCACAAGTTATTTTAGGTATAATGAACGCTTCTGCTGTGATAGTAGCATTTTTGTAAAATAGTGATGTGATTTGTATTTGAACTGAACCTGTAACTTTGCCCACTTTCTGTGAACTCAAGCCATCTACGCTTATGTTTATTCGATTGCGTTTTAATCCCAGAAAATTTACACAACTTTCCCGGATAAATGTGCCTTGACTAGCAGAATCGATCAGCAGCCTGAAAGTGTGTGAAATGCCATTGATGTCTTTGACATAAACAACTGCAGTAGGTAATAGCACACATTGTGTGTTTGGAACAACTGTGCTATTGCTACTAATAATTGAAAGCATTTCATTTTCTGTTTGAGATTTTGTTTCATTTGTGTTTTTTGCGCACAATAATGTGTTATGTGGCTGAGAACAATTTTTGCAATTTCCCGCTCGACATTTTTCAATTCGATGAGTTTTATTTGATTTCAGACAATTAGCGCATAAGTTATTTCTTTTCACTACGTTCCATTTTTCCTTCAAGGGCAGCTCCAAAAAAGTGTTGCACTTAAATAATCCGAAATGAGACTCACTTTTACAGAAAACGCATGTGTTAGCAACCACTTGAGCTGAATGAACTGATTTATGGGTTTTCTGACTTCGAAAGGATCCCCCGCTCTCATAGTTTACATTGAATTTCTCCTTTCTGGCCTCCCTTAACGCTAAAGACGCTAAAGCATCTGCTCTGCTTAGTGTGAAAGATTTGAACTCATCGAATGAAGGAATTTTTTTCGCATGTTCTAACGTCCAAACGCGAAGTGTTTCTGAATCTAGTTTTCCTTTTAATAGGAAAATAATATTTGTATCCCAATGCTCGACAGGCTGTTTTAGGATTTTTAATGTATCTATGCATTGTGATGTAGTGTCAATTAATTTCCGTAACCCTGAGGCTGATTCCTGTTTTAATATAGGTTGAGAAATTAATTTGTTTAAAGCTGCATTTATGATTTCTGATTCGTTTTCATAACGATCAGTAAGCGCCTTCCACGCCCTTTCATAATTTTCATTTGAAATTTGAATCGATTGTAACAAAGTAGCTGCTTCACCCTTAACAGAAAGTTTAAGATACTGTAATTTTTGACAGTTACTTAATGATTGATTGTTTCCTACACTTGCTAAAAATAAATCACGAAATGAAATCCAATCAAGATAATTAGAAGTAAACACTGGTAACTCTACACGCGGAAGTTTTAAGCTTTTGACATCTGAATTTACTGTGTTTTGAGATATATTTAAATTAATGTCGTTAACAGTGTTATCGCTTACACATTTCTTTTGTTCATTTTTTAAAGTGATTTTTAACTCATCTAATTTTGAAAGCAATTCATGCATTTCTTGTTCATATTTATCAAATTCTGTGTCTAAACAAGTTGTTAGAATTTCATCATTTAAAGTATTTATCTCACTATCTAAAGAAATAGCACTATTTTCGAATACTTCTATATCAGACAGAGAAATACCCTTGACTTGCGAATTCTTTACTTGGGTAGTTAATCTAGTTAGCTTACCTTTTGTTATTTTTTTTCTCTTTAAAAGGGGCTCCATGTTAAGGACGTGACCTTCCTCAATGAGTGCGATGCTTGTTTCGTCTTTTGCTTTACTCGTTCAAGAGTGATGAATATGAACTGCTTGTTTTATAACAGTTTGCACGTTGACTGCTACACATCATCCTAAACTTGATTGACTATTGCTGTGGCTCGACGGACCATGTACGAACGATGGAAAGAGCAGCACGGGTTTTGAACAACTTTATTCGAAAGAAAAAACATCTACACTCAAGGTTACATCAATGTTGCTAGTTACGCGCGTGCGCACTGTTGCGTCGTTGCGCACTCTGGTGGTGGGTTGAATGAATTTAGGGCTGAACAAATGGAACAGTTTAGTAATGGAAAATTCAGCTAAGAGTGGTTCATTTTCTCTCTGTGGAATGTGCTTCTACTGCAATATGCAATCCACTTTAAGACTAAAAGGTTCAAGTTGCTATTACGTCTAAAATCAGACCCTCGTTTACTTGAATTTTATACAGGGAAAAATGGGAAAGCAAGTTCATTAGGGGTGTGTATAACCTGGATTCTGGCACTGTAAATAACTGTTATAGGTACTCTACAATTTGCCTGAATAATTGCAAAACTTCCAACAGGCAATGTTTTCCTGGCAAAAACTTAAAATTTTCTAAATGATCCTTTAGGTAAAGAATGGTGATGATGATTTTGGATGGGGAATAATAATCAACTACCAAAAGAAGACCCTGTCTATAGTAAGTATACATTCTTGTTATTGCAATGAGAAACTTTTAATGCTATCAAAAACAGTGGGGTGGTGTTGTGGGGAAAAGGGACCTTTAAAACAAACAAATTGACATTCATTAAATAAAACATTAAAAATTTTAAATAAATAGTAAGATTCTTCTTAGTTTTTCTGCACCACTTACAAATAATGGATTGTTTCACTTGGCTTTATTTATTTATTTATTTATTTTCATGCCTGCAAAAAACAGGAATGTGATAATGCATATCACATTTTTCACCCATTTGCATTTTTCCCATGTTTTCGGTCATTTGAATTGTTTTCTTCCCCCATTTTGTTGTTTTTTATTTTCTTGTGCATTCCACGTTTTCCCCGCGTTCCCCCGTTAAATTTCGCACACTTTACGATATCAAATATGTGACTTATTCACTTTTCCCATCGTTTAGCTTTTTGTCAATTTTTCAAGCGTCGATCCAATTTTTTGCATCTTCTTGTCGGCCATTAAAATGGCGTAGCGTCCCCTTCCCTTCGTTGTTTGGGCGGCAAACGCACTCATTGGTTCCCGCGCATTACCGCGTACCCGGATCTGATCGCTCATTTGCCGATTCATTTTTCCACCCCACTTCACTCTACTTGCTGCTCTCTGTCCGCTCGGTCGCAATTTTCTGCGGCTCCGGTTTTTGTTCTACGATGGCGATAATGAAGCATCGGTGCACGGCGTCAGGGGACGGCCGTTGCTCGCCGCGAAATTGTTAATGACCTCAACATGAGGTGAAAGTTTTATTTTTTCATATATGTTTAAAATATAATAATCAAGACCATTACTTCGTCGCAGCCGAAGATGAGAGCGTAGGTGATCCATCACCTGTTTGAATGATGGCGTCCGATGGCGGCACGCAGAGTGCACCTGAATCGTCCCCTTAAGTAACTACTTTTTCGATGATCTACATACCATCCTGGTCACGGCACCATTTTGTCATGATGCGCGCGATTAATTTTGCCAAATTATACGAAAACCAAAAAGATAACGATTTTAGGCCGTGGAAGTGGAAGCATCGCTATATCACATACACTGGCAAAGCAAAAGAAAAAAAAAGAGAAAAAAAAGAAAATTTTAAGTCCAGCTCCAATTTACCAACACTTTACACAACAAATTCATACATCATATATATTCAAATGCATAAAGAGTTGTAACATCCAAAAAAAACATGGGATACAGTTTTATACTATCGTCAAGGTAGAAAATGGGTAAGTCGAAGAAAATGAACTGTTTGCATTTTCTTTTTTTTTGTCATGATGCGCGCGATTAATTTTGCCAAATTATACGAAAACCAAAAAGATAACGATTTTAGGCCGTGGAAGTGGAAGCATCGCTGCCGCGCATAACCTCAGACCAACGACTGCCTTGAATGCCAAAGAACAAAAATTTAAAAGAGACTTACCCGGGGGTGGTGTTTGTTGACGATAGTAAACACAAAATTAATTACCACACATTCTTTATTCTACGTTACTTCAAAGCAGACATGAAGACAGGCATTAGGCATGGTGATCACCAGAACATTTCACACATAGTAAAAAAACAAATGCGAGGAATCCAGACTTAAGAGTTCAAAAAGAAAAGGCGGAGCTGGCAGGGGTTGCAAAGTTCGTTAACGGTCAAAAAAAAAAAAAACGTAGAGTTCTCGCGGAGGGTGGTGAATTATTTAATTGTAATGTACGGAGGACGGACAGTTCGCTATGAAGATGGTGGGGTGTAATTTAGGGATGGCATATGATGTGATAATGCATATCACATTTTTCACCCATTTGCATTTTTCCCATGTTTTCGGTCATTTGAATTGTTTTCTTCCCCCATTTTGTTGTTTTTTATTTTCTTGTGCATTCCACGTTTTCCCCGCGTTCCCCCGTTAAATTTCGCACACTTTACGATATCAAATATGTGACTTATTCACTTTTCCCATCGTTTAGCTTTTTGTCAATTTTTCAAGCGTCGATCCAATTTTTTGCATCTTCTTGTCGGCCATTAAAATGGCGTAGCGTCCCCTTCCCTTCGTTGTTTGGGCGGCAAACGCACTCATTGGTTCCCGCGCATCACCGCGTACCCGGATCTGATCGCTCATTTGCCGATTCATTTTTCCACCCCACTTCACTCTACTTGCTGCTCTCTGTCCGCTCGGTCGCAATTTTCTGCGGCTCCGGTTTTTGTTCTACGATGGCGATAATGAAGCATCGGTGCACGGCGTCAGGGGACGGCCGTTGCTCGCCGCGAAATTGTTAATGACCTCAACATGAGGTGAAAGTTTTATTTTTTCATATATGTTTAAAATATAATAATCAAGACCGTTACTTCGTCGCAGCCGAAGATGAGAGCGTAGGTGATCCATCACCTGTTTGAATGATGGCGTCCGATGGCGGCACGCAGAGTGCACCTGAATCGTCCCCTTAAGTAACTACTTTTTCGATGATCTACATACCATCCTGGTCACGGCACCATTTTGTCATGATGCGCGCGATTAATTTTGCCAAATTATACGAAAACCAAAAAGATAACGATTTTAGGCCGTGGAAGTGGAAGCATCGCTATATCACATACACTGGCAAAGCAAAAGAAAAAAAAAGAGAAAAAAAAGAAAATTTTAAGTCCAGCTCCAATTTACCAACACTTTACACAACAAATTCATACATCATATATATTCAAATGCATAAAGAGTTGTAACATCCAAAAAAAACATGGGATACAGTTTTATACTATCGTCAAGGTAGAAAATGGGTAAGTCGAAGAAAATGAACTGTTTGCATTTTCTTTTTTTTTGTCATGATGCGCGCGATTAATTTTGCCAAATTATACGAAAACCAAAAAGATAACGATTTTAGGCCGTGGAAGTGGAAGCATCGCTGCCGCGCATAACCTCAGACCAACGACTGCCTTGAATGCCAAAGAACAAAAATTTAAAAGAGACTTACCCGGGGGTGGTGTTTGTTGACGATAGTAAACACAAAATTAATTACCACACATTCTTTATTCTACGTTACTTCAAAGCAGACATGAAGACAGGCACTAGGCATGGTGATCACCAGAACATTTCACACATAGTAAAAAAACAAATGCGAGGAATCCAGACTTAAGAGTTCAAAAAGAAAAGGCGGAGCTGGCAGGGGTTGCAAAGTTCGTTAACGGTCAAAAAAAAAAAAAACGTAGAGTTCTCGCGGAGGGTGGTGAATTATTTAATTGTAATGTACGGAGGACGGACAGTTCGCTATGAAGATGGTGGGGTGTAATTTAGGGATGGCATATGATGTGATAATGCATATCACATTTTTCACCCATTTGCATGTTTTCGGTCATTTGAATTGTTTTCTTCCCCCATTTTGTTGTTTTTTATTTTCTTGGGCATTCCACGTTTTCCCCGCGTTCCCCCGTTAAATTTCGCACACTTTACGATATCAAATATGTGACTTATTCACTTTTCCCATCGTTTAGCTTTTTGTCAATTTTTCAAGCGTCGATCCTGTTGGCATAAATTAAAGTTAAGTTTAAAATCCAGAAGTTAAGATATTTAAACTAAGCCAACATTAACTGGCCGTGTAATGTCAAGTTGGAGACAAGCAAAAAACATGTTTCAGAAAAATACATTTATTAAATATGACTAGAATAACATCCCCATAAAATACACCCCCAAAATATCATAACAAAAGTGGTTCCAGAATATAAAGAAAAATGTCACCAAGATGTCGATGCAGTCACTTGCCACTCCGAAGGATCAGGTAGAAAACGCACAAAAGGTCCGCCGAATCACACTTCAGGAATATCCGGACTGAACAGGCAACATTACACAATACGTAGATCGGTAAACATCACAGGTAGACACGTGGAACTCACATCCCCGACATTTTAATTGGCCGGACACAACACAACAGGTTCTTCACCTGGACTCACTAATTCCAGGACTTGGACGATTAAACATCACATACCACAAAAACCCCCGCTAGCATCGCGGGGAAAAACCCCCCACACGTGAGCCGGACTAGGCTTCACGATCAGAACCAACCACTGGGGATCGTTGAAAGAAGAAAAACGAGAGCTGTCGCTTGCTGCCACTCGCCACAATATATATGTTTTATCAACCAATGAGATTCCATGCCTCGATGACGTCACCTACACTAACTTCTACTTCGACCATCACTCATTTGCATATTCCACTGCCGCGAATATTCGTACTCCTCTCCATAGCACGTGCGGTCAACAAGTGGAATTAATTCGAGTCGATCAGGTGACAACTCAACTTTTCTGAATCGACACATCGAGACATGCAATCTCCAATGGTTTCAGTAAACAGTCGCCATTAATTATGGCGTGGGGGAATCGTCGATTGAAGTGTTAGCACCAACTAGTTGACAGGTTCTACTTTTACCAGACTGGGCTTAAAGTAGGTACACTTAACTTTAAATTATTTTCTTTAAATTATCGGCTGTGGACCGAGAATAAAAACTAAATAAAATAAAATAATATTTTATGCTAACAAATTCCCCCCTTCTCGGTTACACAGCACGATACACTTCAAAACGACATGAAAACTGACATATTTCAAACAACAATTAAAAAAATTTTTAAACACTTTTGAGAAACATTGAAAAATTTACACATTTGAATATTAAACTTTTACATTTTCATAATTACCAAAAATGAGTTTGCACATTTTTTTCAATGTACCCCGAGTCAGAGGCTTGGTAAACGTATCCGCAGGATTTTCTGCGCTTTTCACATATTTTAATTCAAATGTATTTTCCTCTACTAAGTTTCTCAAAAAATGATATCTGACATCAATATGCTTTGTTCTGGAATTTTCTATAGGGGAATTTGAAAATTCTATTGCAGCTATATTGTCACAATTAATTACAGACCCGTTAAATTTATATCCAGCTATTTCAAAATGTGATGTTTCTTCTAAAATTCTTTTTAACCACACCACCTCTTTTGCTGCTTCTGTCAAAGATATATACTCAGCTTCCATGGTGGACAATGAAACACACTTTTGTTTAAATGTTCGCCAGATAATAGGTACTTTGTCAATGTAAATAATAATTCCCCCCATCGAAATCCTATCGTCCCTATTTGCAGCATAGTCTGAGTCAGAAAAACCATTGATTTTAATTTCATTTATTGCAGATAGACTTAATTTATAATAATTTGTATATTTTAAATAACCTAAAAGTCTTAATAAACACTGCCAATGTCTTTTACCCGGATTTGCTTGAAATTGAGATAATAAATTAACTGTATATGCAATATCCGGTCTAGTTTTCCCTGCTATATAGGACAAACATCCCAATAAATTGCGATAAGGTACTTTCTCCATTTCTTTTATTTCTTGGTCCGTTTTTGGACAATCACCTAAAGACAAAATTGTACCTTTCGCTATTGGGAGGGTCGAGTATGGGTATTGATACTTTTCAAAATTTTCACAAACTGTCTTAATATAAGAATTTTGGTGTATAAAAATTCCCCCATTTATTTCTTCAAATTCTACCCCCAATAATTTTTTAGTTCTCCCTAATTCTTTAATATCGTAATGTTTTGATAAATCCTGAATTGTTTCCTGAATTATGATTTCATTTTTTCCAAAAATTATTATATCATCTACATACATCAATAAAAACACATTTCTGTTTCTTGTATAGACACAGTTACTACATTTAAATTTCAAAAAATTTAGACCTTGGAGAACCCTATCAATTTCCAGGTACCAATTTCTCCCCGATTGATGGAGACCATATAGCGATTTCTTTAGACGGCATACCCAGTCTTCTTTTCCCGGGATTACAAAACCCTGTGGTTGTCGCATATAGATTTCTTCATGCAAATCAGCATAAAGATATGCGTTTTTTACGTCTAATTGAAAATGGCTCCAACCCAGGAATATCACCAGAATTGAGAAAAACATTCTTATCAGGGAGAAATTGATAACTGGGGAGAAAACCTGAGAATACGATTCACCTGCCACCTGCCTGTTTCCCATCGCAACCAATCTGCTTTTAAATCTGGCAATTTCCCCTTTAGCATTCCTCTTCAAGTCATAGACCCACTTATTACCAAGTACTGGTTTACCAACTGGCTGGGGAACTAACTGCCACACCCCCCTTTCTTGAATCACTTTCATTTCTTCTGACATGGCTTCTTGCCAATGTTTTACTTCTGGGGTTTTCAAGCATTGATTATAGTTTTGTGGAATTAGCACTTCTGACAAATTTGCCTCTGGCTCGGGTTCCATTTGTTCCTTAGGAGAATTAAAAATATCAAACAAAGGATTATAAGGTACATTTTTACTTTTGAAATCAAATAGTTCAGGATTGTAAACAATGTTATTCTTCTTACAATATTTTTCTACATCATTGGGTGACCTTAACCTGGTTTTATTTCCCTTTTCATAGTAATAGATATCAGTACGGTCCCCTTTCTTTCTTTTTACCGCATCCCTCACCCATTCAATTTCCTCACAAGGGGTGGGAGCCTTTCTTTCATCTATCTCTTTATCTAAGAGAACTTCACTAATAGGTTTAATAAAAGAATAATCATCATCATTGTCTACATTCCCATTCAAGTTTGATTTCCCCCAAATTAAATTTTCCCTGAAGACCACATTAATAGTTTCAAAAATTTTCTTTAGCTCTGGGTCCCAAATTCTGTACCCTTTTGCTTGGGTTGCGTAGCCCACCATTATGCCTTTCTTACTTCTCGAGTCAAATTTCTTTAGGTTTTGTTTTTGCATGCCTCTGTAGGCAATACTTCCAAACCTCCGGAAATGCCTTACTGAAGGCCTGTTTCCCCAGAACAGCTCAAATGGGGTTTTCCCCCTTTCTTTTAGGACTGTTCTATTCCTAACATAATTAAAGCATAAGGCGGCTTCCGCCCAAAATTCTTCCCTTAGTCCAGAGTCTTTCAGCATTGCCCTAACCCCATTCATTAATGTCAAATTGTATCTTTCTACTACCCCGTTCTGTTCGGGAGTATAAGGGTTGGTTCTTTCTATGCTGATGCCTTCTTTAATTAAGTGGGTCTCAAAATTAGAATTTGTGAATTCCCTCCCATTATCAGACCTTATGGCCAAAATTTTCTTGTTGAGGGCTCTCTCTACATGCCTCTGGTATCTAAGGAAATATCCAAAAGCTTCATCTTTTGACTTTAGAAAGTAAATAGTGGACTTCCTTGAGAAATCATCAATTATGGAAAAAATATATCTTTTCCCCCCTAGTGACTCCACCGGAAATGGCCCTGCTAGATCCATGAAAAGAAGCTCAAGTTGTCTTTTAGACCTTATCCCTGGAGTGGGCTTAAATGAACACCTTCTTTTCTTTGCAATAATACAAGGCTCACAATCTGGCCGGTTTCTACTTTTTATATTAAGTCCTTTGACACAGTTCTTCTTTTCAGTTTCCAAGATACTGTCATAATTAATATGGCAAAACCGTTCATGCCACAACTCCAGGTCTAATCCTTTGACCTCGGTTACATTTACATTTGCTGGTGAGTCACTACTTTGATTACTTAAAAATGAAGTGGGTTTTACAAAATACAATTTATCAATTAAAAATGCAGAAAAAAGTTTGATACCATCATTATTAAAAATACATATTTTACCAGGATACCACCTTAATGAAAAACCAAGACTGTCTATCCTGGATCCGGAAAGCAAATTTCGTCTAAGTGTTGGAGCATAATAGACCTCATTCAATGTGATGGTTACTAGCTTACCATCTGTTTTAATTTCGAAAACAATTTTCCCTACCCCCTCGACTTGACTATTTACATTGCCCACAGCTACTTCCATTTTTGTATTTTTAACAGGCCTCAATTCACAAAACAAGTCCCTATCTTTACAGAAATGTGCCGTGGCACCTGTATCCAGTAAAAATACTGGTATTTCCTCCTTCAAATTTGTGTTGTTGGCCTGCACTCCTGATATTTTACTGATGGTGCAAAACATTCCAGCCTTAGGGGGATTACTTTGTTTGACAAAATTACGATTACCTTTATTTTGATTAGTTGGTTTTCTGCTCCAACACCGAGCCGAAATATGCCCCTTTTTCCCACATGTGAAGCAAACTCTCGTTTTAAATTTATTTACATTTTCAACTTTCCGCCCAGTCTGGTGTTTATTCTGAACTGAAAAAGCATTAACACTTGAACTACTATTTCCAAAATTTTCATTTCCTAAAATTTTAATCTCCCCTCTTCTGCTAAAAGTTCATCCAAAACATTTGAAAAGTTAAATTTACTTTCATCCCATCTATAAATATTTTGTACTATTCCCCTAAAATTTTGATCTAAACTACGTATTAGTTGAAATCCCTTTAATTTCTCATCCATTTTATAGCCATTCTCCTCCAACTGTCGGAGCAAACACTTCAATCGAGCCGCGAACATTCCAATAGTTTCTTTTTCATTAATTCTGCTAGAAAAAAACTCCTCCCACAATCCGGCAACACGGGCTAAAGACGGAGGTTCAAAATTCAATTTCAATGACGTCCATACTGCATATGGATCGTCTAAATCATCTATTAGTTGTTTTAACTCATCCTCTATGTTGAGGTAAATAATCGCCACTGCTTGGCCCCTCCGTTTCTTTATTTCTGCCGAAATACCTTCTTCTAATTTTGTTTGGGTTAATTCCCATAAATCTCTTTCTATCAGTACCATTTTCATATTTTTCGACCATGTTGCCCAATTGCAGGAGTTAAGTTTCTTAATGTTTCGATAGTCCCTTTCCATTATTCTGAAAACTTTTGCAAATTTGTCTCCAACCAAAATGACATTCGACCACGCTCTGCTACCACTTTGTTGGCATAAATTAAAGTTAAGTTTAAAATCCAGAAGTTAAGATATTTAAACTAAGCCAACATTAACTGGCCGTGTAATGTCAAGTTGGAGACAAGCAAAAAACATGTTTCAGAAAAATACATTTATTAAATATGACTAGAATAACATCCCCATAAAATACACCCCCAAAATATCATAACAAAAGTGGTTCCAGAATATAAAGAAAAATGTCACCAAGATGTCGATGCAGTCACTTGCCACTCCGAAGGATCAGGTAGAAAACGCACAAAAGGTCCGCCGAATCACACTTCAGGAATGTCCGGACTGAACAGGCAACATTACACAATACGTAGATCGGTAAACATCACAGGTAGACACGTGGAACTCACATCCCCGACATTTTAATTGGCCGGACACAACACAACAGGTTCTTCACCTGGACTCACTAATTCCAGGACTTGGACGATTAAACATCACATACCACAAAAACCCCCGCTAGCATCGCGGGGAAAAACCCCCCACACGTGAGCCGGACTAGGCTTCACGATCAGAACCAACCACTGGGGATCGTTGAAAGAAGAAAAACGAGAGCTGTCGCTTGCTGCCACTCGCCACAATATATATGTTTTATCAACCAATGAGATTCCATGCCTCGATGACGTCACCTACACTAACTTCTACTTCGACCATCACTCATTTGCATATTCCACTGCCGCGAATATTCGTACTCCTCTCCATAGCACGTGCGGTCAACAAGTGGAATTAATTCGAGTCGATCAGGTGACAACTCAACTTTTCTGAATCGACACATCGAGACATGCAATCTCCAATGGTTTCAGTAAACAGTCGCCATTAATTATGGCGTGGGGGAATCGTCGATTGAAGTGTTAGCACCAACTAGTTGACAGGTTCTACTTTTACCAGACTGGGCTTAAAGTAGGTACACTTAACTTTAAATTATTTTCTTTAAATTATCGGCTGTGGACCGAGAATAAAAACTAAATAAAATAAAATAATATTTTATGCTAACAGATCCAATTTTTTGCATCTTCTTGTCGGCCATTAAAATGGCGTAGCGTCCCCTTCCCTTCGTTGTTTGGGCGGCAAACGCACTCATTGGTTCCCGCGCATCACCGCGTACCCGGATCTGATCGCTCATTTGCCGATTCATTTTTCCACCCCACTTCACTCTACTTGCTGCTCTCTGTCCGCTCGGTCGCAATTTTCTGCGGCTCCGGTTTTTGTTCTACGATGGCGATAATGAAGCATCGGTGCACGGCGTCAGGGGACGGCCGTTGCTCGCCGCGAAATTGTTAATGACCTCAACATGAGGTGAAAGTTTTATTTTTTCATATATGTTTAAAATATAATAATCAAGACCGTTACTTCGTCGCAGCCGAAGATGAGAGCGTAGGTGATCCATCACCTGTTTGAATGATGGCGTCCGATGGCGGCACGCAGAGTGCACCTGAATCGTCCCCTTAAGTAACTACTTTTTCGATGATCTACATACCATGAGGTGACGGCATGGATCCGCAATTACCTTGAAAGTATCCTGATTCCTTTTTAAGCGTGTGACGAGCTCAACATTGTCACCATGGAGATTACAGCCTGCACCATTTTCGTCTCAACGTACATCGGCCTGCAACGGGCATTTTAGCCATATGCCATCCCTAAATTACACCCTACCATCTTCATAGCAAACTGTCCGTCCTCCGTACATTACAATTAAATAATTCACCACCCTCCGCGAGAACTCTACGTTTTTTTTTTTTTTGACCGTTAACGAACTTTGCAACCCCTGCCAGCTCCGCCTTTTCTTTTTGAACTCTTAAGTCTGGATTCCTCGCATTTGTTTTTTTACTATGTGTGAAATGTTCTGGTGATCACCATGCCTAGTGCCTGTCTTCATGTCTGCTTTGAAGTAACGTAGAATAAAGAATGTGTGGTAATTAATTTTGTGTTTACTATCGTCAACAAACACCACCCCCGGGTAAGTCTCTTTTAAATTTTTGTTCTTTGGCATTCAAGGCAGTCGTTGGTCTGAGGTTATGCGCGGCAGCGATGCTTCCACTTCCACGGCCTAAAATCGTTATCTTTTTGGTTTTCGTATAATTTGGCAAAATTAATCGCGCGCATCATGACAAGGAAGTTAAAAAAAATAATAATACTCCAAAAGTTTGTTTAA